>NW_012149730.1:4121334-4128075 GCF_000956105.1 Propithecus coquereli | reverse complement strand
GAAAGAAAGAAATGATCATAACCCTTCATCATTTATTCCATGTTCATGCAACCTTTTCTTGACTTTTATGCATTCTTAGGTAGAGACGAAGACCTTATAAGATGTATTAATCTAAACCGGGCACAGTGATTTACACTTGTAATCCCAGCACTTTGGGAGGCTGAGGTGGGAGGATCACTTGAGGCCAGGAGTTTGAGACTAGCCTCAGCAATATAGCAAGACTGTGTCTCTACAATGAATAAATAAATAAATAAATAAATAAAGATGTATTAATCTATTGATGCATAACAAATTATCCCAAAACTCAATGTCTTAAAACAATAAACACTTTTATTATCTCACAATTTCTGTGCATCAGGAATTTAGAAGCGGCTTAGCTGGATGTTCCGGCTTAGAGTCTCTTGAGGTCACAGTCAAGATATTGGCCAGAGTTGCAGTCATCTGGAGGCTTCACTGGGGCTGACAGATATAGTTCCATAGTGGCTCACTTGCATGCCTGGTGAGTTGGTGTTGGCTGTTGGCAGGAGCTCCATGGGCTGCTTGAATGTCCTCTTGACATGGTGGCTGGCTTCTCCCAGAGTAAGAGTTCAACAGACACCAAGATTGAAGCCACAATATTTTTTATGACCTAGCCTCAGAAGTCATACTCCATCATTTCTACAATATCTTATTGGTCAGCTCTATTCAATGTGGCTGAAAACTGCACGAAAGCTTGAATACCCAAAGACAGGCCTCACTGGGGGCCATCTCAGAGGCTGGCTGCCACATGAAGTAATATCAAATCCTGCACATTCTTCATTGTTCAATCTAACATGTCCCTGAGATTCCTGCTTGTATCATCCCAGTCCTCCATACACTGTACCTCTTTTGAACTTGTGTAGGACCATTAGCAGGCACTCTTGTCTGGGTACCTAAACACACAGCTCTTGGATTCTTTAACTCTGAGAATCCCTTTTAAAGTTCTTTTGCAGCCTCCACTACACCAAATTCAGGGCTGAAAGTATAGATGATGCCCCAAAGTTCTTGTTAAATAACAAAATATTGATTTTTGTTTCTGAAGATATTCTGTGTGAGTTTCAGAATTCTACACTTTCCCAAGCATTTCCCTTTTTATCTTATGAGGACAAATGTTTTCATAATTGTCAAAATTACTTCAGTTATTTGTAACTTTAAAATCCCATCAGGACCTGCATTCCAAGACTCTTTAAACTACAGAAGCCTAACATTTAATTTAATGATGAACAAAACCAAGTTAATTCCCATTTACAGATGACAAGTGAACAGTTGGCAGCAATTTCAACATCTGCTTTTAATTCATTTAAAAGTGTTAAGCAAACAGTGATAAAAAGAGCTGAAGACTATAATATTTCTCCATTATCCTTCTAGTAGTTGTCTTTGCTAATTGAAGCTGAAGCTTACTTAATAGGTTATGTAGATGGCCCCAAAGTAAACATTTGGATAGAGATTGACCCATTCCTGGGTTCGGGATGTTTGTGCTTTAATTTGGGAGCCTGTTTCACCTTTTCCTCATTCCAGATTTGTTCCCAGATGTTCCAGGCAAAGGGCAATTATTGGGGTTGAATCACTCCTGGTTGGAAACAGAGATTGTAAACAGTATGCTAGCTGTAACTGTGTTAGTTTTTAAAACTTCACTTCTTGCTTTTTTTGTGAATTAAAACCTCTAAGGAGACACACACATATACACACAAAATCTTAAAATAGTATCCTTTAGAAACAATGGTGGTGCTATTCTTTAGGTATAATCTGTCTCCATTGGCTTCACGTGCTTATATTCACCCTTCCTTTTAGGCATATGTCTTGCCAAATAAAATAGCAAGGAATCATCTAAGGTAATTGGATGGAATTATATGCTGATATATGTTTTTAACAAGGTATTTTAAAAATATAGGTATGTGTTACAATTTCTGTGAATACATTATTTATAGGCTGATTTCCTGAATACCCATGCTAAATTGTATAGCTTATCACTGTCATTTCCACATAACAAATTTACATGAGAAAAATAACAAAATTAAGTAAAAGGAATTTTTAGGCTATCATGAATATGAAAAGACCACAGGTGTGAAAGCACCCAAAAGTTTAGGTGCTCTATAATTTTGCTCACACTTTTTCTCTGGACAATAACAACTACTTCTCTGTTGTTAATTCCCACCTATAATCTGATAATTTCTGTATCTGTATTTCCAACCCTTTCCTTTGCATGCTGCATCTATAAATCCAGCCATCTACTGGGAGCTTGCACTTGGATGACCCACAAACACTCTGAACTCAACATTTCTAAAACTAAACTCATCATGTCTTCTTGCCATTTCTAGAGTTGAAAGTTTCATCGTATATCCAGTCATCTCAGTCAGAAACTTGGGAATTACTCTAACTTCTTTTGTCTTCTTTCCCATAGGTCATCAGGGCCTATGAATTTTTCCCTCCCCAAATATTTTTCAAGTTGGGTTCTTCTTCTCTACCCCTGCAGCTTTTCTTTTGTTTTTGCTCCTCATTATGTTTTGCATGAAGGGATTCCTTAATTAGTCTCTACCTCTTTCTACTCTCTTCCTCATGCAGTCAACACAGTCTGTACCCCAGGGGTTCAAACTGGCAGTCCTCAGACTGAATTTACTTAACAATGTTTATTTTGTTGGAGTTTTCTAACCACTTAAATGTCTTTACACACTTTTCAGTTTGTCTCCCCTAAGACTCCCCATCACTTTAGAGAAAACCCTAACTTGCACATTTGTTATTTGCTTGGTCTGCAGGGGGTATTTGAATTTGTGCCTCTTGCTACACATTTTCTAAAATGAAAATCTACCTAAACTGCTTCAATGACTTGCCATCCCCTATAAATAATGTCCAAATTCTTTATCACTGATACAATACTCCAGTAATCTGGCTCGTCAAGTACTTTCCCATCTTTCTTTATAACATACACTTCAGTCTTTTGTATTGAGGCCCCCCAAATACCCTGCCCCATGACTTTGTGTCTTTGCTAAAGCTATTTCCTCTGCTTTGTTATACTCTGCTAATATCCATCAGCTGGCTTGAGCAGCATTTTCTCTGTAACTCTCTCTCCCTAACATAATTATTGATTTCTATCTTTTGCTGTTTCTGCCCCTTAAATATACCTCAATTATTGCATTTATCACACTGTCTTTCCTTTCTTTTTTTTTGTGGAGACAGGATCTCACTCTGTCACCCAGGCTAGAGCACAGTGCCATGATCTTAGCTCACTGTAACCTTGAATTCCTGGACTGGGCTTAAGCTATCCTCCTGTCTCAATCTCCCAAGCAGCCAAAATACAGGTACATTAGCCACCATGCCAGGCTAATTTTTAAAAAAAATTTTTTTAGAGCCAGGGTCTCACTATGTTGCCCAGGCTGATCTCAAACTCCTGGCCTTAAGTGACCCTCCCACCTTGGCTTCCCAAAGTGCTGGGATTACAGGAATGCATCACTGTGCCCAGCCCTATTTTTATTATGTGTTTGTATGTTTGTTTTGTCCACTAGACATGAGATCTTTACATTCCTAATGTGAAGATATAATATGTAATACGTATCTGGTGTAGTACCTGATACATATTTGTAATTTGCTGTATGAATAAATGAGCAAATGGATAACATATATACGTATAATATAACATCATTAGTACAAACACAGAGCAGTTACTAAGTGCCAGACATCGTTCTAAGTACTACTACTAACTCATTTAATCCTCCAATAATCCTATAAATTAGCAATGAACAGGAAATTCAAATTCAAGTAAACCAAATGGCAAATAGTTTTCTATCTTCCTGATTTAAGAAGCACCTCTTTAGAAGAAGAAATGATTATCATGTTTATATTAAATAAGTAAAGTAAGTTAATGACAACACACAAATGATGAAGAAGAGGGTGGGAGTTACTTTAGGGTCCTTATGTAATTATCACAAGAAGGTACAATTGCTCAAAAATCCTGATGTACATTTCTGCTTTGCTTAATGAAATCCTTCCTGGGAGACACAAAATCTTGTGCCATTTTTAGCCTAAAGCAAAAAAGGATTTCTGCCATAAAAAACATTCCCATTTTAAAAATTATTGATTTGTTCAAAGCCCCCTGTGATAATCTGTCAGCAGAGACAGGCCTGTAATTATATGTAGTGATAATGCTTAAATTTTGCCTAGTCGTAGTCTTTACAGTGTCCCAAGATGCCCCATGTAATCTGCAACCCTAACATTCCCTCCATCTGGAAAACTCTTTCCCCAGATATCTTTGTGCCTTACTTGGATAGGTAAGTGTTCAGTAGGCAGAGATAAGGGAAAGAACTTCAGGGAGAGATTGACATGATCAAATGCAGAAAAGCATGAGGCATGCTGGTGTCTGGGAGAGTAGGCCCATCTGGCTAGAAAGGAGAGGTCCTCCGTAGGAGTGATGGGAGACACAGCTCAGCCACAATTTGGCAGGAAATGGAGAGCCACTGAAGGTTCTCGAATAGGAGAGGATCATATGATCCAAGAAGAGTTCTATGAAGATGAATGTGAAATGAGTTTAGGTTGGATTGAAAGTAGAAGTGATCAAAGATGGAGAGGTCAAGTAGGAAGCAATAAGATCCAAAACTGGGATATTGGTCACAGAGCTGGAAGAAAAGTAGAGAAAGTGAGAAAGATTGTGAAAAGAGAAAGATTATGAGAGACATAGTTTCTGATTAGATGTGAGAGATGAGACAGGGATGGGAGGGTGGTCCAGATAATAGTGGCCACAATAGGACCAGAGCCCTCAGAAGGAGGTTCTGTTGGGGACAGAGATTTTATGGAAATGGGTTACATTAAGCAGCGGGTAACAGGGCCATAGGCCAGAAAATGGATTAGGTCTAAGGATACAAACCCTAATAAATTCTGATTCTGGTTATTTCTGTAAGATAAGCGGTTGCTAACCAGGAGGTGGAGAATGGCAATAGACACTCTCATATGCTGTTTATGGGAGGCGAGTTGGTACATTTTTGGATGGGAATTTGGAAATATTTATCAACATTTAAAATATGTACACCCTTTAAAACATTCTCTTCTAGGAACTTATCTTACAGATATATTTGCATAATTGAGGAAAAATATATACAAGGATACTCATTGATGTATCATTTGGCTTGTAATGCAAAAATAATGGAGTCAGCTTAATATTCCATCATTGAATATTTCATCTATGTGATTAAATTCCATGCTGATTCTAAAATAGAATGAGGTAAAGCAATGTATACTGACACGGAAAGATGTTTATGTTATATTAAGTTTAAAAAAGCAAGTTGCACAACAGTGTGTCTAATATCCCATTTTTCCAAAAAATTGAGATGATATTGGACATGCAAATAGAAAGATCTAAAACAATATATGTAGAACTGTTAACTGTGCTAGTTTTGGGTAGGTAGGATTTGAGGGGAGTGGCTTTCAGTTTATACATCTATAAATTGTTGTAATTTTTTCCAATGAGCATATATTATGTTTGTAATAAAAATAAAAGGTTAGAATTTTAGAAAACCAGTTGTAGATTTTTTTTATTTCAGATTATTATGGGAGTGCAAACATTTTGGTTACATATAAGGCCTTAGCCTCGCCCAAGCCAGGGCTACAAGCGTGCCCTTCCCCCAAACAGTGTGCTCTACATCCATTAGTTGTAAGTTTACCCACCTCCACCAAACCCCTCCCACCTGACCAGCACCCAGTGAATGTTACTACCATGTGAGCACCTTAGTGTTGATCAGTTAGTACCAATTTGATGGTGAGTACATGTGTTTGTTTTTCCATTCTTGTGATATCTCACTTCGAAGGATGGGCTCAAGCTCTATCCAGGATGATATAAGGTGCTAGTTCACCACTGTTTTTTGTAGTTGAGTAGTATTCCATGGTATACATATACCACATTTTACTAATCTGCTCATGTATTGACGGGCACTTGGATTGTTTCCATATCTTTGCAATTGTGAATTGTGCTGCTATAAACATTCGAGTGCAGATGTCTTTATTATATAATGTCTTTTTTTCCTTTGGGTAGATGCCTAGTAGTGGGATTGCTGAATCAGATGATATTTCTATTTTTAGCTCTTTGAGATATCTCCAAATTACTTTCCACAGGGGTTGTACTAATTTGCAGTCTCACCAGTAATGTAAGAGTGTTTCAATCTCTCCACATCCATACTAGCATTTGTTGTTTTGGGACTTTTTGGTAAAGGCCATTCTCACTGGAGTCAAGTGATATCTCATTGTGGTTTTGATTTGTATTTCCCTAATGATTAGAGATGTTGAGCATTTTTTTGTATTTTTGCTGGCCATTATTCTGTCTTCTTTTGAAAAGTTTCATGTCCTTTGCCCATTTTTTGATGGGGTTGTTTGATTTTTTCTTATTAATTTTCTTAAGTCCTGTATAGTTTCTTGTTATCAGCCCTTTATCAGATGTGTAGAACACAAATATTTTCTCCCATCATGTAGGTTGTCTATTCACTCTAATGATAATTTCCTTGGCTGTGTAGAAGCTTTTTCATTTGATCAGGTCCCACTTACTTATTTTTGTTGCTGCTATGATTGCTTCAGGGGTCTTCTTCATAAATTCTTTGCCTAGGCTGATGCCTATAAGAGTCTTCCCAACATTTTCTTCTAGAATTCTTAAAGTTTTATGCCTTAGGTTTAAATCTGTTATCCACTGTGAGTTGATTTTTGTGAGAGGTGAGAGGTGGGGATCCAGTTTCAGTCTTCTGCATGTGG
>NW_012149730.1:4108532-4121135 GCF_000956105.1 Propithecus coquereli | reverse complement strand
TATATATTTTTAGTTGTCCAATTAATTTCTTTCTATTTTTAGTAGAGATGGGGTCTCGCTCTTGCTCAGGCTGGTTTCGAACCCCTGAGCTCAAACAATCCGCCCGCCTCGGCCTCCCAGAGAGCTAGGATTACAGGCGTGAGCCACCGCACCCGGCCCCAACACCATTTATTGAATAGAGATTCTTTTCCACAATGTATATTTTTGTCTGCTTTGTCAAAGATTAGATGACAATATGAGGATGGTTTTATATCTGGGTTCTCAGCTTTGTTCCAAAGGTCTATATTTCTGTTCTTATGCCAGTACCATGCTATTTTGGTTACTATAGCTTTGTAGTAAAGCTCGAAGTCTGGTAGACGGATGGCTCCCAATTTGTTCTTTTTGCTTAAGATCGCTTTGGCTATACGAGGTCTTCTCTAGTTTCATACAAAGTGTAGAATTATTTTTTCTCGATCTTTAAAGAATGATGATGGTATTTTGATAAGGATTGCATTAATTCTGTAGATCACTTTAGGTAGTATGGACATTTTAACAATATTGATTCTGCTGATCCATGAGCATGGTAGATTTTATTAAGGAGGTCAGTAGTCACTAATTCTAAAGATGAGATAGTAATAATAGGTCAAAGCAAGGCAGAAAAACATGTGTTGGATTTAATTGTGAGAGGGAGTAGTACATGGTATATATGTATATGAAAGCAAATGGACAAGGCCTTGCCTGGTTTGGCACCTCCTGAACATTCTAGTACCTTCTCACATCATGTTCTCCTCCCTCTTAAGTGGCCTTCTTTGTGTTCCTTGAATAAACCATATTCTCTCCCAACACATGGCCTTTGCACATGCTGTCTCTTAAAAGATCCCCCATCCCTGCACACACAGATCCCCACATATATACACCTAGCATCTAGTTAGCCCCTACTCTTACTTCAGATCTCAGGTCAATTGTCACTTCCTCAGAAAATGACTGGGAAGTCTTTCAGAACACAATAGGTCCCTTTATTGTACATGTCTCTAAATATAATATACTTGTGATTTGAATGGAGGAATCATGAAATTAAAAATGGAAAAGTACAGGGAAGCAGAGAGTGATGTATACTTGAATGGTATTCATGTTTTAAAACATTTCTTCTTGGCCGGGTGTGGTAGCTCACAACTGTATTCCTTCCACTCTGGGAGGCCGAGGCGGGAGAATCGCTTGAGCTCAGGAGTTCGAGACCAGCCTGAGCAAGAGTGAGACTCGGTCTCTACTAAAAATAGAAAAAATTCTCTACAAAAAATAGAAAAAATTAGCTGGGTGTGGTGGCATACACCTGCAGTCCCAGCTACTCAGGAGGCTGAGGCAGGAAGATCACTTGAGCCCAAGAGTTTGAGGTTTCTGTGAGCTAGGCTGATGCCACAGCACTCTAGCCTGGGTAACAGAGTGAGACTCTGTCTCAAACAAAACAAAACATTTCCTCTTGATCTATATGGAGTTGTCTACCTGCTTCTCCTATTTTTAAGTTTACTTGTGGTTCTTCGCAGATGTTTCTCATTTGGGGCTATAAGAGAATCCTTCAATCATCAGTAGATTGCAACTCCGTCGGTATCATTATATCATCCCACTTTGGACAAGTTTCTTTCAACAATCATTTATTGAACACTTTAATACAGACCAAGTTCTGTTCCAGGGTGAACCATCTCATCTACCTCTCACCTTTCCTACTTTTACCTCTTTATTCTCTTATTCAGTACAAGCTCATCCCATCACTGTGTTTTTCAATCCTCTGGGCATCAAAATAATCCAAGGAGCTTAAAAAATACACACACAAAACGATGTGGGAACCTCACTCCCAGGGCTTCTGATTCTGCTGATCTAGAGTGAGATCCAAGCGCAGGTGTGTTTTAAAAGTTCTTAGGCAATGCTAATGTGCAGGTAGCATTGAGAATCACTGGCATAGACTAATCTTGAAACAGAAACTCGAAGGAGAGAACTGGAGAACACCTAACCAAATCAAAATTTGACTGGTTCCAATTATACTTTCCTTATGACTGATCTCTAAAATGGTGTCAGACCTGCAGAAACCCCTAAAATGGCTATAGCTGAGGCACTGCACCTGAATTAAGGCTGATGGCTGTGGACCAGAGCACTTGGTTGTGGGAAATACTTTGATTACCTGTATGGCTGCTTTAGGGGCCGTCATTCGTGGCAGAGAGGAGCAGACTAAGTGCCTGTGGGCACCTATACCAACTTTCAGGTTCTCTATCCCTCCTGTGTCTCAGAGCCTTTAAGAACAAGCAGATACTATTTTAGGAATTTAATGAGGCCCTAAAAGGTTTAGGTTTTATTTTTTTGGCATAGACCAGCAGCCAGCACTCCTGACTCCCCAAGTCCAGAGGTTATCTCCAGTTGAGGAGCCTATGAAGCAAGACACCTGATTCCTAGTCCTGGTTCAGCTACTAACCAGATAGAATGTGGCCCTGTTAAAGTCACCTCTGCTCTTAGGGCCTCAGTTTCCTCAGATGAGGTAAACTGAGCTAGACAGCCTATCCGGGCCGCCTTCAGTGTTAACAAGCGACACTAGGTGGCACTCACGTAGCTCCAGCCAATTGAAGAAAATTGGCTGCCAGACGCCTTTTGTCCCTTAAAGGACCCGGGGACCTGCCAGGGCCAGCTTGGGAAATAATGCAGTTTTAGGAAGAATGTTGGGACTCCTTTTATCAAAAAGAACTTTTGAATCTGTGGAGTCTGTGGACATCTGTATTTTACCAGCATAATTAATTTCATTAATTATATACATATGGTACTATATCCCTATCCTTTTTACAATCTCAGATTTAAAAATATTGTGCAGGAAACTATTTCTATGGCTTAGCTACATTTGTAACATTGTCTATATGCATGTTTGTGTGATACAAAAACCTGTGGGATTTTCTTAGCAAGTGTGAAACTCTCCCAATCACATGCCACTGCAGCAGTACTTCTAGGAGGTGAGAGATCCCACTGTCGCAACACTGACCTTCAAGCAGATGGAATTATTCCCTGCATTGAGTTGCCCACCACTGGATGGCATCAGATGGTTTTTGTTGAAAGCCTTGCTCCCCAAAGCTGGTTTGTCCTAGTGTCTGATGTCCCCAGGAAGCTTCATTCTGGCCCAGGTTCATTTCAGAAATCCAGTCTGGCTCAATCTGGCTTCAGAACTCAACTCAGAGGTAGGGGAGTTGGGAATATCCATGATCAGATATTATCCCAAAGATGATACTTTCTTTGTTGTCAAAAGTCATCCAAGTCACCTGTTGGATGCTTTTCCTTCAATCAAGGACCATAGGTGTTACAGCTAATGATTTAGCAACAAAGGTAAATATCAAAGAACTAATCCTGTGAGATCTGAGATGAGATTCAAGAAGTTTCATATTGATAATTCATTTTGAGAGTAAGAGGTGATTTCAGTGACTTCATCACCTGTAATATCAGGGGCCTTTGAGTTGCATGAATTTCCTGGGTTGAAGTATAGTCACAACTTCCAGACCTAGGTGTGGGGTATAGTGTGGTGTTAGGGTTAGACTAAGGGAATATGTGTAATCACAGGTAAAAGACTAGGAGGACCTAAAGCCAAGATACTGACAGCAGTAGCATTCTAGGTGAAGTTCATTGCCATCTATATACCTTTCTATATTTTTCAAATTTTATTTAAAGACTATGAATGTGTTTTGTGAATTATTTAAAAAGAAAAAAGAAGGAGGAGGAAAAGAAAGAAAAATAAGTGATCAGTAGGTTTCAACAAAGACACAGTTATTTGTAAATTGCCTTGTTTATGGTAAAATAGCTAGTGTGATTTCAAAAGGAAATTGTAGTATTTCCCTTGGATGTGGAAAGCACTTGACTCTGGTCTGATCCACTGATGGCAAAGGAACACCTGAAAGGCTCTTATTAACATTAAGATTGTCCTAAACATACACAACAAAATGAACTCTTAAAATGAGAGTGGGATACACACAATTGTTTATCATTTATAATTCTCCTCTTATTTAATCAAAATGGAATACTTTAAGTCAGGGATTGCTTTTCTCTACTACGGTGTTTTTACTTTTCAACTTCATGCCAGTTCTACAAGGCTTGGCAGATACCCAGCTGTGGCTTCCTTTAGCACTTTTTGCTGTCACTCATTATTCATTTTAGCATCCCCAGGGTAAAGAACTCTGGGCTCGGAAAAGATTTGGAGGAAGTTTCTAATCCAGCTTTGGCATAAACTAGATGTGGATTTCCGTTTTTCCATTTGTAAAGCCAAGCAAGCATGGGTGCTCTTACTATCTCTACCACCTGGGTTATTATAAGAATAAAATGATCCAGATGCCATGAGTGCCAAAAAAATTTTTTTAAAAAGAATAACATGAGATAATGTATGTGATAGGACTTGAAATTCTATAGGTGGGTTCTCCAGGAAGCAGATGGTGAGATAGAGTTGGAAGTGCAAAAGGTTTTGAGGGAATTTACACCTGTAAAAGAAAAGGGGAGTGAGCAGGATTGAGCAGGGGGTTGTTAGATTGTGATGCTTCCTCTACTAGCCCAATAGAAAGGACCAGAACAGAGGTAGCCAGTTTCAGCAGTTTCCCATGTTGGATGGGAATAGCTAGGTGCCTTGCTCAGTCATTGGTTAGGGACTGCCCCATGAAGAGTCCAACCTTATCTCCAATACAGAGCAGATTTTAAAGGAGCTAACAGCCGGAGGTCGTCAGCTAACCATACTTCTTAAAGTCGTTTCTTGCAAAGAGGAGACCCGAGTGGCACATCTCATATCTTCCACAGCTGGCCACTACTACAGCTCCACTTGGGGCCACTTGAGACAGTTATAGGTTGTATGTCAAGATCATGAGTTTCCTTTCTCCAACTATAAACTTGTGCCCTTCAATATTGTTCACCCTCCACCTGAGCATTAAACATACTCCTCCCTCCCTCCATGACCCTATGCTTCTGTCCCTCCCTCTCTTGACAGTCTGCCACCTTCTTCTGATTGCTCTCATCTCTCCAGCAAAGTTCACCAGTTTGGACTCAAGCATCTGTCATTTTAATGTTGCCCTCTATTGCTCCTCTTGATCTTTTGACAGGTTCTCATGCCTCTCAGGCTGACTTCCCATTCTGGGTCACCCCAGTGTGCTTTCTTTCCTCTGACATTTGGGTGAGCAAGCCTTACTAGAGAAATTTGTGTAAATCTTCTGAATGGTAAACTACACATCCATGACAGCCAATTTCATCAAATCTTTTACTGTTGCAATCCTTTTTATCCAGTTCTTATTTTCTCCCCATTCCAATTAGATGACATTTAACTTGTATGAGGTCATTAACATTTATCCCATACTACCTGTGCCGGAGATGTCCATGTACTTGAAACATCTGCTTCTACTATTCTTCCTCCAACTTTTATATGATAATTCTTGAGGGATGGGCTATGACTTCTACTACTTAAGTCTTGTTCAATACCCAATATGGCACCATGAACTTGCTTAGCACTGAAAAAAATTGTTAACTGAATGAAGAAAAACTGAATTATTTGCATGTCTATTGAAGGCTAGGGACAGTGTCAAGTATTTTATATATGTCATCTCACTTAATCCTTAATCCTCACAGCACTGTCATCTTGTAGGTTTTGATAGTCCTATTTTATAGATTTATCTGTTGCCTATCTCTTATCACTAAATATAGCTTCCTTAAGGAAAAATATCATGTCTGATTCATTCCTGTAGCTTTCTATCTCTACTTCCCAGGCAATGCCTGATACATAGATGATGTTCTTTGAAAATTAGATGAGGGATCAAATAAGTGACAGAACCAATAGTGAAGGGGCAGTATCAAGACTGAAACCCAGGTTTGTTTATCTCCAAAGCCTTACACTTTGTGCTGTGCATTGTGGCTTTGTCTGAATTAAGTGTTGTCAACTACCCATAGCCTCACAACAATTTAATGATCAAATTTGAATGAGAAGAAAAAGATATTCTATGCCATAATTCAATCAAAGTGGTGACAGAAATTATAGCTGTCATTGCTTTATTTACTTCTAATGAGTGCACCTAATGTCATAGGAAGGATAATTAGATAGTTCATTAATTTTCTGTTTCCTCTTCAAACATCTGATTGTAATTGTTTCTTAACTCAATTATTTTTTTTACCTTGATTTTATGTCATTGGTGACTCTTAATAAATAGTATTGTGTTTAGGTATCTTCAGGAGCTATTTGAATTCCATAAGCCTTCTATTTCTGACTGCAAGAACAAGATTAGCTAGTATTTGCATATGCTAACACTGGTGACAAAATTATAAAGCATGAGTTAAACAAAATGCCATTTAGCAGAAAATTATAATTAAGTTTTTAATCTTCCTTTCTGCTAGAATTTGGCTTTTAGTCAACTGAAACCATTTGATAATAGTGTAAATGATGTGGCAAACACCAGAAAGAAGCTTCTAGACAGCTCATGGGTCCCAATAGTATGCAAATCTTTAAACCATATGTTGAAAATTGAACAATAGAGTTGAGATTCCAAAATTTCCATTTCCGTTACTACTTATAGTGGAACCAAATAACTATGAACACATTTTAGAGATCAATGAGGGCTTCATTCATAAAGCATTTTATGAACCTTTCAGAGTAAATGCCAATTCTTGAATCTTATGATTACATGACAAAAATGTATAAATGTATTCACAAACAAGTTGGACCACTCCATAATAGTTCTAATGGCTTCCCTGTTTATGTACCTTTCAAAAATAGCCACAGCATTGTCAAGGAGAATTAAACAATTATGTCTTTTTTTTTTCTTTTTTTGAGACAGAGTCTCACTCTTTTGCCTGGGCTAGAGTGAGTGCTGTGGTGTCAGCCTAGCTCACAGCAACCTCAAACTCCTGGGCTCAAGTGATCCTTCTGCCTCAGCCTCCCGAGTAGCTGGGACTACAGGCATGCGCCACCATGCCCGGCTAATTTTTTTCTATATATTTTTAGTTGTCCAATTAATTTATTTCTATTTTTAGTAGAGACGGGGTCTCGCTCTTGCTCAGGCTGGTTTCAAACTCCTGAGGTCAAACGATCCGCCCGCCTCGGCCTCCCAGAGTGCTAGGATTACAGGCGTGAGCCACCACGCCTGGCCAATTATGTCTTTTTTAAATAGATGGATATTAACTAAATGGAAGCCTAGATGTAAAGTTTCTGCTCAAGCAATGAAACCAAAACAGTCTTTAAAATGAGGGGGTTGAACTAAATGATCTCTAAAGTTGTTCAGTTATGGTGGGGGAAAAGTCTATGGCTCTAACCCTGAAAAAGTTTAGCTAATATTAAAACCCGAATACAATTCATATGCCCTGTTATTCATACCTGGTATAATAAAATTCTTGCTCATTAATGTAACTCAAATCTGGAGGGAAGGTAGCAACTCTATGTGAATTCATGCATTTGTTTTATTATCTCATCATTCTATCTACATGTTTAATAAAATGGTCATAATCTAATAAGACATTCTCATTAAAGGGAGAGGCATTTTCAGAAATGATTTTTCCTTATTTATTTACTTATTTATTTTTGCAAAGGTGCTGACAGAATTTCAAAACCCAGCTTTATATTCCGTCATTATATTTTTGTACCATATTTATATGAAAAAGAAACCCAGAGCTGGCTGGCACCTCTCCTGATTGTAATAATATCTTATTCATATCATGCTTTACAGTTTAAGAAATTATTTTTTCAGTTTTTTTGACTTCCTATCGTATTCACTGCATTGGCTTTTCTAAACCTTCTCATCACTCCAAGGACCTCGTCTCCTTGTCCCCTCGTTCACCATTTTTGATCCCCTGAGTGGCCCTGGGCTGAGAGCTTGGAATGCATTCTTATTCAGAGATGAGCAAACTGAAGCTCAGGGAAATGAAGAAACCAGCTGGTGGGTACAGATGCCTCAGATTACGATTTAGATTGTGTCTGTATAGTTAATTTAAATAAAGTTTTTGAGTGAAAAGGATTCATTTGGGTAACTGAGAAAAGCCGAAATCATTTTAGGAAAGTTGATAATTGATAGATCCATCTCAATACCATTCACCCACCCACAAGGATCCACAATGAGTTTTAAATAGAACCTAATGTCTCTTAACATGTACTCATCTTGCTATAGACAAATCACTCATATGAGTAGGATTTAGACTCTGCTGACTCCCTAACTATGTGGCATGTATGGGTGGCTATAGTGCCTGGTGCATAGTAGGAGCCGAACAAATATTTATTGAATTAATAAATAGACTTTAAAATTTTAATATGGCTTCATTTTTTATAATCCATTTCTTTGGCACAGTCCTTTTGGAAAACAACAAGGACAACACGTGGCAAGGACCACAAAAATGTGTGATACTCTTTGATCCAGGAATTCCACCCCAAGAAATTTTTCATAAGGAAATATAGTTATCCCTCAGTATCTGTGGGGGATTGGTTTCAGGACCCCTGATGAATAGCAAAAACTGCGGATGCTCAAGTCCCTTATATAAAATAGTATAGTATTTGCATGCAACCTACACACATCGTCTTGTATGCTTTGAAATCATCCCTTATATATAGGATATATATATATATACTATATATATATATATAGGATTACTTATAATACCTAATACAATATAAATAGTTGTTATGCTGTGTTGTTTTATTTGTATCTTTTTTGTATTGTTGTTTTTTATTTTTTGTAGTATTTTTGATCTGCAGTTGGTTGAATCTGCAGATGTGTAACCCACAGATATGAAGGCCAACTGTAATCCTATAAGAGTAAGAGGTATATCCTTGAAGATGTTCCCAGCATTATCAATCACAGCTGAAGTACTGAAACAATCTCAAAGTCCAGGATTTAGTATCTGCAAAAGGTCCTGCTCAGCTGTTTCTTCTCCACCACTTCCTTCACCCCTCCTAAATATCAAGGTAGGAACATGACCTAGAGTGATCAGTCACATTGTCCCATCTCCACAGTCCACAGTGATTGGTTTAGAGATGAGTCAATAAAAGTCCTTTCCTAGGAGTTAGTTAAGAAGACCTCTTGCTTTTGCCTCTAGGGTCTAGAACTGGAAAAATATAACCCTAACATTGTTAGCCTGTGGAGAAAGCCTGTAAGCCAAGTAAGGCGTATACGAAAGCAGAGGCAAGAGATGAAGAGTGACGGAGACTCAGCGGGCACATTCCTGAAAACATCATTTGAGCCCTGGATCCTGTCACACCTAACATCTCTTCCACCTGTGCTCACCTCAGTTATACAAGTCACCAAGTCTCTGATTTTCTTAAGCTAGTTTGAGTTCCGTCACTTACAAGTAAGAGTCCTGATTATTAACTCCACAGAAAGGAATGCTATGTAGCCTTTAAAATAGCAACTATGTGAAAACATGGAAAAATGTTTACAAGAAAATGTTAAATGGAAGTAATACATGACAAGATAGTGGGTGCGTATGTGTGAGTATGCAAGGAAAAATGTGGATGTGTTAACGGTGATTACTCCTGAGTGGGAATACAAAGGTATAGAATTTTTCCTTTTATTCGATATACTTCTATTGCTTAAAAATACCTCAACATGCATAATTATGCTTTGTCATTTAAAAATAAATAAAATGTCACTACAAAAGAATGTATTCTAGGATTACTATGATATAAGCATACTTATTCACCTGGAATAAAATATGAAAATAGTTACTATGTTAAAAATGGGATTATAGTTGCTTAAATTTTTTAAAAAATATCTTGAGAAGATTTTGCTTGTTTATTGGTGAATTTATGATTCTAAAGCACTACCTGCTGCAAAAGGGAAAAAGCACAATTAATACAAGGCACAGCATTTCATCTTCAGTGGATAAAGATCTGTTCTAGAGCTGGGCAACAATGTGAAAAGTAACTGCGTACTTTGAAAAAATCATTTATCTTCTCTTTACCTCATTTTTTTCCGTGTATAAAATGAAGACATAATAATAACTTTCTTGATAACCTCCTAGGATTTGTGTTATCAATTGAAATTTAAAGAAGATATTATTAGCATAAACTGTAGAGAAAAGTGTACATATCAGAAGTGACCAGCTTGATGAATTTTTGTGAATGGAACATGCCCATGTAATGAGCGTGCAGGTTAAGAAGCAGAATGTTACCAAACCCCAGAAACCGCCCTTGTACCCCTTCAAGTCTCTACTCCTCTGCCAAAGGATTATTCACTATTCTGAACCCTAATGCCATAAATTGTGCCTGTGTTAGAACTTTATCTAAGTGGACTCCCACAGTATGTACTGTTTTTTGCCTGACTTCTTTCACTGAACATTGTGTTTGTGTGATTCATCTATATTGTTGTATGCAGTTATAGATTTCTCCTTTTCCTTGCTGTATAGTATTCAAATTTATGAAAATACAACAATTGATTTATCAGTTTCTCTGATGATGGGCATTTGGATAGTTTTCCCTTCTGGCTTTATGAATTAGAGAATGAATATGTGTATTTCTGTTGGATATATATACTAGAAGTGAGATTGCTCAGTCATAGCTTGTACATTTGTTTGGCTTTAGCAGATATTGTGAAACAATTGTTCAAAATAGTCGATCCTGTTAAAACTCTTGCAAGTAATTAATGAGACATCTGGTTGCTACACACTTTGCCAACACCTGATATTTTCTCTGTTGAGATTTAATATACATAAAATAATTTCATTAACCATAAATCTTCAAATGTAAGGCATTTCCCAATTTTATTTTACTACTTTATTTGTCTTGTTCAGAGTAATTTAAGATGACTTGAAGTTAACATTGTGAATGCCACTACTTGCAGCTTTTCTTCAGACTGCTGTTGCCCTCCGAGGTGGCTTTAATTAAACTGTGCATTTGTTAATCCAAATAAAAGTAAGCCCGATAAGCAGACTGCATTAAATTTTCCTAATTTTACTTGAGTGTTTTTCAGAAATGTTAATTATGCCCTTTAGTTCTACAGACAGCAGAGACAAATTCCTCCCAATTTGTAGAACCTGGAGAAGCTCTGCTCTGTACCACCAGCCAGGAAAACTTAGCACACAGCAAGTATGCTCATTTGAAATGCAAATCTAATTTCCTATGCAAAGTGAGTAACGTAAACACTTAGAACAGAATTCATCCTATTTCTTTTATGTCTACTGCCTAATTTGATCTACTTCTGATTTTCTGGACTCTTTTGAGTAGTTTCACTAGAATTTGTTTTTGTTTTGTTTTATTTTTTGAATAAGAGATGTTGGATAGAAAAGGGGAAGGGAGAAGTCTGTACTAACAGTGGCTGTGGTTATTAGCAGACGAAGCACAATTGTGGCTGTGTTCTGTGATCTGACAAAAATTACGATGTGCTGGGAACTCTAATGACCAGTCGTCATCTTCGTCACTTTCTGTAGTTGCTGACCCTGACCTTCCTTTCTGCCTCAGTCTCCTCCTTCACTTGCTTTAAATCCTTGGGGTTTTGCTCAGTTACCCTCATTTATACAACCCTACTTCCATCAGAGAATATGACTCTGACGTCCCGTTTTAATTAATTAATTAACAAAATATACTTACAAAATACTTTCTATGCGCTTAACAATGCGAACACAGAGGTAAAGAAGAGGCAGGGTCTGCCTTTAAATGGTTCACAGTCTAGTGAAGGAGACAGATAGGTACACATCTGGCTGTAAGTGCTAAAATAGCAATAATAAAATATTATGTAAACATTAAAGGACTACTTGGTTACACAAGTGGATGCAGCACAATGAGGAGAAAGATACTTTATTCTCCCTCCTACTGCAGTTTCATTTTATTTTGTTACTTCAGTCTTGGGTTACAATTATACTAATTTATTTAAGGGGAAAGAAAATCCCAGATATATGAATGCAGTATCTATGATGGAAAATGTTCATCTTTTATATGCTTGTTTCTTTGTTTTGGGTATCTGTTTTAGTCTTTAGGGATTTTTTTGGCCTGTTTTCATGGTTTTTACTGGAAATCACTTATGATTCCTTTACTCAAAGCTCATGAGTTATCTCTCCTTGGTTACTTCTGAGTGACACATATTTCCATCAGGCTCAGCTTTTGCCTTTTCAGGGAATGTCCTCCAGTTTTTTCCCTTTCGTTTTCTTTTTATATTTTCCCTTTTGTTTGTTTGTTGTTTTTGCTTCTGCAGAGCATCCTTCCCAAGAATCAGTTGAAATGATATTTCTTGCCACTTTTTCTCTGTCTTCAGTCTAGCTGACTTCTAGCAGCTTGCACTTATTTTTTGGGAGACTTCCATAAACATACATTTATTTTCCAACTTAGTCAATGTTGTCTGATCCTCTTTATTGCTTCACTCCTGTTTCAAATGCACCCGGCCCTCATGTGATGTGGAGAGTGAACAGCTCACCTCTAGTTCCGGTCCCTCTCAGGCACAGAAGATTCTCCAAACAGATTTTTCAGCAGCCTCACCTTGTGTGTGTCTATCCCACTCTTTCCATCTCTAGCCCCTCTATTCATAGGTGTGTTACATATTTTTTTTTTTTTTTGAGACAGAGTCTCACTCTGTTGCCCGGGCTAGAGTGAGTGCCGTGGCATCAGCCTAGCTCACAGCAACCTCAAACTCCTGGGCTCAAGCGATCCTCCTGCCTCAGCCTCCC
>NW_012149730.1:4082143-4107966 GCF_000956105.1 Propithecus coquereli | reverse complement strand
TGGCCCCTGTCTTTATGCAGACAGGCATTACTGGTCCTTTCATCAGCAGATTTTTTTTTTTTAATTAATAGACCTTATTTTTTGGAGAAGTTGTAGATTTGCAGAAAAATTTTTTTGAGTGGAAAGTACAGAGGGTTTCTATAGAATCCCTAAAAATCCCCTGTGCTGTACCTATTCATTTCTCCTCCCCTCCTTCGAGGCCCTGGCAACCACTAATTTTTTTCACTGTCTCCATAGTCTTGTTTTTTTCCAGAATGTCACATGGAATCATACAGTATGCAGCCTTTTCAGATTGGCTTCTTTCATTTAGCAATATGCATTTAAAGTTATTCCATGTCTTTTTATGGCTTTATAGATCATTTCTTTTTATTACTGAATTGGAACAAATGGAATGAATAATATTCCATTATATGAATGTGCCACAGTTTATTAATCCATTTACCTATTGAAGGACATCTTAGTGCTTCCAGGTTTGGGCAATTATGAATAAAGCTACTATAAACATTCATGTACAGGTTTTTGTGTGGATATAAGTTTTCAGATCATTTGGGTAAATACCATGGAGCACAACTGCTGGATTGTATGTTAAAGGTATGATTAGTTTTGTAAGAAATTGTTAAACTGTCTTCCAGAGTGGCTGTAACATTTCGCATTCCCACCAACAATGAATGAGAGTTCCTGTTGCTGCATATTCTCACCAGCATTTGTTGTTAGTGTTTTGGTTTAGCCATTTTCATTGTTGTTTTACTAAACAATTTGAAATTCCCTAAAGACATATGATGTTGAGCATCCTTTCGTATGCTTGTGTTCCCTCTGGATATCTTCTTTGGGGTCTGTTCAGATACAGTACCCATCTAGCAATGGGTTTTTTTGTTTTCTTATTGTTGAGTTTTAAGAGTTCTTTGCATATTTTGGATACCAGTCCTTTATCAGATTATGTTTTGCAAAGATTTTCTCCCTATCCATGGGTGTCTTTTCATTCTCTTAACAGTGTCTTTCACAGAGTAGGTTTTAATTTTAATGAAGTCCAACTTACCGTTTTTTTGTTTCATGGCTCATGCTTCTGATGTATCTAAAAAATTATTGCCACCAAATCCAAGGTCACCTAGATTTTCTCCTATGTTATCTTCTAGGAGTTTTATAGTAGACATTTAGGTCTACAGTCCATTTTAAGTTAATTTTTGTGAAGCAGTTCTTTTCAAAGTGAAATATTGACTGACTCTAGCATTCATATCACCCTCTCTGCCTCCTTCTTTTTCTCCTATGCTTTTTATTATAAAAAATTTAAAACACATACAAAAATAGGGGGGAAAAGTATAATGAACCCCCAGGTAACAATAGTCCATCCTCAACAAGTATCAACATTTTACCAATTTTATTTCATCTAACACAGCTTACCATCTTTTGTTTATTTATTTGTTTATTTTTGCTGGAGTTTTAAAAAACAAATTCTAGACATCATCATTTTACACATAAACACTTTAGTACAGGCATACCTTGGAGATATTACAGGTTCAGTTCCAGACCACTGCAATAAAGCAAATATTGCAATAAAGTAAATCACAATTTTTTTGGTTTCTCATTGCATATAAAAGTTATGTTTACACTATACTGTAGTATATTAGCTGTGCAACAGAATTATGTTTAAAAAAAGTACATACTTTAATTAAGAATACTTTATTGTTAAAAAATGCTAATGATCCTGAGAGCCTTTAGCCAGTTACAATCTTTTTGCTGGTGGAGAGTCTTACCTCGATGATGGCTAATGACTAATCAGGGTGGTGGGTGCTTAAGGTTGGAGTTTAAGGTGCTTAAGGTATAGCAGTTTCTTAAAATAAGACAACAGTGAAGTTTGCCACATCAATAGACTCTTTCTTTCACAAAAGTTTTCTCTGGTGCATATGATGCTATTTGATAGCATTTTACCCACAGTAGAACTTCTTTCAAAATTGGAGTCAATCTTAGAGATCTATCTAGACCGCTAAAACTTTCTCCATATCAGCAGTAAGGCTGTTTCTCTTTCTTACCATTCATGTGATCACTGGAGTAGCACTTTCAATTTCTGTCAAGAACTCTCCCTTTGCATTCACCTGTTGGCTAACTGTTTGGCTCTAGAGACCTTGCTTTCAGCATGTCTCGGCTTTTGACATACTTTCACTAAGCTTAATTATTTCTAGCTTTTGATTTAAAGTGAGAAATGTGTGATCCTTCTTTTCATTTAAACACTTAGAGGCCATTGTAGGGTTATTAACTGGCCTAATTTCAATATGGTTGTGTCTCAGGGAATAGAACCCCAAGGGGAGAGAGAGAGAGAGAGATGGAGAAATAGCCGCTCAGTGGAGCAGTCAGAACACACACAACATTTATCAGTTAAGTTCATTATTTTATGGGTGTGGTTTGTGGTGCTCTAAAGCAATTACAATAGTGACATCAAAGATCACTGATCACAAATCATAACAGATATAATAATAATGAAAAGTTTGAAATATTGCAAGAATTACCAAAATGTGTTACAGAGACACGAAGTGAGCACATGGTGCTGGAAAAATGGGACCGATAGACTTGCTCAACACAGGGTTCCCACAAACCTTCAATTTGTAAAAAATTCATATCTGCAAAGTGAAGTAAAGCAAAATGCAATAAAATGAGTTATGCTTGTATTTATCTCTAACTCAAAACAAAAACACAATCATAATCACAATATGATTATCATACCAAATTAAGAATAATTGCTAATAAATATCATCTAACTGCTAGTATATTTAAATATCTCCATTGGTCTGATATCTCTTAATCCTTTCTCAACCCAGAGTGCTATTGGCTTCAGGCTGTCTCCAGTAGACATTCTTTTTCCTTACATTCTCTTTATTCCTATACATCCTTGGGACCGAGGGGCCAGGATTTTTCAAAAGATGTACCAGTTTCTCTAGAGGCTTTGACTTTGGCTGCTGACAGAAAAATCTTTATTAAATCCTTGAAAATGATATTATTCAAGAGACACACAAGTGAGATGAGTGATGAGAAGAGGAGGAGCTATTATGAAAGTGGCCCCAGGACATTAGGTTTATCACAAAATCCTTTCCATGAGTCAGTTAATCTTTTCCATTTTAGTTTCAGGGAGGATATTTGACCCCATGGAATTAGGAGTACTTTCCTACTTTTGCCAAACGGCTAAAGCCAATGAATATTCAAGTGAAACATTATCCACATTTGGGGTTCTACTGACCACAGAGGACCCTCTGTCTGAGTTATGGCTCCTGAAACCTTCACACAGCTGTCTCTGGAGAGAGAAGAATGGGAGCCAAGTTTCTTGGATGAGCTGCAGTTAGTTTTTCAAGGATGTGGTTGATCCCAGAAAATACACAGCTAATTTATAAGAGACTAGGAAGAAGGCAGCTGCCTTAAGGATAACATATTGAGGATCCCAGAGGTCAAGAACTGACCTCAGTCCACATGGGAAACTCTCACTGGTGTGAACCAAAGAAGCCTGTGTGAAGCCTTAGGCCATCTAAAAAAAAAGCCCTGACGATGCTATTTTATCTTTTAGACAAAAAGAACTCAAAGACGAAAATTTTAAATACAGACTCTGTCTGTGCCTTGGCTGAGAGACTGATGGTATCTGATCTGGCTGGAAGGCAGTCAGGGAGTCGGAAACTCCTTCTTTCTGCTGGTGCTACTCCTGACCCTGGGATTTAAGTATTATTTTCAGTTTAACAGAATCATATATATACATTTTAAAAATAAATTCTTATAGAAGAAGAGAATTGTCTCCTTGGTATTTGAGTGTCTAGAAGTCAATAAATCACGTTAAACAGAGGCCCAGATTATCTGTCTTCCTTCTTAATGCCTCTGCAAGATCATGCATTATCTCATAGGATCGGTATGTGACAGATTCTATTTTGAGTCTTCCAATGATTCCTTCCTTTAGTCTTTCTGAGAACCAAAGTTTAGAAGAATTTGTGTAACTGGGATTCACCCCCTATTCACTGGATCTTGCAGACCTAGTTTCAAAGAGGTCAGTGTCTTTTTAAGGGCCATGTGGAGGCTCCAGTGTGTTCTCAGGAGAATGAATTCCTTGTGCTAGGAAATTATCTACAGAGCATCCTTGACAGAGTTCTGTTCGGTGATGTAGTGACATAAGATGTCTGTGGCTGAAGAACTTTTTCACTGCTTAAATAATGGGACTGTTTTAGTGACTCCAATAAACCCTCGTTAATGAAACTCTCCATTGATATGGAGACTATTCATTTCCAATGAAACTAGCAAGACAGGAACCTCACACAAACAAGCATGCTGCCCTAACTTGTTAGAAGATGTTGCAGCTGAAAGCTACAGCCATCATCACTCCATCTTCTTTACGGATGTGTGCCTTGTTCAAATCCTTAGTGTACTTGCAATTACCCACTCAAAAAAGCTTTTTGGTATCTGCCATTCCAAATTCCAGGCATGGCATGTTGATCTTGAGAGAGAGAGAGAGAGACTGTGTGTGTGTGTGTGTGTGTGTGTGTGTGTGTGTGTGTGTGTGTGGTGAAAAATACATACAATTTACCATTTTAACCATTTTTTAAGTGTGGAGTTCAGTGGCATTAAATACATTCACATTTTATACAACCATCACCACTGTACATCTCCAGAACTTTTTCATCTTGCGAAACTGAAACTCTGTACCCATTAAACAGTAACTCCCCACCCTTCTCTCCCACTAGCCCCTGGCAACTACTATTCTACTTTCTATCTCTATGATTTGATTATTCTAAGTACCTCATATAGGTAGAATCATACAATATTTGTCCTTTTGTGTCTGGCTTATTTCACTTAGTAAAATGCCTCCAAAGTTCATTCATGTTGTAGCATGTATCCGAACGTCATTCCTTTTCATGATGGATATGCATATACCCCATTTTGTTTATCCATTCATCCCTTGATGGGCATTTGGGTTACTTCCACCTTTTGGCTATTGTGAATAATGCTGCTGTGAACATGGGTGTGCACCTATCTTTCTTTTTTTGAGACAGGGTGTCATTCTGTTGCCCAGATGAGAGTGCAGTGGTGTCATCATAGCTCACTGCAATCTCAAATTCTGGGGCTCAAGTGATCATCCTGCCTCAGCCTCCCAAGTAGCTGGGACTACAGGTCCGCAACATCATGCCCAGCTAATTTTTTGTAGAGACAAGGTCCGGCTATGTTTTTAGGCTGGTCTCAAACTGCTGACCTCAAGCGATCCTTCCACCTCAGCCTCCCAAAGTGCTGGGATTACAGGTGTGAGCAACTGTGCCCCGCCCCTTTGCCCATTTTTAATTGGGTTGTTTAGGTTTTTTGTTGTTGAGTTGTAGGAATTTTTAAAAATATATTCTGGATATTCATCGCTTATGAGATATATGATTTGTGAATATTTTCTCCCGTTCTGTGGGTTGCCTTTTCACTCTGTCGGTAGCATCTTTTTTTTGCACATTGGTCATATTTCAGAAAAAAAGGGTATATTTGAGTAGAAGTATTCATCAAGTGGACCTGAAATTTACCATTAATAGGAGGCTAAGTTTTTTTCAGTTATTGCTGTTTTCTATTTTATTTTAAAGGCTTTGTTTTTAGTCATGCAAGAGTCTTTCAAAGTATTGCTACAGTGATACTTTTATGATGGAGACTGACCAATTTACCATTGAAAAAGCCTACAAAACCTCTAGAATATCAAACCAGAGGCTGAGTTCTTTGTTTTGGTAAGAGTTCTGCTTTTGTAATATGATTTTATTTAAAGAAAATTGAACTTTTTGTTTGTCATTATGGGATGTATGTGGGATTTGAGTAGCAACTGAAATCATGAAGCTAATGGAATAGGAAGCAGGTACCTCCAGTGCAATTTATAAGCACTATTGCTTATAAAAGGTCACAGAGAAGTACCTAGGTAATAACCTAAGTAATAACAATTGCTAGTATGTATCGGGCCATTTCTAGATGTCATGTACTCTGACACTAAATGCTTCAGGTACATTTCTCAGTTTTCTAGCAATTCTGTGAGATAGGTATCATAGTTCCCCCTTGCTTTACATGGTTTCAGTTACCTCAGATCAACTGTGGCATGAAAATACTAAATGAAAAATTCCAGAAATAGACAATGCATAAGTTTTAACTTGTGCACTGTCCTGAGTAGTGTGATGAAATCTCAGGCCATTCCACTTAGGACGTGAATCATCCTTTTGTCTAGCATCTCCATACTGTCTACACTACCCACCTGTGAGTCAAGTAGGAGCCATTTCAGTGATCAAATCAATTATGGTATGGCAGTGATTGTGTTCAAGGAACCCTTATTTTACTTAAAAAGGGCCTCAAAGTACACGAGTAGTGACACTGGCAATTCGGAATACCAAAGAGAAGCCATCAAGTACCTCCTTTAAGTGAAAAAGTAAAAGTTCTTGATTTAATATGGAAAAGAAAAAAGTCATATGCTGAGGTTGCTAAGATCCACAGTAGAAACGATTTCTACCTGTGAAATTGTGAAGAAGGAAAAAGAAATTTGCACTAGTTTTACTGTTGCACCTCAGACTGCAAAGTGTGTGGTAAGTGTTTAGTTAAGATGGAAGAGGCATCAATTTGTGGGTGGAAGACATGAAACATGTTCCAGTTGATGGCAATTGGGTTCAGTACTATCTGTGGTTTCAGGAATCCACTGGGGATTTTGGACTGTGTATCCCATGTGGATAAGGGGTGACTAATGGACTATATACTGTTGTTTCCTTTTGAAACTGGTTTAGTGAGAAATAACTTGTTCAAGGTCACATGGTTTGTGAATGGCAGGGCTGAGATTTGAACTCAGGCAGTCTGTGCTCAGAACCTGAGAGCTTAATCACTATGCTTTCCTGCCTCATCCTGATTTCTCAACACTGGAATATTTTTTAAATTTAAATTTCTGAGGTTTTTCTGAGGTTTAGCACTTGTTGCCTCAACTTGACATTAACTGAATTTTGTCTGAAAATGCGGAGAGTTGATGTCGACAAATGGATACATTTTAATTACATCATATAGAATTGTTCAGTTTACCTCAAGAACTCTCTGTTGTTGACCCAACCACCATCTCACAAGCATTGAAAGATGAGTGTCTCTACAAGTGTAGAAAGTACAGGTAACATCTTTTGTGTCCTCTGGAGATTTTATCTTGTCTCAGTAGCTGAAAAGTACTTAAAATTTCAGTTTCTTATATCTCTATAGAAAGAATGTGTTTAATTGAATAATACACACATTTTCAATTCAAATCTGCTTTCAAGAAGAATATAAATTCTTAAAAGTAAAAGTAATCAGATTATAGGGGTTATTGAAAATTTAAGTAGTAGCCTAATCAGCATTATAGTATTTTGTCCTTAAGAAATACTACACATTTCATCTATTTTTTCATTCTTTTGGAAGTCATTAATGGTTTTGTTTGATTAAGAGTTGCTGGTGATCTTTATTTTGAAATTCTGGCATTTTGGAGCATAATGAAAGAAATGGTCTTTTAGCTGTTGCCTACAAGAGAATGACACCATCTGGCATGCTTACCACAGGGACTCGGGCTCAATGTACCTCTTATTTCATTGAACCTGTAAAGTGGATGGAATCCACTTTGTTGGGAGCGATGATAGTGTCTTTCGATGCACAAAATTTTAAAATTATAGTGATGTCCAGTTTGTTTATTTTTTCTTTTGTGTCCTCTGCTTTTAGTGTCGTATCTTAAGAAATCATTGCCAAATCCAGTATTATGAAGATTTTACCTTATGTTTTCTAAAAGTGTTTTAGTTTTAGGTCTTATATTTAGGTCCAATTGTGAGGTAATTGTTATATATGGTATCAGGTAAGGGTCCAACTTGTATTTTTTATATGCGGGGATCCAGTTTTTGTCAACATAATTTGTTGAAAAGACTGTTCTTTTACCATTGGATTGTCTTGGCCTTTGTCGCAAATCATTTGACCATATATGTAAAAACTTATTTATGTTCTGTGTTCAATTCAACTGGTCTATATCTTCTTCTTTTTTTTATTTATTTTATTTTATTTTTGAGACAGAGTCTTGCTTTGTTGCCCGGGCTAGAGTGCCGTGGCGTCAGCCTAGCTCACAGCAACCTCAAACTCCTGGGCTCAAGCGATCCTCCTGCCTCAGCCTCCCGAGTAGCTGGGACTACAGGCATGCGCCACCAGGCCCGGCTAATTTTTTCTATATATATATTTTTAGCTGTCCAGATCATTTCTTGCTATTTTTAGTAGAGACGGGGTCTCGCTCTTGCTCAGGCTGGTCTCGAACTCCTGACCTTGAGCAATCCACCCGCCTCAGCCTCCCAGAATGCTAGGATTACAGGCATGAGCCACCGTGCCCGGCCTATATGTTCTTCTTTATGCCACTACCACAATGTTTAATTACCATAGATTTGTAGTAAATTTTGGAATCAGGAATGTGAGACTTCCACCTTTGTTCTTTTTCCAGATTGTTTGGCTATTTAGGGTTCCTTGAGATTCCATATGAATTTTAGGATGGATTTTTCCATTTCTGCAAAAGAGTCATTAAGATGTTGATAGGTATTGCATGAAGCTAGAAATCACTTTGGGTAGTATTGACATCTTAAACCACATTAAGCCTTTCAATCCATAAACATGGAATTTCTTTCCACTTATTGGTATCTTATTTAATTTCTTCTAGTAATATTTTGTAGTTTTCAGTGCAAAAGTCTTTTATCTTTTTGGTTAACTTTATTCCCAATTTTTTTATGCTATTTTAAATTGAATTGTTTTCTTAATTATCTTTTTGGATTGTTCATTGTTAGTGTATAGAAACACAACTGATTTTTGTGTTTGATTTTGTATCTTGTAATTATGCTGAATTTGCTTATTCAAATAACAGTTTTTTGGTAAAATCTTTAGGCTTTTCTACATATAAGATCTTGTCTGCAAACAAGGATAATTTTACTTGTTTTCCAGTTAGGATGCCTTTCTTTCTTTTCTTTTCTTTTTTTTTTTTTGGCCTACTTGCTCTGGCTAGGACTTCCAGTACTATGTTGAATAGAAGTGGTGAAAGTGAATATTCTTGTCTTGTTTTCATTCTTAGAAGAGGAAACACTTTCAGTCTTTCATCGTTGAGTGTGATATTAGCTGTGGGTTTTTCATATATGGTCTTTATTATGTGGAGGTAGTTTCCTTCCATTCCTGGTTTGTTGAGTTTTTATTTTTAAATCATGAAAGGGGTTGAATTTTGTCAAGTGCTTTTTCTGCATCATTGAGATGACCATATACCCTGAGATTTTATAACCAGGAAAATGGCTCTGTTTCCCAGCCCAAAAAGATATTAGAAGAGGCCTCGGCAATTTAGAAATTAACAGTTCTGTTTCATGAAACCCTATTCTTTTCCATACCTTTTGGTGACGCCAAACACTGTTGTCAATTGCAGCAATCAGACTTAGATATTTTCCTTCCCCAACCTGACTACTGTGTTCTTAAGCCCAAAAGTAACTAAACTATAGTATTCCCTTTTTTCTTGCCAACAATTGAAGGAAAAAAATAAATCAATTTGGACTAATCAACAAATGGCTAGGAGTCATTTTTTAATGGAATGAATTTATTTTTATTTTATTGTTTAAATTATCATACAGGAAAATTGACTTATTTTTGGTATATAGTTCAGTGAATAAACACATGCATAGATTCATGTAACTACCATCATAATTAGGACACAGAACAGTTCCATCACTCCCTAAAACTACTGCATGCTATCTCTTTATTGTCACACTTTCCCCCTATCTTGAATCCCTGGCAACCACTGATCTTCTTCATTATCATAGTTTTATCTTTTTGAGAATGTCATACAGTATGTAGCATCTTATGACTGTGACTAGAAGCTTAAGTGTGACTGAAGTTAGGAACCATTTTGAGCAACATTCTTGTTCTGCAGAATTGTCCCAAACTGTGAGCCTGGTGTTATCATCATGGTAGGAGATCATAGTCGTAGGTTTATATGTTGTACTAGCCTCAGGGCACCAGCTTCTGAACCTCTGTTGGTCCCTATCTTATCCATGGGGAAGGGTGTTGGCCAAATTCTAAGGCTATTTGTTGGGATTGGGATTAAATTTTTAGCACCTGTGCATCAAGAATTAATAGGAAGTAAGGTTACCATATGTGGTACATGGTCATTTCATGGACCACCATGTGTTACCATGTACACATGAAGGGCAGTGAGGAGGAAATGTTTTAAGCTAAAAACTAAAGAACTGAATAAGATATAATTTCAGACAGATTATAAAGCAGTTATATTTTGTTTCCATTGTGGTCAATGAATTTTTCTGGTTTGTTAGATGAAACACATCTAGTAGAGTAAAATGGAAATAGTCATATTATATCTATTAGAATACTTTTGGTTGCAAGTAATAGACTATCCAGTTAAAAATGACTGAAATAATGAGGGATTTTATTATCTCACATAAAAAGATCTCTAGAGGTAGGTGGTTCTAGGGCTAAATCGGTGGTCTCAACAATGTCATGAAGAATCCAGCTCTTTCCATGCTCCATTCCACTACCCTCAGTATGAAAACTTGTGGTCTCTTGCTTACAATATGGCTGCTGCAACTCCAGGTATCATATCCTCATACAATTGCATTCATATGTAGGAAGCCTGGAGCAGCTAATGTGATATGCTCTTCTCATGTGTGCTTTTTTTTTTTTTTTTTGGAGGAAAAAAGGGAAGAAAATCCTTAAAGGGAAATCTTTTCCTGAATCCCTTCCAATAGACTTGCTCTTATGTCTCACAGTCAGAACTGGGTCCCTTGGTCATTTTCCAACATGAAAGCGAAGTAGATATCTAGCATTTTAATATTTACCATGTAAAGTGGGCTGTAACAGGAGGGATGAAAGGTGAAGGAAGTGACTCCTGGGAGGGTAACAGATCTTTAGTTAAAGGTGAAAGATTTATACGATCTGATGAGAAACCAGAATATCCGAGGGTAACAGATCTGCCTTACCCCATTGTTGTGAGGATTAAATGCAGTAATGTGGGTGAGGCACCTGTAGTTGGGCTGGGCACATAAAGGGCTCAGATCTCATTAATTTTTTTGTTTCATTTCTCCCTTCTCCTCTTTAGTTTTTCTTCTTCATTTTTCAGTTTTAGAAGCAGGACGTCTAAAAGTCTTGTTCACCTTCCCTATATAAAGACGTCACTTCTTTCTTCTACCCCAACCTACTTTTTGGAGTTCTGCAGATAAGCTCTAGGTTCCACAAACCATTTGGAATTTCCTCAACCTCTCAAGAAAGTCCCTGGGTCTGACCATAGACGAAGGATACATTTTTATGGCCAGTACATAGGTGTCAATTATAAACAAGAAACTGAGAAATCCTTATAAATAAAAAAACAAAAGAATCAAAAGAGTATGTTATTATTACAATGTTAGCCTGCCCTAAAAATCATCTGTTTCAGTAGAGCAAAGCTCTTTCCATACAGAAAAGGAGCAAAAGGCACCCCCGCCTGTGCTGTCTGTACCGTCTGCTGGCTCTGAGCACCACAAGTTGTTTCTTGCCGTTAGAGCAATGACTTCAGTTTTTCCATTCCAACTGTGGTGAAAATGAATAAGAAAACTGAATCCTGCCTTTGGAAGCAGGATACAGGCTCCACACTAATCAAAAAAGGAAGATTCATTATTAGACAATATTTCACTCCCCAGACTTTGAAGGGTTCCTACATTTGTCAGAGTGGCTCTGAATTATTTCATGACCGCCACAGGATTAGAATGGGGATATTGTACAAGCCTGACCCTTTGCAGGAAAGTTTTTTTCCCCCTTCTAAATGAGTTGCTCTTGCTGCTCTCTGAGTCACTGCAATCCAAATCTTATAATTTCACCTCCTTCTTTTCTAATCATTTTACCAGATAGCCATTTTAAGGAGGTGGGGGAGCAGGAGTGGATGTTTTAAAAAAGAGGCCATGACTTACCCTAAAATGAATTTAATTATGACAAGCCACTGAAATATTGACACTGTAACCAGGTAAAAGGAGAATAAAGTTTTTAGGAACCTACTTGTTAGCAATAAAGACTTCAAAGGACCACGCTCTATTTGCCAAACCAAAGCTGACTTAGTAATGGAATCATGAGCCAGTGCTGATGAAACGGACGCAGGGCTGAGTGCCTGAGTGACCCCCTGGCTCTGAGAAGCCCCCTTCTCAGACATGGGCTTCCCTGTCTCTCACCCAGTAGAGAAGCCAGCAGAAATCTGCTCTGCAGCCCTATCATTTATGAATATCCAGAGACAAAAATGTTGACAACCACAGACTGTGGCACTATGGGATTCTGTTGGACACATTGCAAAGGAAAACCACCAGCAGCTGTCTGAAGCTGGTTTTCTTTTATTAACATTTGGTTAATAAAGCCTGTACCAAGAAACAAACCAGATGAAAAACAAGCCTTCATCAGGAATACCTTACTGCAGGCTGGGAAAGATATTGTTTTGTCCAAGTCAGTACGTTTTTATCAACTTGAACACCTCTGTGCCCAGCATGGATTTAGGTGCTCGGGGATTACACAGGGGGAGTTAGAAGCCTTCCTCTCCTCCATCGTCATGGAGGCCAGGCTGACATACAGGAAACTGAGGGTAACCTCTGTAAAGAGAGCGTGGGATCGTGCTCAGCTGTGTGGGGTGAGTGCCAGTGGGTTGGAGAGGACACAAGGAATGGTGTGAGATGACTCCCTTCAGAGCAGGGGCCCCAGCTGGCTCATTTTGGTATCTTCAGCACTGTGATCTTGTCACACAAGGTAGGGATTTAATAAGTAAATTCCAAATAAAGATCAGCTCTACACGTTTATTCACCCATCATTTCATCCTACCCAATTTTACACCTTACTGCCTCTGCCCATGCACTTAACATATACACCAAAATAAAAGCACCTCCAAACCCCGATGAGTCTCTAAACGGACACACAGTCTCTAAAAACTCACACACACCCGCACTCACATACTGATAAGCTCTCACTGATTCTTGTTTTCATTCTTTCTTTTTTGATCTCATGCTCTCCTTTTCTCTCCTCTCTTACCAGCATTGTTGCCAGGTTTTGAAAAGAATAGAGTAATACCCAATTTTTCCAAGCTTTCACTGACCAGTTCACAAAAGCACAAGGATAAAGAATTAGAAAAATAGAGGAAGAAGACAAGAGCGAGATGATGGGGGAGGGATGAGAAAGACTAGGAAAGAAAGAAAACCAGAACAGTCTAACTTCCCATTGTAGATAGAGAGTTAATTGTGAATGGTAATGCTCTTCTCCTAGCAGGTTTGAGGAGGATACTCCCACATTTTACAGCAAGTTGGGAGTCCTACAAAGATAAACTGCTTTGGGCACGTAGACTTGTGGAGAAACAGAAAAAGGGAAGTATGCAGCCTCCTTTCTGTCATAAATTCTAGCCATTTGTTTTTCATGAATAGTTTAGTTTCTTATGAATATGACTTATGTTGTTGTATAGGCCCCTTCCATCAAACTGACTCTTGCACAAAGTGAAATGAGGAGTACTTTTTTGGAAAAGTACTTGACTACTTGGTGAACACAGATCCCTTCTTGGCAACTGTCATGGTTAATTTTGTATGTCAATTTGGCTGGGCCATGGGGTGCCCAGATATTTGGTCAAACATTATTCTGGATGTTTCTGTGAGGGTGTTTTTGGATGAGATTTATGCCTAAATCAGTGGACTTTGAATAAAGCAAATTGCCCTTCATAATGTGGGTGGGCCTTGTCCCATCAGCTGAAACCCTAGGTAAAACAAAAGGCTGACCTCCCCAGAGCAAGAGGGAATTCTCCAGCAGACTGCCTTTAGACCTTACCTGCAACATCAGCTCTTTCTGGTTGTCCAGTAGACTGCCGTTGGACTTGAATTGTAACTCTTCCTGAGCAGGCCTCTCCCATCAGATTTTGAACTTGCCAGCCTCCACAGTTCCTTAAAATCTCTCTATCTATCCACACAAACACACATGCACACCTTATTGATTCTGTTTCTCAGTAGAACCTTAATACAGCATTCTATAAGCTGACAAGCAAGGTTGGGATGTAACAAATATGTTAATGCCTTTCCTAATTAGCATCATAACTGAGGAGTGTGGACTAAAGGGCTGAGAGCCCAGAATCTTAAGTGGCCTGGTCATGTATGTGCTCTGCCCCTTCCAAGAGCTCTGCCCTGGATAGGTCACCTAAGCTCCAGAAGCAACAATTATAAGAGCACTGCCAACCACTGATGTGTTCGTTTTCTATTGCCACTGTAACAAATTACCACATTTTCCATGCTTAAAACAACATAAATTGGACTTGCAGAAATGTATGAGAATAAATTTATGTTGTTTTAAGCTTCTGAAGGTTTCAGGGGAAAATCTGTTTCTTGCTTTTTTCAGCTTCTAGAGGCCACTTGCATTCTTTGGATCATGGCCCCTTCCTTGCATCACTCCAACGTCCTGCTTCCGTTGTCACATCTACTACTCCTCTTACCTGCTGCTTCCCTCTTGCAAGCATGCTTGTGGTTACAGTGGGCCCACCCGGATAACCTAGGATCATCTCCTCCTCATGTCAATATCCTTAACCACATCTGCAAAGTCTCTTTTGACCTGTAAAATAACATTTACAGGTTCCAGAGATTAGGATGTGGACGTGTCATTGGTTATGGTGGTAGGGACATCATTCTACCTACCACACCTGCTCAAAGGTAATTGGTTACAGATGGAAGGTGAGATGGTTGGTGGTAGGATTCTAAGATTTCAGAGTTGGTATTGAAACCATTTATTTTTTGGAAAAGTACTCAATTACGTGGTGAATGCAGAAAGTTGCAACAAAGAAATGCTTTATTGGCTCCTAAAGAGACAAACCTGTGTTGGTGCTATATTTTTCTTTAACAATGACAATTCTGTTTCTAGAATCATCACAGAGTAAAGCTTCCCCCACCTCAAAAAATTAAAAATATATTTTAAAGTACAATATTGTGGTCATCTAGGTACACAAATCAGTGGGGCTTCATGTCCTGGCAGCTTCAGCAAGCACTCTGTCCAGTCTCCTATAAGCTACCTTTGGCAGAAATTAAAACCTTTTAAAATGGACCCTGAGAAACTTCCTCAACACATTTAATTCAAGTATCATAAATCCATGTCACCATTTGTATTCTAGAATATGACATCCCAATATAAGTTCTAGAATTGTGCCCTCAACATACTGAGTACAGTTTTTGAGAGTCGGTCATTTTCAATGCTTCCTTCTTGGCCACATGGATAACTTCAGGAAAACTGTAGCCTTTCTTTTGGGTGTATTGCTTTATTTCAGTTGCTCAAGACACTGCCATAACCTTTGCTTGGCCTATTCTTAGCAGAGAAAACTTAGTTTTAACTCCATAGAAAGGGGGAGAACATAAAATAAATCAGTTTTCAAAAATCATCCTGATGCTCAATTCAACAATTGTTGGGAAGTCTATAATAATTTTCAACTAGCTGCTGAAGATGCATGCTCTGTGCCCAATCTCATGGTTAAAAGGATTCACCTAACTGGGTCCCCCAGGCTTGCTTACTGTCATCTGGTGATGGCACTCTCTTAGGGTATTTACCTGCCTTCAGGCACAAGGACTTCAAATAAATACCGAAGACTCGGTCTAGAGCTCAGGGATGATTTACTGACCCCAATCTGAGGATGATTTACTACATATAATTATGCCTCCCTTCCCCTCTTCTTTTTAACTCTAAAATTCTCATTACACATCTATCAGGGATTGCATTTTTGGTTCAGTCAATCCAGTTCCCCTTGCTGAACTATTCCAGTCACCTCAAGCCTTGTGAGAGATCTTTGGCTGTTACTTCACTTTCTATTTTCTGCTTTTTCTTTTAAGGCTTCATTTGACTGATGGAAGATGGGCATTTTCTTGTTTATCAGCCCCACATGAACTTCCATCATGGAAAAGGCGGCCAACCATGTCATGGCTCCTGTCATTGTGTAGTAAGACGCAAGAAAAGGCTACTGCCTCCACTCCATGTTGTGGTATGAAGAACGACTGATTTTTTTTCTGTGGAACCTGGTTACCGGGAATCTAAGATGTGTTAAGGGTCTGTCTCAATACTTCTCATCTTTACTATTCCACATGCTAAATATATTGGGTTGAACCATATAAAATTGCTCTTTTTTTGTAGGTAAAAAATGGTTGAATACTTAATTTCATATGGTTCAACCTAATCTTTACCAAGCAGTACTCTGTATGTTGGCAGAATGAAATTAATAAAAACAAGCCTTCTTTCTACATAGTTGTAATCTACAAAAAAGATTCTGACACAGATCTCAATGACTTACAGACAAATGAATAATGAATAAATATATTTCATTCCCTCTAGCAAACTCAAGGAAATTAGAAGAATACAGATAGGTTTTACAGCAAATCTAAATTTTTATTTATGAATTAGGAGACTCACGGTAGGCTATAGTCTTTTAGTAGGCTAAGGTTTGAATTCCTACCTCAGGGAAAATTCTACAAGGGGAGTGAAGAACACACACATACACACAAACACACACACACACACACGCGCGCGCGCACGCAAGATAGATGGCAAAACATTTTTGGTGGGAAAACTAAAGGTGGTCCATTCATTTGGGTTTTGAAAAGGCCAGTATCCCCCATTGCTAAGGAGAAAGTGTTTGAAGTGGGTTTCCTATCGTTAGCATTTTAATGATGTCATTTTGATTATGCATGTGGCCTGAGGTTTTTAAACATCTGGTGCCTTTTGTAAACCAAACTAATAAACAAACAAAGGCTTCTCATAGCAACGGCACAGGACAGAGGCATTTCCCAGCAAAGCTATTAAAATTTAGGCCTCAAATCACTTGGCAACAGGCTATTTAAAGGCACAAGGAAACTTGTTAGGAAACTAGTTCTCTCTTTTCTTTTACATCAGAATTCCTCATTGTCATCAGGTCCTTGGGTGCCACCTTATCCCATCTGTCTGACTGTTTTCTCCCTCCCTCAGTTCCCATTTGAGAGGGTCTTTTCCTCACACACGAAACATCTTTTTTTCCCTTAGAAGTGGTAGGCATTTTCTGCAGCCAAGGCTTAGTTGCTTTTGCATATTAGGCACGCCATTAGGCTGTTTGGGTAATACTCACACCAGGACTTTACACAGGTAGTACAAATATAGGACTGAAGCTCAGGATTGAGGTTCTGTATGGAAGATTTATATTTGAGAGTGATCAGCATTAAAACTTGACTGTAAATGAAGTCATCCAAGGAAAGCATGTTCAGGGAGAAGAAATAGAGTGTCTCCCTTATTTGGAACATGGCTTCACTTCCTCACCCCCCTCCAACCCCAAACTCATTGTAATGCATTGTGAGGCCAGCAGTGGGTGATGTTTTATTCCTGTTCCTTGAATGCAACTATAACTGCTTTAATGGTAAGGCAGTCACAGAATTGGCAGGATCAGAAGGTCTGACTCGAGAGACCATTGTCAAACAACTGTCAATCTCTACTTAAATTTTTTTGAGGGTCCATCAATACATGACTGGATTAATAAAATGTGGTATACGTATACCATGGGATATTACTCAGGCATAAAAAAAATGGTGAACTAATACCTTTTGCAACAACCTGGGTGGAACTGGAGACCATTCTCCTAAGTGAAGTGTCACAAGAATGGAAAAACAAACACCACATGTACTCATTATTAAATTGGAACTAAATGATCAACACTCCTGCATACATATGGTAGTAAATTTCAACAGAAATCAAGCAGGTGGGAAGGGGGAGGAGGAGATGGGTAAATTCATACCTCATGGGTACAATGCACACTATCTGGGTGATGGACACACTTAAAAATTTGACTCAAACTATACAAAAGTAATTCATGGAATGAAAACATTTGTATCCCCATAATATTCTGAAATAAATAAATAAATAAATAATTTTTTTGAGGGAGAGAAGGGTTTGCTGAAATTGCTATTCAAAAGGTTTACTCTTTGATCTGTACCTTTAATGGTCCATAAGAGAGACAAATTTGTGGCTTTCATTTTCATAGAATAGCATTAGAGACCCTGCTAAATGCACTAACTAAAGGCAAACCTACTCCTGGTCAGTAAACAGAAAGAGACAAAAGGCTGAGAGGCAGAGATGGTGTCACATTGGTGGGGACGTTTCTGACTGAGGATGTCCCTATTCCCCTGTCAGAATGGAGATGTCCACACACCTATTCTGGGATGAAAAAAAGAAAAGATGGAGCAGGGAACTGGAGCACATGTGACTGTTCACTTTTGCCCAAGAATTTCTTATTCAGCCTCCCTGACAGGTTAAGAAATTAAGGAGGTGAACAATTTTGTGCTAAGATTGTCTGGTCTAGTGGGGGTCCCATTAAACAACTCCTAGCCAGTAGCCCTGAGATGATACAGCGGGTGCTGATGCCTAATCAGGCTGAAGTTTCAAAGCTGTGTACAAGCCCTGGAAAGATTCTGCCTTCAAGAGAATTCTGCTTCACAAAGAATGAGAAAGAGGCTTTAAAATTAAGTCTAGGCCTTGTGGTGGCTCACGCCTGTAATCCCAGCACCATGGGAGGCTGAGGCAGAAGGATCACTTGAGGCCAGGAGTTCAACATAATGAGACCCCATCTCTATAAAAAATGAAAAGAAATAGCCAGGTGTGGTGGCACACGCCTGTAGTCCCAGCTACTCATGAGGCTGAGGCAGGAGGATCGCTTGAGCCCAGGAGGTGGAGGTTGCAGTAAGTGTGATCTTGCCACTGCACTCCAGCCTAGGTGACAGAGCAAGTCCCTGTTTTAAAATGAAGAAGAAAAGAAAAAGAAGAAGAAAGAAGAACGAAGAAGAAGAAGAGAGGAAGAAGAGAAGAAGAGGAAGAAAAAGAAGAAGAAAAAGAAATAAAATTAAGCCTGAAGATCAGAGTTAGTGTAAATTGTGTCTAAATACATAATTTCTTAAAGATAGTATTTGGTACCATTTTAAGGTTAAATCCTTTATGTTTTTTAAATCAAGACTTACACTTGTATTTTTAAATTAAGTAAAGAAAAATTCAGAATCTCATACTAAAGCATATGTCTCCTAACTTGTGCCATATGTCCATAATCAAGGCACCAACTCCCACGTGCTGGCTTTGTACCTAAGGGAGGGAAGAACACAGCATCCTCAATGCAGAGCTTACAGCATGCCTCACATGGGCTGGATTAACTGAACCTGTCCCTTGAGCCCAAGGCTCCCGTGGTCTATGATACTTTTGCCTAGAATAAAAGGTTCCACAATCTCTCTCAGTTTTAGTTATTTTCATATTCCAAATTTACTTCTTATCAAACTCCTCTGTCTTTATTTTCCTTTACAGTCCTTCATCTCATCCCATCCTATCTGGCATGCTTCTCCTCACTGTTTTAGATCTCTAGGCCAAGTGTTACTTCATCTTTCTTGGGGGACAGAAATAGTCAGTCCCTACTTATCCATACCTCTTTACCTGATACTATTAACTGCTATTCCTTTAAAAAACAAAAGTAGACATTTAAGTATATAACAGCTATATGGTGATAGAAGACAGTTGAGGGATTCAGGACAGGCCACTTCAAAATATGCCACTTAGGCATATTGATTATTTTGAGCTACAGGCACTTGCAAAACAGCAGGTGCGTGAAGGGCACTCTGACCTCCCCTTGTTGAAAGCAGGAGATAAAAATCCCATGTTAAAGATGCCCTCCCTGTACAAGGGGAAAAGAAACATTCTTATCACCAGAGACAGGTAGTCATGGCTGACAGAAATTTGTATAAACAAACCTTGTTAAACTTACCCTTATCTTTCTACTTTTCCACAATCGCTATTCTTCATTCAACCTAGTATATAAGCACTTAGGCTTAGTCACTTCTTTGGGTCTTCATTTTCCTTGTGGGAGCTCCCCATTACATGTAAATAAAATTTATATGCTTTTCTCCTGTTAATCAGTCCCTGCTGGAGCACCTAGGAGGGGACAGGAGAATTTCTTCCTCCCCTACACATTTCTTCTTTTTTTTCTTTCTTTTGTACGCAGATTTAGTTGGAAAGGAGAAAAGCGTAGAATGAAATAATTCAACAATGAGTAGCCAGATTTTCCTTGATCCCCACAAAGAAAAGCGTTATAAAAGGATACCGTAGGTTATGTTGAAACTGTAATTACCAGCAGGCAAGCCTTCTGTAAAATGGTGTATTCGATTGAGACGATGGTACAGTTTTTTGAAAGTGGGAAAGGCAGCTGTCCGCATCCACATAATGAAGCCATCATTGAGGAAGCCAGTGTTTCTTGGGTCCCTTTTATCCAACTCATAGATAGGCTTATGCCAGTTTGGGGGCTTTGTGGTTCCTCTGGTAAGAAAATAAGGGATATGGTAGAGAAAAATCATATATACTCTTCAGATTTCTTTAGAATATAGAGAATTAAAGAACTTCTGCATTTTTGAGGAAATAAAAATTAGATTTTTTATAAAAGTAAATGTGTGTGTGTGTGTGTGTGTGTGTGTGTGTGTGTGTGTGTATGTAAGCTGAGTATGCAACAATTAAAAATATGCTTTTAAAGATTCTAAGAAAACGCTCATATTCTCATAGGGTTAAAAAAGGGCAGAATATCATATTCTTTGTATACTATGTCTTCAACTATATTAAATGCATAGAAAGCATTGAAAAACTAGGTAGAACAAAATGATTATGATGGTTGTATTCACTGACAACAGCATGGGAAATAGCTTTATTTTCTTTAGTTTCACTAGTAATCTAAGGGGAACAAATTAAAACAAGATACCATTTTCATTTAAACATTGGTTAATATTTAAAGAAAAAAAGAATGACAACCATTGATGAGGCAGCAGAAATGGGAACTCTTGTACAGACCAGATATATAGATTAACATCATCTCTGGCAATTTAAGAACATGCATTAAAACTTTAATATTTTGTATACATTTTGGCCCAGAAATTCTATTTCTAAAAATATATTCTAGGAAATGATCATGGAAGTGCATAAGATAGGTTTACATAGATGGTCACCATAGCACTGCCCCTACAGCTCAAAGCTGGAAGCAAGAAGGAGGAATTGGAAGTGGGAAGAGGTGGACAGCAAAGGCCTTGCCGGCCTGTTCTAAAGGCTTGGTAGGTTTGGAAGCTGTAGGAATGTTGGAAGCACAGGGTGGAAGGCAGTGCCAGGAGATGAACCTGTTGAGTTTACCCTCATTCTCACACTTCCCACTTTACGACGGAGGCCATGTCTGTCTCTCCCACTCTACAGGAGACTCTTGAGAACAGTGCCATCCTCATCTGTGTTTTCACTGGCGTTTAGTCCAGTACCTGCTCCATGGTAGCTGCTCAATAACTGCTTGATGAAGGGGTGAAATACTCCAGTTACATCTGGCAGACAGAGTTGATGATAAAAACCATACTGAATTATAAAGAGCTGGTCAAAAGAGTAAATTATTTAATAAAATTTTTACATCAGGATGCCAAAATGCTAAACAGGGAGCCACTTTTTTTCAACTAAGACTACTGAGATTAATCAACTTTCTCCTAAAAGAAACCCAGACCAGTTTTCTAAGCATGGGCTATGGTGCTTATAAAACCATATGCTAAGTTTGGTTGGATTAATCTGCTGAAGTATGTTTGTACACTTGTACTTCCTTTGGAAATAATCCTTTGCTGGAGAATCTTCCTCTGCAAATGTTGTGGAACCCGTCTATTTTGGCCCTTTCCAAGACTTTGATCACTGTTACTAGAAGAATTTTGATCAAAATTGAAATTGCCTTCAGTACCTACATTGTGGACTTCACCTTCTCGCTACTTTGGCCTGAGCTCATGACCCAAGGTAGTGGTCCTATGGGCCACTGACATCAGAATCACCCAGGGACTTGTTAACAGTGGAGGTTCAAGCATGCCTTTCCCTAGCAACTCTTAATCCCACCCTATCTATGTCTCCAGAGGATATGAGATGCATCATCTAAGAGACATGGTAAGACACTTCCTTTATTTTCCAAGCTCAGTTGAGTCATTTGTATTCATCTATTCCTTCAACAATAAGGATTTCTTGATAAACACTAACACCAGGGATACAAAACTGCCTAAGACCCAAACTCTTTCCTCAAGGAATTATAGACTGAAGTGGTGCATAACAGGTATGCAAACAGATAATTGGAATGTAGTGTGGTGACCCTTACAATAGAGGTAAGAACAAAGTATAGCAGGAGATGAGGGAAAGCCAAGGCCCCTTTGTGTCATAGGCTTGTGGTTATGTGGTAAGACAAAGCAAAAGAATGTTGCCATGTTCCTTTCAAAAATCAGCAATTCAATTATAGATACAGTGACCATACATACCGATTTGCCTAGACAGTCCCAGTTTATGTTGTTTGTTACCCCATCTGATTTAGCATTTATCCCAAATAATGTACATGTAATTTAATCCTTCCAGCATCCAGCCATGATCTTAGCTAGTAGTGTGTGAGATACCTACATGCAGTGAATGGAGTGCTTACTTCTATGTGTGACTATATGTGAAAGACAACCAGAGACCTTTTCAATCAAAACATAATAAAACATATCCCTGTGACCCTTCCCAGCTACTTAACATTCCAGCCAGTCAGGCCATAGTTTCTGTCTTGGCCAGTGAGATGTGTGAAGCTGCCAGGCTGCAAATCAGTGAGGTCAGTGAGAAATGTGGGAAATTATAGGTTAGGTTATACATATTTGATGTATGTGCAGGAAAGAGACGCTGAACAGTCCTGCTAACTATTGTTTGGTATCAGTCTTTTAATTTGCTAATAAATCATTTAAGCTGTGAAGAGCTAAAAAATGGAATGTGCATGTTTAATGTAAAATTAAGAGACTGGGCAGAGGGGGCTCACGCCTGTAATCCTAGCACTCTGGGAGGCCGAGGTGGGAGGATTGCTTGAGCTCAGGAGTTTGAGACCAGCCTGAGCAAGAGTGAGACCCCATCTCTACCAAAAATAGAAAAAATTAGCCAGGCATGGTGGTGCATGCCTGTAGTCCCAGCTACGGGAGGCTGAGGCAGGAGGATCGCTTGAGCCCAGGAGTTTGAGGTTGCTGTGAGCTAGGCTGACACCACGGCACTCACCCAGGCAACAGAGTGAGACTCTGTCCCAAAAATAAATAAATAAATACTAATGTAAAATTAAGTAGTTTCTCAAGAAAGATGATGAATGTGATATTTGCAATGTTGGTTGACATTTACTCCCCACCATGGGAACCATAATGATATCAAATGACCATGTGAAAATAAAAAAATATAAATTTGCTGAAGAACATCAGAATCTACTTTGATAGTTTATGGCTATTTTTAAAAGATTGTATCCAAAGACAATGTTTTAACTCATGTAGCTACATGAGTAGGTCCATTCACATAACATTCTGTGAGCCTGACTTTTCATTTAGATCAATGGATTTCCTTCTAGCTTCACTTTTTTTATTACAGTGTTTTTTGTAACCAAAGAAAAGCTTTTAATGTGTTGGCTCCATTAGCACAAAAAAATCTTTGTAGATAGTTAAATGAGGCCTGTTTTACATGAATGTCTTCAGATGCCTCTAATAGAAAAATCAGGTAGGTTAATTATAATAATGGTTTGATTTTTGTGGGTTTGATTCTTCATAGAATCAAAGCAAAGCTTCTAGAAGTTCAATCTTTGAAGGTGAAATCTCTGATAATATTATAAATGTTACTATAAATTTAGTTACAAAATTCAACAATCAAGTTTAAATTGGTTTTGTAGTGATAACTGCAAATTTGTTGGTGTGCATCAGAGTAAAGGTAATGCTCTCAGTAAGTTGAAAAATTGACAGAGAAAAAAATGTACTTAAAATTGGTTGTGGTACACCAATAATTCACAATTGTATCCAAACAAGCTATAAGAATTTATTAATCAAAAGAAGAGCCGTATTTGTGCATATTTTAACATTCTTGTATTGTCACAGAGAAATTGAATTTTCAACTGCAAAATTTTTATAATGACACAGATGTTAAACAAATACTTCAACATGGTAATATTTTGCTAGACATTATCAACCAGAAATTCAGAAAGGTTTGAGCCTTTAAAGAACATTTTTATATATTGATGTGTCCTACAATGATCCCGAACTTTTTTGTTTCTCTTTTTTTTTTCTTCTTTTTGAGACAGGTCTTGCTCTGTTGCCTGGGCTAGAGTGCAGTGGCATCATCATAGTTCACTGCAACCTCAAACTTCTGGACTCAAGGGATCCTCCTGCCTCAGCCTCCTGAGTAGCTGGGACTATAGGCACATGCCACCATGACCGGCTAATTTTTCTGTTTTTTGTACAGACAGGTCTTGCTCCTGCTCAGGCTGGTCTTGAACTCCTGGCCTCAAGCAATCCTCCTGCCTTGGCCTCCCAAAATACTAGGATTACAGGCATGAGCCACCATGCCCAGTTATGATCCTGAACTTTTTCTATAAATAAACTTTCTGAGATTGGTTGCATTTTGTTCAAAATAGTTGAAAATCTTAAACAAAGAATCTGAAATATGGAATGCCTATAAACTTTAGTTTTTGAAGATTTAGTGAACATTAATTATTGAAAACCAAGCTTACAAACAAGAAGACAATGAAATTTATTCCTGTAAGAGCAAGGGAATAATTGAACATACTACATAATGGGAGTTCTAAATGTGTACAAGATTTAATTTTTAAATTCTGTAATTATATTTTGGAGTATCTTGACTTATGTGAAGACTCTTTTGATAGTGCTCCTATTTTTTTTTTTTTTTTTTGAGACAGGGTCTTATTCTATTGCCCAGGCTAGAGTGCAGTGTGGCCTAATGATAGCTCACTGCAACCTCAAACTCCTGGGCTCAAGTGATTCTCTTGCCTGGGGCTCCCAAAGTGCTAGGAATACAGGTGTGAGCCACCACACCTGGCCAGTGCTTCTGTTTTTAATTGGATAAAATTTTCTGTACCATAATGAAATGATAATTGAGAAGGTTTAGGATTTTGTACCATCTAAAGTTAGTGGTACATTCAAAAGAACCAAAAATAGAAAAAAACTTATGTGAAGTCAAAAAGACAGTGATTATGAAACTATTTGGGTTAAAATACTAGCATATTTCAAGACAAAAACATTGAAATTAAGAATAGCCACCATTTAGTAAAATGGGCTGTGAGTGTTATAGGTACCTGAGCACCTACAGAATATTTTCTCAGTCAAAAAACATTAGCGTCAAAAGAAAAAAAATCATGTAAAGGTGTCAACAGTTTCAAATTGGTTAACCATAAAATGCAACTTTGGAACAGACTGTGGACAATTTTGTGAAAAAATTAAAAATAAGGCCACAGTAAAAAGAATAAATTCATTACAAAAATACAGATGTTTGTAATCAAGACAGATAAAGCCAAGAAACTGATTAAAGTATATCACTATGTATCCAGAATAATTTTTATGCTTACATTATTTTTTAGTGTTTAGATAACTAGAGAAGTTTTTTTAAAAAGTTGGTTTCAGTCACAGTGGCTCACACCCATGAGCCAGACTAGCCTGGGTGACATAACAAGACCCCCATCTCTATGAAAAAAAAGTTTACTGCACATACATATACTATTTTAATTTTCAAAAGAACTGCATTTTTTAAAATTTCAGCATATTATGGGGCTACAAATGTTTAGGTTATGTATATTGGCTTTGTGCCCTCTTTCTCCCCCGAGTCAGAGCTTCAAGCGTGTCCATCCCCCAGACGGTGCGCATCACGTTCATTATGTATGTATATACCCATCCCCTTTTCCCTTCTCCCATCTGCCCAATGCCTGATAAATGTTATTCCTATATGTGCACTTAGGTGTTGATCAGTGAAACCAATTTACTGGTGAGTACATG
>NW_012149730.1:4079562-4081298 GCF_000956105.1 Propithecus coquereli | reverse complement strand
GATGATTAGAGATGTTGAGCATTTTTTCATATGTTTCTTGGCCATTATTCTGTCTTCTTTTGAAAAGTTTCTGTTCATGTCCTTTGCCCATTTTTTGATAGTGTTGTTTGATTTTTTCTTGCTGATTTTCCTAAGTTCTAAATAGATTCTAGTTATCAGCCCTTTATCGGATGTGTAGCATGTGAAATTTTTCTCCCATTTGTAGGTTGTCTGTTAGCTCTCGTGACAGTTTCTTTGGCTGTGCAGAAGCTTTTTAATTTGATCAGGTCTCATTTATTTATTTTTGTTGTTGCTGTGATTGCCTTTGGGCTCTTCTTCATAAATTCTTTGCCTCGGCCAATGTCTATAAGAGTTTTCCAGCCAGACGCGGTGGCTCACGCCTGTAATCCTAGTACTCTGGGAGGCCGAGGTGGGTGGATCGTTTGAGCTCAGGAGTTCGAGACCAGCCTGAGCAAGATCAAGACCCAGTCTCTACTAAAAATCTAGAAAGAAATTAGCTGGACAACTAAAACTATATAGAAAAAAATTCGCCAGGCATAGTGGCGCATGCCTGCAGTCCCAGCCACTCAGGAGGCTGAGCCAGTAGGATTGCTTGAGCCCAGGAATTTGTGGTTGCTGTGAGCTAGCTGACGCCACGACACTCTAGCCCAGGCAACAGAGTGAGACTCTGTCTCAAAAAAAAAAAAGTTTTTCCAACATTTTCTTCTAGAATTCTAATAGTTTCACACTGTAGGTTTAAGTCTATTACCCACTGTGAGTTGATTTTTGTGAGAGGTGAAAGGTGTGGATCCTGTGTCAGTCTTCTACACGTACTTCTATCCTGTTTTCTCAGCACCATTTACTGAATAAGGATTCTTTTCCCCAATGTATGTTTTTGTCTGCTTTGTCAAAGATTAGATGGCTATATGAGGATGATTTTATATCTGGGTTCTCAGTTCTGTTCCACTGGTCAATGTCCCTGTTCTTGTGCCAGTACCGAGCTGTTTTAATTACTATAGCCTTGTACTATAATTTGAAGTCTGGCAAATTGATGCCTCCCATTTTGTTCTTATTGCCTAGGATTCCTTTTGCTATGCAGGGTCTTCTCTGGTTCCATACGAAGCATAAAATTATTTTTTCTATATCTGTGAAAAATGATGTTGGTATTTTAATAGGGATTGCATTGAATCTGTAGATCATTTTGGGTAGTATACACATTTTGACAATGTTGATTCTGCCAACCCACGAGCATAGTATGGTTTTCCACCTGTTTATGTCCTCTGTTATTTCCTTCCTCAGTGTTTCATAGTTCTCCCTGTAGAGGTCATTTACCTCCTTAGTTAAATATATTCCTAGGTACTTTATTTTCTTTGTTGCTATTGTGAAGGGTATTGAGTCTTTGATTTAGTTCTCAGTTTGACTGTTATTGGCGTACATGAATGCCTCTGATTTGTGCGTACTGATTTTGTATCCTGAGACTTTACTGAATTCATTTATCAATTCCAGGAGTCTCTTGGTTGAATCCTTGGGGTTTTCTAGATATATTATCATATAATCAGCAAAGAGTGAGAGTTTGATCTCTTCTTCCCCCATTTGGACGCTCTTAATTCTGCTCTCTTGTCTAATTGCTGTAGCAAGGACTTCCAGCACTATGTTGAATAGAAGTGGAGATAGTGGGCAACCTTGTCTGGTTTCAGTTCTAAGTGGGAATGCTTTCAATTTTTCCCCATTCAGTATGATGTTGGCTGTGGGTTTGT
>NW_012149730.1:4074060-4077911 GCF_000956105.1 Propithecus coquereli | reverse complement strand
CCTAAGTTGGGTGCATACATATTTAGAATTGTTATGTCTTCTTGTTGAATTTTACCCTTCACCATTATATAGTGACCCTCTTTGTCTTTCATTACTTTTGTTGATTTAAAGACTAAGTTATCTGAAAGCAAAACCATCACTCCAGCCTTCTTTTGGCTTCTGTTTGCTTGAAATATTGTTTTCCACCCCTTCACCTTGAGTCTAACTGCATCCTTGCAGTTTAGATGTGTTTTCTGAAGATGGCAGATACTTGGCTTATGTGTATTTATACATTTGTGCATCCTATGTCTCTTGAGTGGGGAGTTCAAGCCATTCACATTTAGTGAGAGAACTGATAGGTGGGGCAAATTTCTGTTGATCCTGTTGGGTTGAACTTTGTTGCTTTGTTTTCTCTCTTGAGTCATTGTGGTATCTGGCCTTTGATCTTTAGCTTGTGAGTGGTTTTACATTTGTGAGTGTTTATTGTGCTGATCTGTGTGTAACTCTGTTTTGAGTACTTCTTGGAGGGGAGGTCTTGTCTTGGTGAATTCCCTCAGTCTTTGCTTATCTGAGAATGTCTTTATTTCTCCTTTGAATACAAAACTTAGTTTTGTAGGGTACAAGATTCTAGGCTGGGCATTGTTCTGTTTGAGAAGAGTGAGAATGAGGCCCCAGTCTCTTCTTGCTTGTAAGGTTTCAGTTGAGAAGTCTGATGTTATTTGGATGGGCTTTCCTTTGTATGTTACTTGTTTCTTTTGCCTTACAGCTCGTAGTAGGGCCTCTTTAGTGGATACTTTGGTCAGTCTATTGACTGCATGTCGTGGTGTCTTTCTGTTTGCAATGAATCTCCCAGGGGTCCTTTGAGCTTCTTGTACCTGGATATCTAGGTTTTTAGCAAGGCCTGGGAAATTTTCCTCTATTATATCTTCAAATAACTTATCAAACCCTTGCATATTTTCTTCTTCAGCCTCAGGGATGCCCATAACTCTCACATTAGGCTTCTTCATTTAATCTCACATTTCTTGTAGGCTTTGGTCTTTTCTCTTATTTCTCTTCTCTATCTCTGTGAATGACTTATTTAATTGGAAGGTGTTATCTTCAATCTCTGAAATTCTTTCTTCTGTTTGATCTGCCCTGTTCTTGAGGCTTTCCACTGTGTTTTGTAGTTCCCTGAATAAATTCTTCATTTCCAGGAGTTCAGTTTGATTTTTCTTTAATATTTCAATTCCTTTACTGAATTTTTCTTCCAAGTCCTAGAATTTTTTTGTGGTTTCTTTGTGTTGGTTATCCATTTTTTTCTTGCATATCATTCAGTTTTCTTACAATCCATGTTTGAAATTTTTCTTCTGTCATGTTAGTGTTTTGAATTTGGTTAATGTCCATTGCTAGAGAGCTGGTGTTCCTCTCTGGGGTGTGCTTTCCATTTGATTCTTCATACTTCCAGAAATCTTTCGCTGAGTCCTTCCCATCTGGATCAGCTGTTGCTTCTCTCCTTTCAGTTTTCGTTTGGAAAATAACACGCCCTGCATAGTTTCTACTCTAGTAGATGTTGTGATAGGGAGGCAGATTGCAGCTGCTGCCTGTCAGCCTGGATGTGTGTGCTTCTATGGTTACTTGATCTGCCGCTAGAGGGAGACGCTAATATGTTGTTCAGGATTCTTCTACCACAATTGGGAGACTGCTCCTGATGGGAGGGGTTACTTGGGGAGCTTGTTTTGGCCTCTTGCTAGGATTTTTTTTCCCTGACCACGGACCCCACTATTGGCAGCTGACCGGAGGTGGAAATCCAGCCCCAGAGTTATGATCCTACTGGATGACCTAAACCAGTCTGAGGAGCAAAGTCACTGGGCTATCAACTATTGATCTGTGCCAAGGCCCTGTGGATTCACCCTAGTCGCAGAGGGAACATGGCTTTTCTTGTTTCACCCTACCTCCAGAGGTGGAGCCCACCACTTTTGGCGGAAAGATCCTGGCTAGGGGGAAGGGGTTGGTGCCCCAGTCCGCCCAGCGCCCCACTGCCTGTAAATCCCCCAGGCATTAACCTCCCATGACTAGGGAAATATTCAGAATTCACCCATCAAAATGGGCCTGGCTAGTTGACCATAGGTTGTGTAAGGGCAGAGTTTGTCATGAGAGTCCCCAGGCTGGGGGAAGGGAGCTGCCTGCCACCGTAACATATCGCAGCGCCTGGGTTGTGGACTCTGGAAATGGCGACTGCCTGCCCGCAGAGCACTAGCCCTGGGGGTGACTGTTCAGGAGTTGGCAGGTGTCGTATTGGGGAGCTGAGTCATCAGGATGCCCCATTGTCTCTTTTATGTTGCCCTCCCACAATCTCAGGCCTGTCCAGCAGGAGCTCTCGCTCTTTCTGACCCACCCTGAGTGGGCCTATTCACCTGCAGCACTTTCCAGGTTAGAGTCCCCTACTTAGTGTTCATCTCCGTTGATCTGGACCTGCTGAGTGCCAGAGGCAAGTTACCTGTCTCCTAACTACCTCTAGTTTTGCATTAGCTAGTGGTAGCTCAGACTAGTCCCTCCGCCACCCAGTGCAGTCCTGCCACAGAGCTCCGGGGAGTGCTTCCCGCTATTGTCTCCTCTCCACAGAGCTCTATGTCTCCTGCTGCGATTCTGCACCAACTTCAGGCAGGTCTCTGTCTGAGTGGGTGTGGAGGTCAGTGGGGAAGCAAGACGTTCTCCTGTGGGTCTGATCCCACTTCACTTGCTGGTGCAGCCATCCCACGCTCTATTCTCTATTGTTTGTCTCAATGGAATCTGCAGTAGAATCACAGATTTCGCGATCCTATCTCCCATTCACTTTTTTCCCCTGTTTTGTGTGTCCCACGCTGATCCTCTGCTGATTCACAACGCCGTTCTTGCGGGGGAGCGATCCACTTGTGTAGCAGACCGAGATCTACACCTCTTTCTCTGGGAGCAGGAATCCAGGAGGTCACCTTTACTCCGCCATTTTTTCTTCCTCTCAGAATTGCATTTTTGAAAATAGTTTTTAAGAGAATCATTTTATAGGTCCACCAACATGATGTCAATTTATTGATCAATAAGTCAAATTTTCAAAAAAGTATATAGTTAGTGATTCTAGTGCACTCTTTCACTTTCAAAAGTGTACCAGTTTGGATGACAAATTACATGGTCACCCTAATTAAGGCAGAAACAACAAGTTTCTTAAAACATTGTCTTTTTCCTAATGGCAAACCAGAAGGAACCAGGGCACCAATCATTTCATTTTTGACAGGTATGCAATAGAGATGCTCATAGTTGGGAAATTAGAGCAAAAAGGAGTCAACAAACAGATAAAGAAAGAGGACTCATAAACATCTCCCCACACATAAAAAACAAAATTTTTGTGATGAGATAAGAATATTGAGCTACTGTATGGATCTTACCTTCAAATGCATTAGCAAGATTATTGGTGTTTGGATTCTGGAATTTGACATACTCATCTGTCCACCATGTAAGTCCAGTCTTTAGCATTGGGACTTGGATTTGTGGTGATGAATTAACATTGTATGAAAGAATTATGGCATCTGCAAGGAAATTAAAAATTGTGTTAAAGATGCAAGCTAGCAATTTTGCCACCTTTTGATATACAGAGCCAGACACAGCTGGAAAATAAATCAGGGTTTCTTCAGACTCTCAACATGCCTACATGCCATAGATGCTGAAATCACAAGACCATTCTTTTTTGTGCCAAGATTGAGCCAATTATTGAAAAATACTCTTAAGCTCCATTTAACTCATGTTCCCTGACTATTCCTCAGATTTCTGGCAAGGGAGAACTTATTTGCAAATGAAATACCGTAAGTCCATGCTCTGGCTTAGCCAGGATAATATTTACAGAATTTTTTTTTTTTTTTTTT
>NW_012149730.1:4071870-4073440 GCF_000956105.1 Propithecus coquereli | reverse complement strand
TTCCCCATTCAGTATGATGTTGGCTGTGGGTTTGTCATATATGGCTTGTATCATTTTTAGGTAAGCCCCGTCTATGCCTATTTTGTTAAGTGTTCTTATCATAAAAGGGTGTTGAATTTTGTCAAATGCTTTTTCTGTGTCTATTGAGAGGATCATATGGCCTTTGTTTTTGCTTCTATTTATGTGGTGAATTACACTTATAGATTTGCATATGTTGAACCATCCCTGCATCTCTGGGATGAAGCCTACTTGGTTGTGATGGATTATTTTGTTGATAAGCACCTGGATTTGGTTTGCTAGGATTTTGTTGAGAATTTTTGCATCTATATTCATAAGGGATGTTGGTCTGTAGTTTTCTTTTTTTGTTGCATCCTTTCCTGGTTTTGGTATCAGGGTTATGTTGGCTTCATAAAATGTGTTGGGGAGGATTCCATCCTTCTTGATGTTGTGGGATAATTTCTGCAGGATAGGCACCAGTTCTTCTTTGTAGGTGTGGTAAAATTCGGGTGTGAAACCATCTGGTCCTAGACTTTTCTTTTTAGGAAGGTTTTTTATTGCTGTTTCAATTTTAGTACTTGATATTGGTCTGTTGAGGAATTCTATTTCTTCCTGGTTGAGCCTAGGGAGGCTGTGTGTTTCTAAAAATTTGTCCATTTCCTCCACATTTTCCAATTTGTGTGCATAAAGGTTTTTGTAATATTCATAAATTATATCTTGAATCTCCATGGCATCGATTGTAAGTTCTTTTTTTTCCTGATAGAGCTTATTAGAGATTTTTATTTTCTGCTTTTCATTAGTCTAGCCAAAGGTGTGTCAGTTTTGTTTATTTTTTCAAAGAACCAACTTTACGTTTTATTAATCTTCCGTATCATTTTCTTGTTGTCAATTTCATTTAATTCTTATTTGATCTTACTAATTTCCCTTCTTCTGCTGGGTTTGGGGTTGGTCTGTTCTTCTTTTTCCAGCTCTTTGAGTCGATTCATTAGGTTGTCTATTTGTGATCTTTCTGTCTTTTGGATGTAGGCATTTATGGAAATAAACTTTCCTCTCAGGACTGCTTTAGCTGTGTCCCACAGATTTTGATAACTTGTGTTTCCTTTGTCATTTAGTTCAAAGAATCTTTTGATTTCCATCTTGATTTCCTCATTTATGAAATAATTGTTCAGCAGAAGGTTGTTTAGTTTCTATGACTTTGTGTAGAAATGAGAGTTTCTGTTAGGGTTGATTTCTACTTTTATTCCACTGTGATCTGAGAAGATACATAGTATAATTTCTGTTTTTTAAAATTTTTTGAGACATGCTTTGTGTCCTACAATATGGTCAATCTTAGAGAATGTCCAATCAGCTGATGAGAAGAACGTATAGTCAGTGGTTTTTGAATAGAATATCCTATAAATGTCAGTCAGGCCCATTTGTTCTAGAGTTCTGTTTAAGTCCATTATTTCTTTGTTAATTTTCTGTTTGGAGGATCTGTCCTGTGCTGTTGGCAGGGTGTTGAAGTCTCCAGCTATTATTGTGTTGCTGTTTATCATTTTGTTTAGATCAAGTAGAGTTTGCTTTATGAATCTGG
>NW_012149730.1:4038834-4067325 GCF_000956105.1 Propithecus coquereli | reverse complement strand
CAAAAAAACCTGCCACTCAGGAGCAGAAGCTATCTTCTGGACATTTAGGTTGTTATACAGTTATGAAAGGGTGCATCAGGGAGATAGGAAAAGTCACCTACCATTGAATATGCTGTTGGCGATAGTACCACAAGGAAAGATGGGGGTCTCATTGTGGGACATTTTGAATGGAGCACAGCCCTCAACAGCCTGGATGCAAGATGATATAGCAATGATTAGTGCTTTTGGTGAACTCTCTTACAATGTTAAAAGTGAAAACACTGGCAACATAAATCAATCCACACTGATTTATTGATATGGACCAAAATTACAGACTGCTACCTGTTTTTCCCAGGCTTCTGACTCACTTAGACTAAGAAATTTTTGTATTTTGGAGATAATGTATGTATGTCTATATGTGTCTATGTGTGTTTTTTCCTCATTAACAATACATACCATACCAAAAATGTCTACATTTTTGCAGACAAGAAACTTTACCTTGCTTGCTATGGTATATATCACACTTAAGCCTACATTGGAATACATTTTTGGGGGGGCCAAGTGGGGGGGACAGGGTCTTGCTGTGTTGCCTGGGCTAGAGTACAGTGGTATCACCATAGCTTTCTGCAACCTCAAACTCCTGGCCTCAAGCAATCCTCCTGCCTGGGCCTCCCAAAGTGCTAGGATTACAGGCATAAGCCACTGTGCCTGGCCTGGAATACATCTTTAACCTCTTTTCATTGAAGTATAACCTATATTCAGAAAAGCACATAAATCTTGAGTCTACGGCTTGATGACTTATCATGGGGAATCCATCCATGCAGCTACCAGAATACATTTTTATTTTTATTTTATTTTTTGTTTTGAGACAGAGTCTCACTCTGTTGCCCGGGCTAGAGTGCCATGGCATCAGGCTAGTTCACAGCAACCACAAACTCCTGGGCTCAAGCGATTCTCCTGCCTCAGCCTCTTGAGTAGCTGGGACTACAGGCATGCGCCACCATGCCTGGCTAATTTTTTCTATATATATTTTTAGTTGTCCAGCTAATTTATTTCTATTTTTAGTAGAGACGGGGTCTCGCTCTTGCTCAGGCTGGTCTCGAACTCCTGAGCTCAAACGATCCACCCACCTCAGCCTCCCAGATTGCTAGGATTATAGGCGCAGAATACGTTTTTAAAAGAGTGGTTGCTAAAAATCATTTGGTTATCACTTTCATATAATAATGTCAGTATGGAAAAGATTTCCTTTCTAGCTTTTCTTGATAGCAGGTTGAATATCATCTACCAAGAGTAAAAATTTGTAATCCTATTTCTGAAAAGGTATTCAGTTAAACCAAATGCTTTTATTCAATCAAATAGAGCCCAATTTCCTTCAAGTAGGCTGGACCAAAGTCCCCAAATATCGGAAGGACAATGGTAAATATAGAGTGAGTAAGACTAAGACCAGCCACTTAAGGTTACTATGAAAAGATAACCATTTAGTTGGACAAAATTCACATTACTGTCTGCGGTCACTCCGCCCTGACCGCGCCGGATCCCGTCCGCCCTCCAAAATTCACATTACTCTTCTACAGAGGGAAAGTGCTCCTTCTCGGGTAACAGTTATCCTGAATATTCAACCCCTTCAATTTATGCAAGAATGAAATGAGCACTTCTGTTTTGTAAAACCTTAGCTTTTGAATTTATCGAAACTCAGAATCATGGCATGATCCATCCCCTCTTTTAAACTGGAAGATCCACCTGGTTTAAAAAAAAAGAACAAGAATATTATACCAAATTAAATAAGGCCTTACTTTTACATCTTTGCCTACCAGTTGCCTGTAACTTCCGGATTGAATATATCAATAGAGGTTCTGATAGAAGCCATGCAATTTGTAATACATATAAATATTACCCTGCGGGAGAAAGAAAGGAGAGTAAGGAAAATTAGTTGGAATGTTAATAAACATGGACAGGAATTTTTAAAATGAATAGTAGTACAGAAAAAATTAATAGGAACTGAAAGTTTCTTTGGGGGAATATTAATAGAAACAAAAAAATGATAAAAAATCAGTGTTAGGAAATATTTATAGAATTATTGAAATAACTAAATAATCTATTTTTAACATTTTTGTAGGGGTTACTGTGTTTTTGCCTTAAAAATTTTTCATAACCAGAGTCTGTATTTCCAATACATAAAATTTGGTTTTTTAATACTGTCATTTCCCAGAAATAATGGAAAAATCCATTGCCTAGGGGTTGTGGTAGACACTAAAATTTGTGTGATTTCAAAACAAATCTGTGAAGCATAGTTTGAAATTGGAGCCATTGAGTATATTTAGGTGCATGTGCATACTGGGCACATAAAAGGCATTAGACCAGAAGCTCCTTGCAGTCAGGCTCCAAGTGTTTTTGTCTTTTTATCTGTAGGATCTAACACAGTACCTGGCACATAACACTTGCTCAAGAAATGGTGAACCATTTATTATGGGTAAAAAGATGGAATAATTCACTGACCCAAAAGAAAGAAGGTGATTTTCACCCTAGCAATAAATAGCCTTGTTGCCATGAGAGAGATGCCTTTCACATATGTTGCCATGTGAGGCTGCCCAGTTCAAAGCTACCATCATGGTTCTACCTTTTTGGTGACATACCAAAGCCCTGGAAATTCTCTAGGCAGACTCAATACAGATTTTACTAACAGCACATATGGAAATAGCCACATGGATTTAACCACCTATATCCATAGATTTTACTAACAGCACCTAGAGGACCTTAAAGAGGACGAGTATGGAAAACAGGAGCTGGTACCCTCAATAAGCTGGGAAGAAAAGTCATGGCAAATGTGGCCAGTTACAGAAAACAAGAAAGGCTGAAGAGCTGTGTCACTTGTAGGAGAATAATCTCTGGAACACTGACGAAGGGAGATGCTGGCCCATGACAAAGAGGCAGGCTGCAGCATAAGCCAGAGAGCATTGGTGTGAAGGCAAACAAGCCATTTCCTCACCCAAAGAGGGAACCTCTATTGTTGACCCATGACTGTAGAAAATATGAAGTCCACAGAATGGAATTTACCATACCATTTCTTGGAAGCTAAAAAGAGAATTCTACTTAACCAGAGTTACATGTTCACATAAATGACAAAATAAACAGGCAGAACACTTGCCACACTAGGGACTGGAGTGTTTTAATAACTTCTTTTAAATGACTCTTTGTCCAAGATTTAGCTTAACAAGGCCTCCAAGATCATCATCTTTTTGATTACTCCTGGAGGCACAGTTCACTTTACGGTCTTTCTTCCCTTTAAATTCAGTGGCACTTTGTGCAGGTTCCTTTAAGATAATCTCGTGTGGATTCATCGCCTAGGTTCCAGCGCGTGTAATGTGCGGTAACCGGTGAGCTGAAGGCCCTGTGATCGCCCTGAGTAGTTTGGTTGGGTTTTTATGAGAAGTCTTTGCCTGAAAGGAATGGTTAGCAGCTGGTAACACTTCATTTGCTGTCAGGGTTCGAAGGACACAGACAGATGGGAATTGAAGCCCTTTAAGGTTTGATCATTTGGACTTTTTTCTTCAAAAATTTAAGCATTCTGAGCCCTCAAGAAAGGAGGAGGGAAGGAGGAAGGAAAGAAGAAAGGAAGTTAGGACGGGAGTGTAGAAAAAGGGGGAAGGGAGGGAAGGAGGAAGGAAGGTCTTAGAGTGCAATGCATTCTTAAAGTGTCAGCAAGGCTGATGGGAAGTCTCCACAGACACCCATCAAAGGAATCCCCCCTCCCAGGAAGGAGCCTACCTCAGTGTCCCTGCTGTGCCCAGCCACTGGCTGGCGTGGCCATGGGAAGCACGGCCTTGGTGCAAACACATGGTGATTTTACAATGCAGCAGTTGGGACCATACCTCAATAATACTCCCTGTAGTAGATCTGAGAGGAGCCTTTTCATAGCCTCCATAGTCTTAGCGGGTAGTCAAGACTTAATGAAAAATGTATTTCCTTTAACTCCTCAAATGTACTTCAAGGTCCTGTTCTGTCCTCTGGACTTTGTACCTCTCCCCGCTCAGCATCTTCCACACTGGCCCAGTACCCCACCTTCCCCTTCTTAAATGACTCTGCATGGGGCGAATCTAGGCACAGGCAGGCTTTCTCTTGGACTGCCCACTGAGCACCTACCTCAAGGCCCTGCTTCCACCTCAGACTCAGCCGGTCCCAACGAGACTCATCATCATCTCCTAAAAAAATACTCCTTACTTCTTCCCTCCTGCCTTCCTCCCCACCTTCCTTCCCTCTGTCCCTCTGCTTCCCAAGGGTCAGAGCTGTTTTGTGGTCTGACAACTCTCCCAGCTGCCTCCTGCTCCCTCTCCATTTTCCCTCACAGGTTTCCCCCAACAAATCTCATGGATGTCTAACCCTGTCTTGGCATCTGCTTCTCAGAGGACTTGACTAACATGAGACTTTAATCAGCCCGAGAGTAGGGACTTATCTTAATCATTCTTTGGCATTTCTGACAGTGTCTGGTGGCCAGGCTGAGTCTCCTTAGGGATTAGGCAATTGCATATGTAGAATGACTTGCAGGGAATCCAAGGAGGGTCCCACCAGGTGTGTGACCTTGGCCAAATCACTTAACCTCTCAGCCCATTAATTTTCTCACTATAAAATAAGTGGTTAAGTTCAACGATCTCTACAGTCCCTTCCTGCGCTGACATTTGGAGTAAAACCTGCTTGATTGATAAGATTTATATTACAAAGTTGGATACATAAAGAATCTTGCAGCTTTGAAACAAAGAAACAGGAGAATAATAATACCCCAAAAAGGGGAAGAGGGGAGCATGAACTCAACAATTTGTAGGATTCACCACCCTCACCTCGCTTTATTTTTCATATTTTCAGTTTGGGGAAGCATTTGATGGATATTGTGAACTTACTACCAAGTGTTACATAGGAGTAGATCACAATAAAGTCAATTGAAGTCTCCTGAATTTCACTTACCTTCATTTTCTTTGTAAGGGAAAAGGGAATAGAACAGGTGCATTCTTTGTCAAAATTAAAGGCATTTTCCTGTATTTTTGCACAATTTGCACATTTTTGTGTAATTAATCTGTCAGGCAGGGGAAAAAAAACAATTAGTAATTAAAAAGTTATGTTGCATAACTACATGTCTTAAAATTCAAGTCCGGAGTCTACCAAAGTCTTCAGCCTGTCTGGGTCAGGGCGTGGCAGTTTCTGGGATGTGAAGAGGGCAGCCCACTCTGCAGGGTAGGCTTTTCTGGGTGCTCAGGAAGGGTGGGCCTTCCTATGGTCTTTTATTTGGCGACCTGGCAGCATTTTGCCACAGGCCCAGAGTTCAGCGTTTCTCCTGCATACTTATATAACCTGGTGTGATGAAGCCTTGCCCCTCAATCACAAAGAGGTGTCACCAGGAAGGCATTAGTCAATGACTCAGCACAACTGGGCTTACAGCCTGAGTCTAATCGATTTTATGGGGAAGGCACTTCACTACTTTTCCATTCTATTGTATGGAAAATATTTATACTAATGAATTATTCTACATGGCATCCAGAGGAAGTTATTAAAAATCACCAAACACAGAAAAAGAAGCGTTTCCAAAATGTATTATTGACGTATGTGGAATAGTTCTGGTTTTAAAATGTTATTGCACTGTTTTTTAAAAGTTAAATTCTGTGAAAAATAGACTCTTGTAAAAGAGGATAGTTTGTCCCACTTGGGCGCCTCCCGTGAGCTCTGGCTGAGGCATTCCAGTTCTGTGCAGAGGCAGCTGGAGGAGGAGTTAATAGGGGTTCTGGGAGTCGGGCTCAGGGCAGGGCAGCTGCCTTATCTGCAAGAATGCTTGTCAGGGGCCTGGGCTGTCCTGGGCCACTGCTTCTTGCCCTCATTGCGTTGAGGAGTAATTAGAAGATTATGGGCGTGCTGAGCAGGGAAGCAAGGGAGCAGCACTTTCTTTGGTAAAGTGCCAATAGGATTTAGGATTCTTTGGGAGAGAAGACTAACAAGAAAGAAGGAATTTCAGGTCCTCATAAAGTCATGAGGGTTCTGAAGCCCAAAGGTAAAGTGGCAACACTAAATTAAAGATTAGTGAAAAGGCTACACTTCGTGGTACTTAGATGCTTATATTTAGTTAAATCATTCTTTAAATACACAACAAGGCTTGAGCTATTATTTTGAAAATATTTATGCCTTTTCTGTTTGTAGACTGCAATTCAATGTATAAAAAGGATTAAAGAACAGGGCTGTGTCCTAATGGAGAGAGAACACACTGAACTGTGAGGAAGCTGGGGCTCTAGTTCAGCCAGTCTCCGACCTTGAGTTAAATACTGAACCTTCAGAGCCCACATTTTGTTCATCAGCATCAGTTCAGAGCAATTAATTGATCTGTGAGGTCACTGTAGTTGTTTACACTCTGTATCATGAATTCTTGTTGTGAGTTCTGTCAATGTAGAATTAGAAAAAATGTTTCACTATCACATAATTTTTGAGTAGATGATTTCTATGTTGCTTTCTAGCTCTAAAATTTTGATGAGGAAAACATATCCCTGATCTGCTGTCTGCTTAATAACATCATTCTCAATTTGCTGCTCAAGTGGACTTGTAAATCTATAGCTATAAAATGGAGCAAAGATCATAGTCTGTACTTCACAGATTTTTGGAGAGGGAGGAATTATCATTCATGTTCAAAGTGAACTGCAGCGAGGGCACTTCCTTGTGCCCCAGGGCTGAGTGAGAAGAGGAAAGACCAACTCAGAACTCTTTTCTAGTAGGTCTGTGCTTGATCACACTGGCCTGGAGTGTGCACTTTATCTTATTACCCAATGTAATGAAACACTTCCACGTGCAAAGGAAATTATTCTCTCTGGGTGGTTTCTGGTTGTCTCATATAAAAGTAAAGGATTAGAAGCAATCCTAGCTGAAGCAACTAAAAAAAAAAGTCAGTTGGAAAATATCCATAGACTCCATGAGATAAAAGCATTCAGTTATAGTAGTTTGCAGAGTGGCCTTAGCCAATACCCAGGGATGGAGTGAGGTCACCCTCTCATGCCACAATGAAGGCTGTACTCCACAATGGGCGAGACAGGTAACTGGAAGGGAGGAAGCACGGATGACATGGGAAGGGACGAAGAACCAGAAAGAGGTTGATGAATCAGAAAATAAAAAAGTATATTGGATGAACTGTTTGTGGAAATGAACTCAACCTTGTAAGCCCATTACTTTGCTCTCCCCTTCAGCAAGGCAAGTTTCAGTTCCTCCTCCTGCCATTTTGCATCTGCCATATGGTGGGGCCTGGTGGGGGTTTACATATCACACTGGAGGTCTCAAAGGGATTTAGGGGCACTTCCTGGAGAGATTAGGTGCTGGGTGCTGGGAACTGGGAGTAGAAACTATAAATGGAGAGGCAATAGAGCAGTGTGCCTTGGGAGGAAGAGTAGTGCCTGAATGACATGTCTCTCTTTGAAATCCACACTATCTGCCCTAATTCATTCTTTCAATAAGGGTTTGCCTATCACGTACTGGGCAATGTGCAAGGAAGGGGTTGGGGGTGGTGAGCAGCCAGCCCTGGCCAAGCTCTCTGCTCTTACAATGTACTATTTTACCTACTCTATCATTAGTTTGTTGAGGGCAGGAATCAACTCTTATTCATCTCACTTATGTGCGTGCCCAACAGAACCCTTAGGCACCTTTGAACACTCATAAATGTTAAATCAATGTTGACAGACTTGGCCTTCATCATAATTTTGCCAGTAGCCATGTGGGGAGAGGGACTAGATCAGCTTTCTGTGGTTACTTTCAGAGTGGAGGACATGTGGTCTGGGGTGTCTAGAGATGTGCTCAGAGCGGAGCTGGATGAAACATGTACTTAATTCATTAGACTGAATATGAGCATGGCCAATCCAGCCTTAGACCAGCTCTTGTCTCCCCTCTCCAGACCAGCTTCTGGGATTGCCATCCTCCAACTGCTTGTTAATCAAGTTGGCAAAGGGCTTATGTCTGAGTGGTGTGCCCTTAGCATCAGCTTTTCTCACTCTGAGTAGAACTTGGTTGATTTTGCTAAGCATCTTTAAGTTGCCAGAAAGACTTGGGCTTTTGCCTTTCCTAGATCTCAGAGGGGGTTTATTCCAACGGGAAAGACATAATGCTTGAAAGTGGGGCAAAACTGAAGACCTGTGTCTTTGGCTCTTCACTGTTTTTATCAGTCTGATTCATGGGCCTCTGGTAGTCATTTGCCTCTCCGTCTCCTGCCTCTATTGATTGTTTGCTCACTTCTCTGCCAGTCTAAAAAGCTTCTAACTTTGCCAGTTCCCTGTACACAAATATGGCTGAGCTGATCGGTGTGAGGGTGATTGTGCTTAAGAGGGAGTAGGAATGAATAAAGCCACCACACATGGGCTCTTGTTTCATCTGCGCTTGCCAGCTGAAAGAGGGATGTTCCAGTCCTGCCTAGTTCCTTTTTGAGGGGCTGTGTTCTCAAACTGACCACTTTTACTTAGAGTGCCAAAGCTGAAGTCTTAGAAACTGCATAAAAACGTAAGATGGAACAAACCTCTATTTCCTGGGTGCTCTTTGCAGACAGTAGAAGGATAATACCCATGCAAAGGCAGAATACTCCTGTGGCAAAAAAGATAAAGGGGACTTGGCTGAGAAGTGTAGCCGGTGGGCGGGCAATTCCTGCTGCTTCAGGGCAGTGTTGTCTGGCAATCTGGACAGGTGACGCTCCATTTTGGTTCTGCAGGTGACTCAGATATACTTTGGGGGACATTTAGAACATTCCTGCTCATAGTAATACCACATGATGGTAATGTTAAATGAAGAATTACATGAATGCTCCTTTGAAGTTGAAAAGTCTTTCTGCTTCCCAGAAATTATTCCTTAACCAGACCTGATATTCAGGAGCTCAGCTCTCTTCAGTCATTGCTAAAAGTATATTTTATTTATGCTCAAAAAGCCTGTTGTGCTCAATGCCATGCCTAGGAGGAATAGTCTCCAGCAAGGTCTGCAAAAACCAACATCTGGTGACACTAGGAAGCAGTCATGATGGGCTATTTGTGGGATCTGGTGACTAATTCAAGGCAAGCCCTTCTTGAAGAGGGGAAAATGGATTTTTCTTTAGGAACTTGCCTAAAGCCTTGGAGATTAATACAAAAAATAAAAGTTAGGGCTGTCAGCTTTTTTTCAAATGTGGCTGTTGCCTAACATGAATATAAACTAAGTTGAGAAATGCTCTCAGCTTACAGCTAACTTTGCTATGTGTGATAATGAGGAAGGGAGAAGCAAACAGGGAATTGCAGAACACAGATGTCTAATCTCAGCAGCTTCCAATTTCTTTTCACCCATACGAAAGATTCTAGTAGAAAATGTAGATTAAAAACATCTCCTCCTAACCTCTCCCAAGTGCATGCTTTGGAGTAACACAAATGAGGCAAGAAAAAGGAAGAGGAAGATAATCAATTACATGTTCAACACTGCAATATGGTATTAGGTCTGGTTTTGAGTGTTTTCACTTGTTAGAAATCCACTAACATTATTTCCTTTATGCTGTTAATACTTAATAATTACTTATTTAAAAACTGACATTTAGGATGTGGAATTAGAATTTTTAAAATAAGGCAGCATGTAAGATTGATAATCATCCCTTTTTATTTATTAACATTAGGCAGAGAAGCTATGCTGGACTATTTTTGTATCAAAGGTGGCAGTGACTTTGGCAAATGTACCTAGTTTAGAAGAATACAAAACACATGCAAATACTTATACTATGAAGTTTTCAATTCAGAGTCAAAGCTTCCCACTTGCAAAATTGGAAAACAAGTAAAATATCAGTGGGAAATTTTCAGCATGCTGTTGGATTCTGACTTGGAGATGGTGATTGGTATGGCTGCTGCTATCAGACAGCCTTGAGAAGACGGCAGCAAACACGTCCCACCATCATCTACTGTTTGTTTTACTAAATAAACATGGTCAAGAGCTTGGGTTTAAAAGGCAGTAACAGGCTATGAGATTAGATTATATGTATAGGGTTGGCCTATAAAATATCAATTATGTTTCAGGTATTTGTTCCAACATTGGGTAGGATCATACTACGTAGATAATGTCTAGAAAAAGGGTCATTGTAGTAATGAACCAATAAGAACAGCGTTTCTTAGGCTTTTTATAAAACAACAAAACCAAACTAACTAAAATCCCAAGCTAAAAGGGCTTCACAGGTAGGGGTCTCCAGAGAAACAACCAATAGGAGATTATGTGATTATATATATGTATATATGTGTGTGTGTGTCTGTGTGTGTATGTGTATATATATGTGTACACACACACGCACAGGTATAAAAAAATTAAGGAATTGGCTCACAGGATTATGGAGACTAAATCTGCAGAGCTGATGTCCCAGTTCAAGTCTGAAGGCCAAGAGGCTGCCACAGAACCAGGAAGAGCTGACGTTTCAGTTAGAAGGCAGAATTCCCTAGGGCGGGGTTGTAGGGGGAGATTCATCCTTTTGTTCTATTCAGCCTTCAACTGACAGGGTAAGGCCCACCCACATTGTGGAGGGCACCAATTTAAATGCTAATCTCGTCCAAAAACACTCTCACAGAAACACCCAGAATAATGTTTGACCAACTATCTGGGTATCCTGTGCCAGTCAATTTGACACATTAAAATTAGCCATCACAGGTAGTAAGTAAAAATATTTCTAGGGCAATATTCTTGAGAGATAGCCAGATATACATGTCACAGGTACTTTTATTTATTTTGTATAATATAGGTACTTTTATATTCACCTCTTTCTCTTTTCTAAATAAATCTACTTTAAGTATATAAATATACTTCATCTGCTTTGCTTTTCAATATTTCTAGAACAGGGTTCCTCAACCTCAGCACTACTGACATTTTGGGCCAGATATTTCTTTGTTGCGAAGGCTCTCCTATAGGATTGTAGAATATTTAGCCTCATCCCTGGCCTCTATTGTCCGTTTGGGAACTACTGTTCTTGATTGGTATCAGTATGAGTTTGTTAACAGCTGTTGCATTGTGGTATCATTAGAAATTTCAGTGTGATTTTTTTTAAGTGCTTGCCTTCATTTTTCTTTAACCCCTGTGTAGATAGCCTTCTCAGGCATTATCAGACATTTTGTGTATTTGGGGTTGCCTTATATTTCATGGTCTTTTCCTATTAACTGTTGGGATGAAAATATACTAAATATGAGCATATAATCAGGAAGTGGTTATATTTGTGGGGGGTACAATCACACACACATACTTACATACACACATAATGTTCATGATGGTCTCATTTTTTGGTTTTGGCAAATCAATAGCAGCTTGGTGGACTGGTTTGAATTCTGACAGCACAGATTACAATGTCTTAATTTGCAAATCTGTCCTCTTATACAATCATGCTTGATGTCCCACATTAATCTAAGACATGTCACTTGACAGGAAGTTAATGCCTGCATCGGGAAAGTATGTGATCCATTTTCTTACCATTGGCCAAGAACATCTCACTTTTTAGGGTTTTCATCCCTTTAAGGATGAAAATAATAGGGTTTTTAGCTACAGCTTGAATAAATTTTCATTTTATAGGGCCCTTTTTTCTTTTTCCTTTAACTTGCTGGGTTCTAGTCCGGACCCTGGAGGATGGAATCCATTCCTTTCCTCTGTGAGTCCGTGTGTGTGACTTTCAGCCCATGTAGTGCATGAGCAGCAAGTCTCTGGTGTGCCAGAGTGTGTGATTTGCTGGATTTTGGTTTGCTAGCCTGCCAGGCTCATTTAAAATTTCACAAAATTTGAATGTGGAATTTATATATCAGTAATGGCATCTGTTTGCTGTATATGCCTGAGTCTCCAAATGGACAACTGAGAGTCCTGAAATGAATATGGGAGACCTGGGTTTGACTTCTGGTTTTGCTACTTAAACTAGAGTATGTCCCTTCTGAGATTCAGTTTCTTTGTCTATAGTTCCTTGAGGACTATTTCAATGATTAAACATGAGAGACTATATGTAAGTGAAAGCTGTAAACACAGTGCTTGGTAGAGAGTAGGTAGCTGATCATCATTTTTAAAATGAGTTTAAAAAGTGAATTTGAGCAACAAAATAAAAAACAATACTATTGCATTATAACTCATAGGATAAAATAAATACCAATGAGTCCATATTGATATAAAGTGGGGAAAAGGGACAGGTCTTTGTTACAGAGGACTTCCAATTAATAATTGTTGATGGAATGAGGGAAATAGAAAAATCACTACAGTAATAACTGTTGCAGGCAAGAACTACCAATGGTTGCTAAAATTAGTGGGCAAAAGTTTGAGGAAAAACGGATATTTGCATAGCTTCAAAGAATCTCCCCCAAGATAACGGAAATTAATTACAAAGGGAAACACAGTAACTCTATAATGGAGAAAATTGGCAGACACCACCTTACCCAAGGTGATGAAGGTTGACATCACCAGTAATAAGACACGTTAACATTATATACACCCTGATATGATGCATCCAGAAGGACATATGACTTCTGTGGTATTCTGGCCCCAAAATGTGTAACTTCAATCAAATGAGAAAACTATAGACAAATACAAATGGAGGATCATTCTGCAAAATACCTGATGAATATTCTTCAAAAGTATGAAGGTCATGAAAGACAAGGAAAGACTGAGGAATTGTCACCATTCTGAGGAAACCAGAGACATGACAACTAAGTGCAATGTGGGATCCTGGAATAGAAAAAGACATTGCTGGAAAAACTGGTGAGATCTGAATAATGTCTGTAGTTAATTGTATTGTATCAATGTCGATCTATTAGTGTTGATGACTGTATTGTGGTTATACAAGATGTTAACATTGGGGACGAAAGGGGAAAGGGATATGGGAATTCTCTATACTATTTTTGCAACTTTTCTGAAAGTCTGAAATTATTTCAAAATAAAAAGTTAACAAAAAGCAAGTAAGACAGCTGTAGTTATATTGCTGTCTTTTATATGTTTACAAAGTGCCACATAGACTTGCAGCTCTTTCCACCGCTATCACTGCCCCCTTCCCGTTGGGATCAGGCTTCACAGTTTACAGATCTGCTTCACGTATGTGTACCATCTCATGGAACCCTTGACAATTCTGTGAGATAGTCCCATTTCACAGCTGATGAGACTGAGGCTCAGAGAGGTAGGGGGCTTGCCTAAGGTCACCCAGCTGCTCTTTCCCTCGTCTTGCACAGTCACATGAGAGGCCAGTTGGAAGACCAGAGAGAAGAACTCACTGTGCTCAACAAACATCATACAGAAGCCAGGGATACTTTATTATACAGGGAGTTGGCGAAAGGACAAATTAACTTCTGTTAAAGAATTCTCATCAAACATTTCCGGTGTTTACTGACTGCTTGCCATGTGTCAGAGTCACTAAATAAGATGCAAATTCTACTGTGAAATTGAATCTTCATTAGGACTCAGAACAGGCCCAGCTTCAAAGATTCTGATTTGCACAGACTGAGTACTCCAATTTCCAGAAGTTCAAACACCTCCTTTCTTATCTAAATGGGAGTAAAGAAAAGAAGAAGAAAAAAAAAGGTTAAGATCAAGCCAAAATGCTCTTAGTAAATAAATCAACCATCTGGACTCCCTGGTATTTACACAGCTGTTATGGCGAGAATCAGAGAGGGCAAAAGTCCTAACCCTCATTTGACTGAGAGTTGAAATATTTATATAATTAAAGGAAGAGGTACTATATAAAATATCGCTTTCACTAAAATGCCCTTTTTTTGGTAGCCATTCAAAATAAAATGCCATGCAAATTTATTTATTTATTTTAAATGACTCTAATGTGTGCTTTCTGTAACCCAGATCATATACAATATTTCAATATAGTATTTTATTGCCTTAGTTAGGATAACTGCTGATAATGACATCAACACAATAAAAATAACATGGGTGACAAGATTTTTTTGGATACTATTTCTCATTATTATAGTTAGAAAACTAGTAGATTAGTCAGATTTAACACATAATAACTGAAGTCATCAAATATGGCCTCATGTACCTGACATCGAATTGATTAAACCAGTTTTTAAAAAACCTGTTAATTCAGGAGACAGAGTGCATGGCTCTGTGTGTGAGTGTGCATGTGTGTTTAGAGAACTCAGCAAACTGTCTTTTAACCTGAACTGATATCTGATATAACTCACTGATCAATTATAATCCAGTTTGGTCATTCTGGATATATAGCTTTCTGTGGTAAATGAATATATTCAGTATGTTTGGAGAAGTAATTCCAAGCATCTTTGATAGTTACTGCCATAATTTATTCCTGGTTGGTGACTGGCAACCTTTTTTTTCCCTAATAGCTTCTATGAAGCATCAGGATAGATTGAAAAATTAGCCCCATGATAACATGGTGGGTGGCAAAATCAATTTTTCACATTATGAGCATAATGGATTGCTTTCATAAATATATAATGAGCTAATGTTGTGTCCATAAAGGCATTTAATCATTCAATTCTAATCCACCGAGACACCAAAAAGTTTCCCTACCACACAAAAACAAAATATCTTTCTGAGCTAAGTAAGTGAGTTTTGGGGAATGTGGAGATGCTGGCAACGAGGCAAGTCTGCCCGTGCTCCCCGCACCCCAGCCAAAACTGCCACATAAAGATGAAAGGCAAAAATGAGTGTGTCCATAAAGAAAGGCACCAGAAAAGTGCTGAATCCTTCAGATCCTATACTGGACTCAACAGTCAAGTACAGATGTGGTCCCTAGAGGGGAGAGGCCATTGTCATTTAATGAGCAATGAAGCTGATTCCTGTAAAACATAAGGAAAGGATACAGTTAAGTGTAAAAGGATGAGGTGGCCTCCACAATTGTGTTACCTCAGAGTTAAAAGACAGATCACTTCAAAAGCTAGATTGTGCTGGCGCCCCATGTCAAAGACTTCTATTACTGTGTTTGAACTCAAGTTCAAATTGAAAAAAAAAATGATTAAAGGCAATTGCTGATTACACGGTACCTCGGGAATGTCCATCATTCTCCTCAACTTCTGATCTCTCCAGTTCCAGTCAAAAACCAGAAACTTTAAGGGGTTCAGATTAAGGCCACCTGAAAGAGAGAGGAAGAGAGTTCATGCAGTAAAGACCTTATGACATAAGCTTATTAAAATGATTTTTATTCTCCTGGTTGCTCTTTGCCTGATTTGCTGTCCTCTCCCCTGGGAACTAATGTCTGCACGGTAAGGCCTGCCCTTCCCTGATGGAAAACAAATGCGGCACTCAGAGTCTTGCTCTTCTTCTAATCTCATTACTGCTTCTGAGGAAAACAGAGAAGCCGCTCTTGCCAAGCTCCTCACATGCTCACGCGCTGGCCAAGGCTCCAGCTTTCGTGAAGCCCCGAGGTGCAGTCTCATTTCTGACAGGGATTTGATAGGCTGTATCCTGCAGTGGAGGGTTGTGGTCCTTCAGAGGAGTTGAGTCCATCGAGTCTGCAAGACTCTGAGGAGATGAGTGGGGAGAAGGATGAGGACAGAGCTGGGTGATTTGTTTTAGGCAGAAAAGGCAGTTAAGATGAATGGACTCTGTTCAAATTCAGCTGTCCTTTGATGAGGCTGGTAAATCACTTAAGGACTCCATTCCTTCTGTATTCCTTTCTATCTAGAAGACAATTTTGGAATGTGCAAGCTGCAGAGGACCTCAGGGATTGTCTGATTAATCCTCAGAGGTCTCGGAGTTGGGCACACAGTCAGTTCTTCCTCTGCTTCAAGCTGTCATCTGTCACACTTGGAAACAATCCCTGAAGGCTTCCTCTACCTAAAGCTCTTCCTGTCAGCTTTCCCCTGTGGCTATTAAATATTTTCCTCTCTGCCCCAAATACTTTTTTGGGCTTCATATAATTAAAATGTCTCTTATTTACAACTCTCTTCAAAATTAAAATAAAAATGGTACAGGCAACGGCTTGATAATCTGTTTTTCCTTAAAAGTAACTTAACTGCTGATGGGAGAGCAAACAGGTACAGCCTCTCTGGGATGAAACAGGGCATTATGTAATAAGAATTTTAGAATCTTACTATTTGATAAGATCATTTTCCTTTTGTGATATATCCCAGTAAAAACATCAGAAACATGAACATAGTCACTTGCAAAGATGACCACTGCAGTATTATTTATAATAGCAAAAAGTTAGAAACAACCCAAATATTCTACCATAATAGAATTACAAAAAAAAATATATAAAAATGTATAGAAAACAAAGACTGAAAGAAAATATATTCATTGTTAACAAACAAGAGATTATTTCAAAGTGACTTATTTTCTTCTCTGTACCTTTTCATATTTTTCAAAGGCACATATAGTCAGGCAATACCTCTTATTATTAAAACAACAATTCTGTCTGTAATTGTACGGATCCCAATGCCATGGTATATCTTTTGATGTCTGGAAACTCTTCTTACATATCAAACATATAAACACCTTGTTAAGTCACAAACAGCTACATAAAATGAGTTTGTGTCACTGGTGCCACTTTTGTTAGATTTTCTGTTTCTAGAGTGCTGGGACTATTCTCTTTAAACACTTTGTATATAGCTTAAACCCTGTGGTGAAAGAATATTAAACCATTCATCCAATCAGAATCAGAAGTAAAAGTTATTTTCATTAATAGTATAAAAAATCAATGGCTCCTTAAATGATTTTTTTTCACATGAAATAAGCCTTCACATTGAGTTCTCACAACTCTGTAGAAATCTAATTTCAATAGTCTGGATAGCCTCATTTTCTTTCTTCCTCTCTCTTTTAAGTCCAGAGAAGAGTGGTCCTGTTTCATGATGGTGTCTGGTGACACACAAGCAAATCTGGATTCCAGAAAGGAAAGAGGTGACTCTTTAGCTAAGAGCTGTAGGAGAGGGAGGGGCCAACCTGAGAGTCCATCCCTGGCCTCTGCTGATGCCCAGCCAATCTCTCCAAATCTTGTCTCACAGGACTATGGGTGCCTCTTCTTCTGTTCCTTAATTTTCTTCTTTTTTTCTTTTGAGACAGAATCTCACTTTGTCGCCCTGGGTAGAGTGTAGTGGTGTCATCATAGCTCACTGCAACCTCAAACTCCTACACTCAAGCAATCCTCCTGCCTCGGACTCCCAGAGTGCTAGGATTACAGGTGTGAGCCACCATGCCCAGCCCTGTTCCTTAACTTTCAATGCCTTCCTATGTCCCCAAGACAAAAATCCAAACTCCTCAGCTTACTGTTTGAGGTCCTCCCTCCACAATCTGCCTTTCTTTCCAATTGAATCACCTGCTATCACAGCCCACAAAGTCTCCAAGCAAGAAAGTTGGATTCTTTAGTAATAATAACTAGTATTTGTTGAGTGCTAAGAGTGTGACGCTCACTGTGCTGAGCTCTTTATTGTCATCTTATTTTCTTAACAGTCTTTGAGGTAGGTACCATTACTATCCCTATCATTCAGATGTAGAAACAGGCTTAGAAAGGTTAAATAACTTGCCAAGGCCACAAAGCTATTAAGTTGCTGGACCTGGGATTTGAATCTGGGGGTCTGAGTCCGCAACAGGTGCTCTCAGCCTCAACACTGTGTTGCCTACTCATTGACTCCTCTTGATGTACCACATGTCTCTGCCTTCTCTCTTCTCCCATTCATGGATGCTTTCCCTGACTCTCCTGGCCTATTTCAATCTTTCCATACTTCAAAGATCAAAGACCCTTCCCTGCAGATTCAGGCCACCATAACAATCTCTCTCTCACTGCAACCCCTGTAGCACTTCCTAGTGCTCATTTGGCTCTTGACATTTACTGCCTCACGTTGTGAATCTCAGTTCATGTACATTTAGCTCTTCGACTGGAGCAGGAGCTCCTGGAGGTGGAAAAGGCTCTGGAACCAGGATGTCCTGGATGGACAGACCTTGGGAGGGGCCACTTAACCCTCTGAGCTTCAGTTTTCTCTCAAGAAGTAAGAATGTTAAGCCTATAAGGATGCTGTAAATGAGAAAACATATGTAAGGTTGTCTAGCATAGCACTATGTACAAGTAGGAACTCAAAAATCTTTGTTTCCTTTCCTTGTCAGGGGCTGCCAAATTTGTCATTTCTTTGTATTTGCACAAAACTCTGCATATAGTCGGTGCAATTAAGCCCAGATGATTTTCATATAGAGAAAAACACCAGTCTTAGCTTTTGCTTGCTTCCTGGCAAATGACCGTCTCTATACTGAGTTACTGTAATATTGATGAATACATTACCTTTAGATATATAAAATAACCCAGGAATAGCTCCAGACAGTTATAAAAGAAAGTTCTATGACTACATTAAATAAGTAATTTTGGAATGAGTATTAAGAACATATTACTAAATCTGTCTGGTAGGTAGAACAGGTGATAAGATCACTGGCAGCAGGTTCTTAGGCTACTAGCTTTGAGAAAGTCAACAAACTATAAAAATCCACTGGTGGATGTTGTCTGGAATACTTTCTGGGTAAAACACTAAAAGAGAACTGCATTTGGGGAGAAATATTCCAGAATATCTGTATTACACCCATAGAAATGGCATTTTTGTTTCAATATGTTTTATGTATCAGCCCTCAACCAGAATGGGAGTCCTGGGGAACCAAGATTCCACTAAGTGAGAGGCAAATGGTCAACACATCCAGCTTTATATATTCCAGAGGCTGCAAATTGGTGGAATGAAGGCTGCATGCATCCACTAACCTGCTCGTAGCAATTGCAATTCGAATGTGTTCATGTGGCATATGTACTTCAGTTTGCCACAGTCCTTATCAGTCCCTACTGCATTATACTTGCTGCTTGGTTTCAGAGACTAAAGGCTGTTCCCAATTCCTGAATGAACACAGAGGTCTGGTTTCTCCATAGCCCAAATGCAGTTTTTTTTTTTTTTTTTTTTTTGAGACAGAGTCTCACTGTGTTGCCCGGGCTAGAGTGCCGTGGCGTCATCCTAGCTCACAGCAACCTCAAACTCCTGGGCTCAAGCAATCCTTCTGCCTCAGCCTCCCGAGTAGCTGGGACTACAGGCATGCGCCACCATGCCCGGCTAATTTTTTCTATATATTTTTAGTTGTCCAATTAATTTATTTCTAATTTTAGTAGAGACGGGGTCTCGCTCTTGCTCAGGTTGGTCTCGAACTCCTGAAGCTCAAACAATCCACCTGCCTCGGCCTCCCAGAGTGCTAGGATTACAGGCGTGAGCCACCGCGCCCGGCCCCAAATGCAGTTTTTGAGACTCATATGGGGGTGAGGCAAACTCCCAGCTCTGGGTAAGAGTACCACTGCCTTCTTTTCGTACCTTGTTTAATAAGTTCTTTAATTCTCCCTGGAGTTCCTACACCCAGGTGCACCACACGCTTCTCCAGCAATTTTACCTGCTCCTGGACCTATTCCAAGATGGAAGGAAGAAAGAAAAGAGTCGTTAAGAAAGTGCAATCATAGGCCAATTTAGAGCATTTTATTTCAAAGCTAAGAAAGTTAAAAGCAAATGGAGCTACTCTCGTTTAGGGTCAACTTCCAGGGCAAAGAAGAACATCTCCCAGGAAAATCAGTAAACCCTCAAAGAATCCAGGGGTCAAACCTCAGCTTCTATATAGGAATGGAGCATGGCGGAGTGACTACTGTTGGAGGGGCGGGGGTGGGGGTAGGTATGTGGAGGTGCAAAATTCAAAGAAAACCAGAATGGTTAAGTATGTCATATAAGGAAGCACCAAGAAAACACTTTCTAAGGAGACTAGGAGAAGAGGTTGAAGGGAAAAGACTGAGGTCTGGGAGTAGCCCTTAGCGATCACTTATATCTCCCATTAGGAACCATGGGCCCTTGCTTACCTTTATGTGTTTTGCAAATAATTTCATAACTTTGCTGTCTCCTCTGAATGCTGTCATTGACCTAATGAAAAGAAACAGATTAACACTTAAGGAAACTCACTCATTCTGGGCCATATTGACTACTTAAGTATTATGTCTAGCTTTATTCAAAGAATGTATGCAGATGGATGTGTATATATGTGATATGTATGTGCACATACACACATACACAAAAAGGTTCTGAGATTTTCAGGTTAGCCTTGCAATGAAAGTGGGGTGGCCTTTTATTCAGGCACATATCTGGGCTGGCTTCTGCCTCTCATATACAATGTTAACCATACTTAGGCTTCCTTCATCATGGAAACACATGGATCTGCCCTTCACTTGTAATACACAATTCCTGCATGTCAGGTTCCTGGCAAAGAATTTCTCTTCCACCTCTGCAGTGTAGTTCTCATACAAAATTTAGTTGCAAGAGATATCTTAGAGCGATGATGTCAGCCTGTGCTCTCTGAAGCCCAAGGGCATCTACAAAGGTCTGTGGCTGCTGTGAGGGGAAGCGGGGGTTGAGCGCACAGGAGGAAGACGGAAGGCTTATATCCTTCTATCAGAGCAGTGCTACTTTTATCTACTTTGTACACTGAGCTTCTCCGTAAAATTTTATATGTGGAAATGCTTTTGCCATAAAGAAAGAAAAGAAGGAAGGAAGGGAGGGAGGGAGGAAGCAAGGAAGGAAGGAAGGAAAAAAAAAGAAAGGAAACCAGTGACGCAAAGGACTGGCTGAGCTAGAGCTGCGAGAGCAGGTGGGTGTTATAAATGAGTGAGGCGCTGTGGGAGGCAGGTGTGAGGGCACTGGAGAGCTCGTGCCCTGTAAAGTGTGTGCCGTTGTAGAGGGGTCGAGTGGTGCTCAGCTCAGCCAGTTATTATGATGTGAGATCATGGGCCCAGTGTTACAAGACCTGATTTTTAGAGAAGCCAGAAATCTGGATTTTTATATGTGCAATCTGATTTTATATATGGGCAATGCATTCAAAATTTTTTTAGATACAAATACTTGCGGGGTAAACTCAGCTCTTGGACAGTTGATTTATAAGCTCTAGCCTACATGTAGGACAGGCAGTCCATTTAGTTTCTAGGTATTCAACGATCTGGATCTATCTACATCAATCCAGACTGCCAGCTCTGAGGGTCAAGACCATGCTGGCTGTTGCCTTACACACCTGCCTTTCCTACCTCTGCTTTGGCAGCAGGTCCTCAGCCTGCTCTATAAACAGCCACGTCGCATCTTCCGTGCAGTGTTTTTCTTGCAGAGATGATACTAAGGGTGCTGCAACTATGTCCCAGTGGGAAAAGCTATATTTCTTAGGGAACTTTTTTTTTTTTTTTTTTTAAATCCGGAGAATGTCATGAATCTAGCAACTGATGTCTCCCAACTTATCCTGGCTGCTGGAAAGTGCAGGCCCATGGTCGGGGCCACCTCTGCAACTAAGTAGAGCTTTACAGAAGTGATCTTGAGCATCAGGGTGGCTTCACCTGATTTTGTGGTCTTTATTTTTTTCTTTGCTTCCATTTTCACTACCTGTTTTTATTTGCTGTGTGTATTTCTATATATGACCTAAAATTTTGTTTTGAGAAAATGTGGGTATTAATGAATGATCTTTTAACTGATATTTGGGGACAGAACTAACAAGGAAATACTACTTTCCTTCACATATCATTATTATATTTTGAGAAATATTATTGACCAGTAGGAACATGTGAGTTTGCAAAATAGTAAATCATGGTATATAAGTTTTGTTGCATTCAAGTTTTTACTTACACATAACCTTTCTCCATGGCAAGGTTAACTAGGAAGACAGTTTAAAAACTCGTGGCTCTCAAGAGAACAGATGTTCTTACAAAAGTTAGAATTATTAAATATTAATCTTTATGAATAGGGCTTGTTCTGCCTGCTCAGAAATCACTTTTTGCAAATCACCTAACCTTGAAATGGATCATAATATTATCGGGGACACAGAAAAATGCTGAGAATTGGTAAATGGAGTGTGACAACACAGTGCTTTTATGCCCCTCGGAAAGGAATTTATGTATAGTAGAAACTCAAATCAATTTGACAACTTGAATTTAAGAGGCTACCTCCAGGCCAACCTCTTTGGCATCAGTGTTTGAACCTGAAATGAGTTCTGTGGTAGTTTTAAAAGCACTGAAAAGTCAATGTGAACTCCTGCGATTTTAGGACCAGCCAGTATAGATGCCAAGAAGCAGCTGGAGTCTTGGAGATCAATTATGTATAGAGGAGAAAGAGTTGAGGGAAACACTTCGTTTTACTGGGAAGGCATGTGACACAATTTAATGTGTGTACTTAGGTGGGGAAAGGAGGGCTTGAAAGACAAAGTTTAACAATCATTTTTTCCTAAATTCGTGATTAGATTAGTTCACTGAGAAAAAAAGATGCTAAATAACTACTCAATGTCTACATTTGCACATTAGTCTGTTTGACCGGGTTCATTTTTCTTCATGACTTGGATTTTCCTTTGTTTTGTCTCCTGTCAAAGCCTGGCCCTGAGCCTGGCCCCCAGAGAGAGCTGTTCCCAGTGAGTCCCACTTACTCGATGGCTCTTTACTGAAAGCTGAATGTTACCACAGACCTAGTCGAAGCCTTTTTGTTTATTCTACAAAAACTACAGTAAATAAAAAGGTATGTGAAAGTACTTAGTAAAACACTGACAAATTATCTTTAAAACATAATTTTTACATTTAAATTTTGGTCCATTTGGAATTTATGTTGGTATAAGAAGTAAGATATGAATCCAACTTTATTTTTCCAGATGGCTACTCAGTTGTTCCAACAGCATTTATTAAATAACACATCTTTCCCTACTGATTTCTGATTTGTCACCTTAGGCATATGCTACATTTTCATATGCATTTGGGTCTATTTCTGAACTTTCAATTTTGTTCCACTAATCTGATTTGTCATGCATGTGCCAGTTCCATACTGTTTTAATTACTGAGACTTCTCTTTATATATATATATACATATATATATGTGTGTGTGTGTATATATAAAAGGTCTGTCCGGAAAATATCCAGCCACGTAATATATATTTTATTAACAATGGCTGGATACTTTCTGGACAGACCTTGTATATATATTTGTAATCTGTAGGGATAGAATCCTCTCAGTATTCTTTTTCGGAATTTCCCCACCTATTTTTAGTTGTGTATTTTCCCATATGAATTTAGAATTAGTTTATCCAGTTTAAAACACAATTTTTTTGCAATTTTATTAGGAATCTGTGAAATTTGTAGATGGTGCTAAGGAAAACAGACATCTTTACAACATTGAGTCTACCTATTCAAGAATACAGTATACCTTTTTTTTTTGTTGTTCAAGATCGTCCATATCCCTTATGTGATGTTTTCTGTACATAGATTTTGGTTAAGTTTATTCCTTGTTATTCTGTCTTTTCTTGTTACTATTTTAAAAGTCAGATCTTTTCTTCCATTTTCTTCTTCTAACTGGTTGTTGCTGGGATGATCTCCCTGCTTTTACCTTTGCCTTCCACCATGTGTGTTTTCTACACAGCAGCCAAAGTGATCCTTTACAGTGATGATATGGATCATGTGACTCCTCAAAATCCTCCAGTGGCATCCTATCTCAGAGTCTTTTGTACTTCCTGTCCCTTGTACCTGGCATCCTCTTCTCCCAGATAGCTGCTTGGCTCTCTCCTTCACTTTGTTTGAGTCTCTGCTCAAATGTCATCTCCATAGAGAAGCTTTCTGTCACTACCCTTTTTAAAGTAGTCCCCGTCTACTTGTATCCCTTTGTTATGCTTTATTTTATCTTTAAATAACTTATCATTACACCTGATATTATACTGTATCTTTTTTGTTTATTATCTGTCTCGCCAACTGCAACATAAATTCCATGAAGGCAGAAACTATTTTGTTCATTGCTGTATCTCCAGCACACAGAACATATTAGCTTGGCACATTATCAATTACTCAGAGCACATTTACGAAATAGAATAGGTGGAGCTTCTAACCTAATGAGCTCCAGGGCTCGGATGGCAGAGCTGCAGATGACCAGCATCAGGACCGATTTCTTCTCGCTGTGGTTTTTCCGAAGTTTTACCCACTTAGGACAGACTTGAAAAAAGACCACAAAAAATTATTCTAAATATAGCAAAATTGGCTCCCTAAAGTTGAATATTCCCCAATGAATTCTTTGTTAGTGTCTAAACATAATAAAATGTAATGAGCACTGTTCATTATAATTAATTATAATTCTATTTTCTGGTTATTGTAGATATTAGATTCAAAGAAAATATCATTCATTTACAACACAAAACACATAATATGCCAAGTACCTAAATGTGACTAGTTTTAGAACTAAGTAAAACAGTTTGGAATAATACATTTTTAATATTTTATGTTTCATGCTTAAAGATAATTGACTAAATAGGAAAAGAATTCTTGTTGAATAATGTTAAATTTTACAGGGACACTCAACATAAGATATAAAATAGAACATTTAAATAATAGTAAACATTTATTAAACATTGACACTATACTAAGCCCTTCATATACATTTTATTTTCTAGTTCTCATAAGATAGTGAAGTCGATTCTATTATTATCTAGATTTACATTTGCTGAACTGGATGCTGAGAAAGGTTTATGAACTCAAGTTGAGTGTCATCAGAATTGCTTACAGTTTGAAGGAAGAATGGTAAATCTCTACATCTAACTTTTTCGTTGCTGGCCACAAATAATGACCACTTGATATGAATAATCTAGTTATCCCTGGCTACACATAATACATATTGAAGAGATCAAACTAGATTGTCTTCACAGTAGTCATGATCTGAATTTTTATTTTTTTGAGATAGGGTCTCACTGGAGTGCAGTGGCATCATCATGGCCCACTGCAACCTAGGCTCCTAGGTTCAAGTGATCCTCCCACTGCATCCTCTGGAGTAGCTAGGACTGCAGGTGTGCAACACCACACTTGGCTAATTTTTCGTAGAGACAGGGTCTTACTATGTTGCTAAGCCTGGTCTTGAACTCCTGGCCTCAAGTGATCTTCCAGCCTCAGCCTCCCAAGTGCTAGGATTATAGGTGTGAGCCACCGTGCCTGGCCATGATCTGAGTTCTGAACATGTGAACACAATTCCAGAATCTCACAGCTGGAATAGAGATCATATAGCTCCTCTTCCCTATCTTTCGGATAACAAACTTGGGTCCAGGAGAGTACTCACTGACTTGTCCCAGGTCAAGTAGCAAATCAATAGGGGATCTGGGACTAGAACCCTATTCTCTGGAGTCCTTAGACCAATATTTCTAATGTAACATAAAACAAAAATGAGACCAACACCCAAATTCTCAAAGCCGAAGTAAAACAAGAATAAATATAAATAGATTAAAATCAGAGTTTACTTACTTTCTTTTAGGTATGATGAAAGACTGTGAGTCAAATCATTGGCTTTGAGGAAACAGGAGTCTAGAAATATGAGAAACATGGTTTGTAGAGAATTTTACAAACACACACACAATCAAAATAGATGAAACGTGAATGATGTATTCTAGAATAGACTGTAAAACATTAGAGAATTGGGGTTTCATTATATTCAAGTGTTATCTAGTATTTAAAATAACACCAGCACCAACAATAACTTTTTTGAGGGGACAGGTTCTCACTCTGCAGCCCGGCCAGAGAGCAATGGCATCATCATATCTCAACTGCAACCTCCAACTCCTGGACTCAAGTGATCTCTGCTTCAGCTTCCCAAGTACCTAGGACTACAGGCGTGCATTACCATGCCCTGCTATTTTTAGAAAAATTTTTGTAAAGATGGGTGTCTCACTATGTTCCCCAGACTGGTCTCAAACTCCTGGCTTCAAGTGATCCTCCCACCTCAGCCTCCCCAAGTGCTGGGATTACAGGCATGTGCCACTGTGTTGGCTAACAAGTAAAATTTTAACCCTTCATGGAGCTGCCCATAGGTTATTAGAGCAGTGGAACAGAAACTTGTTATATCACTTCAGACTAAGGAGGCACATTTATTTTTCAAATCCATAAACAGGCACTACATAAAGGCAAAATGAAGTGGCTAACAAATCTATGTCGAGATGCTCAAACCTATTAGTCATCAGAGAAGAGCAAATTAATACAATGATGAGATAGCACTTCACACACTCATTGGAATGGCAAATGTTAGAAAGATGCATAATTGCTAAGTGTTGTCGAGAATGTGGGGTGACGGCAACTCTTGTGAACTGTAAGTGGAAGTATAAACTCGTATATCTATTCTGGAAAGTAGTAATATTAAGATATATAACCCTATAACCCCAATATTTCATTTCTGTATAAATAATGGAAAGAAATTCTTGTGTGGTCTATAAAGGCACACACAAAAGGATATTCATTCTGGTATTATCTGTGATACTAGAGTGCTTAAAGCAACCTAGATGTCCGTATCTGGGAAAATGGATGAAATATGTGGTAGATGAAAATACTGGAATATAATGTAGCATTAACAGAAGCAATGAGCTAGATATGCATAAAGCCATAGAGGCTTATCTTGAAAAAGTGTCAAGTGAAGAAAGAAACAATAAGAGGATCAGCACAAAGTCATCTAGATAAATTTTAATATGTACCTACATACACAACATGACACATTTTACAAGAATTACATAAAAATACATGCATATTTAAAAATGTACATCAACACATTAGAGCAAATGCCTATAAGGAAAGGAAAATAGAGTGTGTATTGGGGAAAAATGGGAATAATGCATCAAAATACAACACAACACAATAAAAGACAACTTAACACATTAAAGTAAAACAGGGCCTTGCCCGACCAATGATGATCATGGTCTAGCAATTACGTAGTATTAACTCTGTACCTGAGACGAATAACAAAGTAACATCATGGTTATCATTCTAATTCTTTCTATAAGAAAAAGTTTGTCTATAAACCCAGTAGAGTGTTAGGGAGTAAACTATTACTAAATGAAATGTATATTGTGACCCAGCACATATAACTCACATCATGTGAGTAACTAACTTCAAAGCTGTTGCCTCCTTTACCGTTGTGGAGCCTTTTATGGTCTTTAAAACTGTAATTTCCCAAGCTTGGATATGATCAGACTCACCTGGAAAGCTTTACAAAAGACACAGATTCCTGGACTCCCTGTTGCATAGTGAGTCAGAATCCCTTGGAGGGCCTGGGAATCTCCTTTGAGAGGGTCCTGGTGCTTTGGCTGCAGCTAGCCTACACACATTTAGGAATCGCTGATCTAAACTGCACTCCAGCTCTCAGGAGACGGCAGAGAAGTTAATTAGCTCCAGGTGACTCCAGCCTCAAACCCTAATTAAGTGCCCATGTGTATGACATTAACAATGTACAGTGTACAATATTAATTGAAAAGACATGTTCCTGTCCTACAGACATAAACAACTTCAAATCAAAACCAAGTTAGCGACTTGACAAACTAAATAGGAACAATATTTTATTATTTATATCTACCTTATGTTTATCCCCTTCTTGAGCCTGTCCCAAATAACCGATGCTATCTCCCTCCTCTCACCTAGCATAGACTTCCCTCTGTCCTTGGTCTCATTAGTGTAGGGACCAGGGCCTTTTTTCCTAAACCTTCCTATGATGCCTCGGTTTACTGTGTCTCAGAATGGCCTAATTTCTTAAATGAAAATGAGAACCTGTTCTTTCTGGCTATAACATTATTTCTAACATAATTTCCTTCTTCTCTAAACCAACCCTTGTCCATGCATTCTTGCCTAACTGTACTGAACTCTAATAAAACAATAATGTAATGGAAATTCACTATGGAACTCATATGACTCCTTAAAGGTTTTTTTCTGACCTTTAACTCTAGAATTCTAGAGAGAATCAAGGTTTGTGATGTTTCATGAAGTTATAGCAGCCCCATTAACTCATAAATCCTTTCTAAGTTCAAGTTATGCTCTAACAAAGAACTAAAAGGGAAAACTGACCATTGAGTCACAGGAAAAACCAAACTTCAGTTAAAGTTTAAAAAGTGGTTTTGTTATAACACTTGGTTCCTGTGATAGAGCAGTCAGGACGTAGCTTTCACACCAGAGGCACCAGTGTGCTGAGAAGAGTGGTTTTCAATTGCTGTGGAGCCGTCTGGGCTCACTAAGTCTAAAACTCCAGATTTTGCTCATGTGCAAACACACTCCTTCAATTCCCTAGAGGGCAATCTTCTTGGAGAAGAAACAGACAGGGGCACTCATGTCTCCAAACCCAATGTGCGTGTGTAAAAAAAGCATATCACAAAAGAATTATAAAAATCCAGGGAACAGACTATTTTTCAGCTTCTCAAGCTTCTAGAAAGCATAAAATTGTAATGGAAAAAGGAAATCAAGCTACCCTTGACTTTTCCCAAAAGCAGTATTAGATATCTCTTGTAGTCTATAAATAGTGCATCTGAAGTAGTGGCACCCAAACTTTTATGGTTTGATTTTATGACAACATCTATTTTCTCCCATCCCCACCTAAAAGAGTTATACAGCATGCATTGTAATTTGATTAATTAAAATTAATTATTATAATTTTGCAGTATCTTTTATCTTAATTATAAATATACTAAGGCAGCAAATCTCAGCTCCAGTAAGCTTAAGAATCACCTGAGGTGAGGTGATTCTAGCAAGGTTGGCCTTGCTAGAAATGCAGAATTTTGTTCCTACCTTTAGATAGTTTGCTTGAA
>NW_012149730.1:3945286-4037747 GCF_000956105.1 Propithecus coquereli | reverse complement strand
AATAAAAAAGGAAATACAATCTCAAATCTTATTATTAGATTCAATAAACACTGCTTAGCATCCTAATAAACAAATCATTAAAACTATTAGGTTGAGAAAAGGAGTATTAGCACATAGAAAATATATTAATTTACTGATGGAAATACCCAACCATGGCATATACTAGAAGAAAGATGAGCCTGTTCAGCTCTTCATCGTCAGGAAAATTGAAGCCTGGCTGTACCTGGCAGGTTCAGTTCTTCTAATTCGATCACTGAACGACTGCTGCTATAATAGTCCTTCATCAGCTGCTGTAGGTCTGCAGGTGTGCCTGGTTTGGGCTCCGATTTTGCAAGAACATCAGTAATTTTCTTCTAAGATATGAGAAAGAAGAAAAATAAAGAAAAGTTTAAAATGGCATTTGGCTTAGAATAACAGGTTGATTCCTCTGGCATTTAAACTGCACATAGCTTTTGATGATAGCCAAGTGTGAATTTGAGTTCTAATAAATACACTTGAGAAAACTCATTGAATACTTCTTGGACATAACTGTTGCTTTTAAAAAATGAACAGATGATCTAAAAGGCTTCTTGTAACTCTTGGTCTATGACTTCCAGGAGACCTGACATTTTTGTAGTAGTCTCTATACTAGGGTATTATTTTCTGTTAAAAGTCAAGAAATCTTGTTGTTATGGAAAGTTCTCTTTTAGTCCTAAATGATTTGTATTCCTGGAAGAGTGGAATTTTGAGGATTTCTTGCTTACCCTGGTTTCTGAGGTGGTGAGCCTCAGTTTGGATTTCTGACATTAGTGTAAAACCTGCAGAAGTAATCTGAGCACAGGAACTGACTGAAAGGGGGACTTTACACCTTTGATTCTCAAGTCTTCCAGACCGACAGTCTTAAAGTGGCCCTTTAGAAAGGAGAAGAGAAACTACAGGAAATACTTTCTAATATCTGTTTTGATTTCGACTCATTTGTGTAGCATTTGTTGAATGCCTCCAATGTACTGGGAATACACAATCATTCATTTACTTCTCATAAACTTCCCTGCTTATTTCCTTCTAATGTTCCACCAAAGATCCAGGAAAGAGCCATTCCCTACCCCAACTCCGGCTTTTTTCCCTCCCTCCACAATATCCTCATTTCTATACCACTGCCAAGAATGGTCCAGGTTCTGTCAAAGGAATTAACTTTTAAAAATATGTCATCAGTGGGCACATATTAGCATGACCTCAGTCAAGGCTAAACTGTCTAGCCAGAGTTCTGACCTTGAGCCACCAAGAACTTAACACTCCTGAAGGCCATTAGTGTACAAACTATCAAAGAGAAGTTAAAGTTACTTCTTTAAGGACTTGCCAAACCTCAGCCAATTTGGCATCTCCCATCTTCCTATTTGGCCATTTGCAAGAAAAAACATTTGCACACACACTCTCAATTTTCTAAAAGCTTGCTGTTAAGTAATTGGTTTGAGTCCATCTTCTTTCCTCTAATCCCAATCATATTTCCTCTGCTGACTTCAGCAGCAGACCCTTCTTGGCAGGGAGAGAATTACACTGCTGTTTGCACAACTGTGATGGAAGGTCAAAGCTAACCATACTTTCTTCAAGGCTGAGCAGTGAAAAAGTTTGCATAGGAGCAACACAGTCATCCCTGTGCAAGGGGAGATTTTTGCCCTAAATTATGGTTCCAAATTAGAGTCAGAAATGCCTTCTACTACCTTCATCTGTTTATTCTTTTCTTTTTATTAATACTCTATGGTATAATGTCTTAAAAACTGAAATGAGTAAGAAAAGAAGGTTGGTTTATATACTTCTTTTCTTGGATAGAGGCAGAGAGGCCAAGAAGGAAGATAGCTCTGGGCTCCTTCTAGAATTAGAAACCCATGTCTGACATCTAACCACAGTAAAAACACAGGGCGGGCAACAAAGATGTTTGGCGCTCCACAAGACTGACATAGGAGTCAGAAGAATTTATTTCTAGCTCCAACAGAAACACTTATTACTAGTGACCTTAGGAAAGTCATCAAACCTCACTGAATCTTACAATTTCTGCATCTCTAACGTGGGGATTACAATAGTTGCCTCATCAAAGTATGATATATACAAATGTGATGGAAACCACATGGGGTCAGACCACTGTAAGAAATTATTAATATTACCTTTCTCCTTTTCCTGGTCTTGGTGGAATCCTCTTTTGTTTCCTTTGGTTGTATCAAGAAACACTCTTTAGGCTATAAAAAATACAAATGAGAAAACTTTCATGTTTGCATGATGAAGTGTCAATTAATGGTATGAATTCCAAAGTACTTTTCTGCCATGCATGTATTCTTCAGAGTATCTTGGTAATACTCTACAGGAAGAGAGATGCTGGAAGACCCACTTTAGGTTATTATGCAGGGGCTGGGCTGAGAGCATTTCTGAGAAAGTCAGAAAGTGCAGATGACTTAAGACTGGAAAACCTTTGAACAAAGATCAAACACATCAGTGAGTGTATATGTACATTTGGTGTGGTGGTGCAGGGTACTAAAGATTGAAGACAGTGGCTGGGTTTATAAAATACAGGCAGAAATAGATACGATTAAAATAAGATGTGGTAAGACAGTCTTTGACTAGAGTGACTAGGGTTTTCCATGAACTCGCTGTGTGTGAGCCTGTATTTCCAAGTCACTGGTTTATTATTTTGTATTATCCATTCCTTTCCTCTTTTCAATAAGGATAGAAAATCCAAAGTAGGATATATTTACTTCTGTTTTTATAAAATCAGCTGCACCAAATGCCTTTTCTATTAGTGACTGCAAAGTCAATGTCTCTGCTAATGGTCTGATAACAGTCTTGGGCACCACGGCATCCAGAGTAATCTGTTTTGCCTGTTGCCTTGACCCCCGAGTACCCTATACAGTTTAGTGCTATTTTTACCCTGAGTGTTTTTTTTTTAATGTAGAAAAACAGGAAATTTGGACTAAGACCTTGATTTATAAAATAGAATGCCCCAGATTCCATATTTATTAATCATAAGCAGGAGTATAAAATGTTTCCTGTGCTGGACCTTTTATGCAACATTTTCAAACAAGTTGCCAAGTAAGATATAAAATGTAAGTGAAAACTTATTTTGAGTTTTCCCTTGATTAAGTTTCCATTCCAACTAGAGAGTCCTCAGTTTAAGCTGGTAAGCTACTAACTAAAGCAATTTATCTCCACTGGCTCTGTTTAAAATGATTACAGATGAATCTTTCTATGAAAGCTTGTAGACAGCCTGCAGATTAAGAACGTCTATGGCCTGAAATCAGAGAGAAAGATACAATGCTACATAACAATTTCTTTGACACATGGGGCCAAACACCAGCAGTTTTTAGACTTTCTTTCAGTTAGTGGAGAAGTAGATTCAAAAGGTTTAGGATTAAAGTAACATGGGAATCTTGAAATTTTAGCTTCCTTTCAGTTAAAACAAAAAAATCTGCAAAGAGCAATTGCATCATAGCTGAAGAAAAGACAAGACATTATGACCTCTCTTATTTAGAAAGTTAAGCTGTTTTGTGGCCATAGATACATGCCAATTTGATGCTGGTACATGCCAATTAGAAACTGGGCCAAGGCCACTAATATGTCACGGAAGCTGCCAGATGGTCATAAGAGTCCAATTATAGACCAGGCCAACATTCAGCTCATGTTCCTAAGGCAAAGGCCTGGATACCATTAGCGGATCCCTTAAGGCATACTGCAGTATCTCTTCACTAGTAAGAAGGTTTTTGGTAAGCATATTTAGAAACCTGTTGCGTTTTCTTACTTAGCATATGGGGGTATTTTCTGGGAGTATGTTCAACGTGCTGGTTGTATTTATGCTAGGTTTACAAAGCCAATTAATTCCAACATGATATAAATTAAATCTAGAAATGAGCTCAGTTGTAAGGAAATGGATTCTTTGATTCTGGAAGAAAAAATCAAAACGTAATTCTGAGTCATGCATAGGAAAAATGAAACATACTTGATGAATTGCTTTAGCCAAGATACTGCATCAGGTTTAAATGTTTGGTTCAAATTCTTAGATCATCCCTAAGGAAATGCAATATAATATTTGTGTTTTGGGACCAGTAATCTTAGTTGGCTGGGGTAGGGTGCTAATGATGAGGCCAATTTTATGGGGTCAATTTCCATGGGGGGGAGATGGCTATATGGAGATATCCAAATCCACAGTATTGAAAATTCCTACATTTAGTCAGCTGCCTTATGAATGCTGATGTTTACCCTCAGAGAGACTGGGTAAGAAGATGTGGAAGTACCCGGCCAGGCCACTAACTGTTTCTGAAAACCAATTCCAATAATATGCGACTATAACAGTTGATAAATAATGTCATTTCTTTATATAAAATGTAGCAATTTTAAATACGTAATCTGAAGAATCACACTACCCTAAAAATTTATGGGAAAAAAACAGCTTTTAAGAGAAGCAACTGGGGCATGTTCTCAATTCCATAAAGTATCAAAAATTGGTTAAACATGGCAAATCAGCCTCAAAATGCCACTGAATTGAAAATAAAGGGCATTGAAAAGGTATAAATCTATTAAGGATCAAGAAACCAGGAGAGAGAACAACAGTAGTAGAGATATTTCATCATTTTGGAAAATGGGAAACTGGTTGAACAGGATGGAAGTGACTTAGCAGAGAGGGAAAGCTAGCACCTGGGTTTCTGAAGAGGTAGAAGCTAACAATAAGTAAGTCTGTTTGACACCTATTGCACTCTGAAAAAGTCTAGTACTTGGAGGCATAAGGTACTACAGACAGTGAAGGGTTGAAAAGAAATGGATTGGTTGAAAGTTTGTATTTTATATTTAGAATGCTTGGCCTCTTATCATCCACTAGGATTTATCTCCTATCCTAGCATACAAGCAACTATCTCATTACTGCTTCCTTTTACCTTGCCCTTTCTGGCAGCAGACGGGAGGTCTATCCTCTGAAGACATCAAGAGGATCAAGTCTGGGACGGGGAAGAGAGGGCAGAGGCTGAGGCTCACCTTTGTTTTCTCCTCTTGTTCCAGTTACATATTGTAGGCAGGAGACTACTAACTTCTCTGGAAAAATGGAAAGACATACGAGAAATGCCTCAAGACAGTGACATTTGGAAGTCCTATAATAAAAATCCAGCTTGTTATCCTATCACCATACCAGAAAGTACACTAATCAACAACCCTCACTCATGTACAAAAATTTCCTATCAATTTTTTAGTGTATCTCTCTTCAGTATGAATAGATAGCTAAGGTTCATCAGACATCTAAGGAAATTTTCCAACATGAGAGCAAACAAACGACAAAAAGAAAAATAAACTCATAAAAAAGAGGGATGGTTCTTCAAAACAATTGTAGTTAATATCCTCAGAGAGATAAGGGAAGATTTTGCAGCTGTGAAATAAGGACAAAATAATGTAAAAAAAGGAACAATCTGAAAACATTTAAACATTAAAACAAATAAGAAAGTTGGAATAAAAATATAAGAGGAAGGCTTGAAGATAAAGGAGGCAATCTCTGAGAAAGAGAAGAAAAGTGGGAAGAAAAAATGGTGAGAAAATTAGAGGATCAGCCCAAGACATTCGATATTCCAAGAAAAGGTATTATAGAAAAATAGGTCATATAAAATAGCAGGGAAGGAGTCATCAAATAAATAATACAAGAAAAACTTTTCAGAACAGAAGGAAACTTTCTTGAACATGAAATTTTAAATTGAAAGCCCATTAGGTATATAGTAGATGAATATGAAAAATACCCATGCCAAGGAGCATCATTGTAAAATTTCAGAAAATTATGGACAAAGATTCTAAAAATTTCCAAAAATTAAAACAATATACAAAATACAAAGGATCAGTAAAAAGGAATAGTATCAACACCTCTCAACAGCAATAATGGTGCTAGAACTCAATGAAATGATGCCTTCAAAATTATAAGTAGAGTTTATTTGCAAATGAGACTTTTATACCCAGTCATACTATCAATCAAGTGTAAGAGTAAAATCACATTCAGATATATAAAGTCTCAAAAAATTTACTTCCTACTCACAGATAGTGAAGGCTATATTCCAGCAAAATATACTAAAAGGCTGAAATAAGAAAAAGAAAGATACAGGATTCAGCAAAAAGGGAGTCCAATCCAGGACAGTGTTTAAGGGGCATCCCAGGATGACAGTTAAGAGGTCTCCATTGCTCAGTGGTCCTAAAGAATAACTAATTCAGAGTGGAAGAAGAATATGGAGGTCTGCAGGAAAGAAAAATAACTGATCTACTTGACCATATGGAAAATATTATTCATGGGCATGTGGAAGAGATGTTGGAACATATGGAAACAATTAACAATAGGAACACAGCAACCCAAGCAAATAAAGAGATGAGGCAATTACTAATGCCATGAAAATAAAGAGTTGTATAAGAAAGGAGGGTTGATTATAGCTTCTCTTTTTCTCAGCATTGAAGAACAATTCCATCACCATAATAATGTAATAGTGACAACTGTTTTAACCAAAATGTGATATTGTGTTGGCAGGGGAAGCAGCAGTTGGAGAGGGACTAGGAGGGAGAAGGGAGAGCTATGTCCTCATATACTATATCAGGAGGTCAGCAGGTTACATTAGAAATCGATAAATTAAGAGATAGCAGTATAAACTACAAGGTAGCAAATAATGAAAAAAGCTAGAAAAGCTGAGGTTTTATATGAAGAAAGGATTACAATGAGGGTGAGAAAGGAGATTGCTATTTTTTCCTTTACAATCTTTAATAGTGTTTGATTATTTAAAAAAGATATGTATGATTATTACATTGGCAAAAATAAAACATTTAAATTGCCATTTTATAACAAGCATGTTCATTATAAAGACGAAACAATTTAGAACTGGCATTTAGTTTCTTTTGGGCTTGGCCAAAAGTTATTCAATACACATCCACCAAAATGTCTAAAATTAAAAGACCAATGACTCCAAATGTTGACAAGGATATAAAGCAACCAAAAGTCTCATACACTGATGGCCAGAGTGCAAAATGGTACATTTTGGAAAAAGATCTGGCAGTTTTTATAAAACTAAACATGACTGGCCAAGACTCATGTCTTTACTGAATAGAAATAAAAATATATGTGCACAAAAAAATCTGTATGTGAATGGTCATGGCAGATTTATTCATAGTAGTCCCAAACAGGAAACAGCCTGAGGTATCCATCAATAGAAGAATGGATAAACAAAATGGTATATTCATATAATTGAATATTGCTTAGTGTTATGGACAGAATTGTGTCTCCCTGAAATTTATATGTTGAAAACTTAACCCCAAGTGTGACTGTATTTGGAGATAGCACCTTTAAAGAGGTAATTAAGGTTCAATGAGGTCATAAAGGTGGGGCTTGAATCCAATATGACTGGTGTCCTTATAAGAAGAGGACGAGACTGCAGGGATGTACATACATAGGGAAGAGGCCATGTGAGGACACAGTGAGAAAGAGGCCATCTGCAAGCCAAGGAGAGAGGCTTTGAAAGAACCCAAACCTGTAGACATCTTGACCTTGAATTTCTAGCCTCCAGAACTGTGAGAAATAAATTTCTGTTGTTTAAGCCACCTTCTCTGCGGTATTTTGTTATGGCAGCTCTAGCAGACTGATATGCTCAACAATAAAAGGGAATGAAATACTGTACATCAACATGGACAAATCTAAATAATATCGTGCTGAGTGAAAGAAGACTTGAACACAAGAGTGCTTACTGTATTATTCATTTACATAACATTTTAGAACAGGTAAAAGTAATTTTTTTGGGAAAAATATCAGAACAGTTGTTGCCCCTGGGGCAAGGAGTTTAGAATGGTGACTGACCCAGAGGTGGCACAAAAGGATTCTGGGATGACAATATTGTTTTTTATCCTGATAGGGCTTTGTGTTTCACAGTTATATATATTTATCAAATCTCATTGAAGGTACATTTGAGCATTGATTGTATGTCAACTTTATCTCAAAGGAAAATAAAAGAACTTTAAAACAGAGATTGAATGTTAGTTAATGATATGCATGCTGAAATGTGGGGGGCGAGTACTGATTTTGCAAATTGCTTTGAAATGTGTCAAAAATAAGGTGATTGATGGAAAGTGTACCTGAACCTACTGTTCATAAAATTTTTTACCTTGAAGACAGGGCAACAGCTTGAAGAAAGTCAGGAAAATCTTAAAGGAGATTTCCAAATAGTGTTGAAAGTGCCACCTGATTTCTTCTTGGAGCTGACAGTAAAATGCAAAAGGAGTCAGTTAAATGGAGAGAAGGACTATTAAAAATGAAGTCAAGGGTGTGACTGCAAAACTATTTGTTAAGACCTCAGAAAGAATAAAGACGATGCCTCAGAATACTATTCAGTCACGTAGGAGCTCTTTAAGGAAATTAGGCTTATGCCACACAGCACAGATTTTCTCAAACAATATGCCTGCAAAAAGCTCAGGGGTGTTGTCCCTCAGTTGTCTCAGCAGGGGCCCAAGGTTGAGCAGGGTTTATCAAGAAAAGATCTGTGGGTGTGACTTCTGCCTAATGAAGTAAACCCCCAAAAGAATCACAGGTGACCCACACAGCTTTTAAAGGAGTTATATATGCAGAAACACCACTAGTTTGGGCCGAGAGAGTCAGAGAACAACATGAAGTGTGACATTTGGACCCTCAGAATTCTGTCAAGAAGCAAGCTGAATGAGCTGCTCAGTTGCAAACACATACTACTTTTCATGGGGTGGGGGTGGGGGAACCCAAAACAGAAGAAAGATGATGTAGAGGAGAGAATGAAGTGCCCAAAGAGCCAAGAACCGTGGAGAATTATTCCTAGGCCTTGAGACTTAATAAGAAACTCCTAACATTTACTGACTTGCTTCTAATAGAATATGGCAGGAGTGATGAGATGTCAACTCTGAGAACAGCTTATAAAAAGATGTGGTTTCTGTCTTGGGTATGCTCGCTCATTCGCTCTTCGATCACTCAGCCTGGGGAAAGCCAGCTGCAGTGTTGTGAGGCAACCCGGTAGAGAGGCTAACGCAGTGAGGGACTGAGACCTGCCAACAACCACACAAGTGAGCCTCGAGGTGGACTCACCCGTGTCGAGCTCCCCACCCCTAACCCCACAGCTTGGCTGGAGCCTGATGAGAGATGCAGAGCCAGACGAACTGAGCTAAGCCATGCCTGTGAGATAACACAGACTGTCAAATAATGATTTTTTTTTGTTTGTTTTAAGCCACTAATTTTGGGCAATTTGTTATGCAACAATAGATTAATACAAAGAACAGAACTGAGAAACTATCATGGAAAAGAAGGTGAATCAGACAATGGAAGAAATATTGTTTTCTTTCAACAATAGTCAAGAATAATCTTGGTGATAAAGAGTGGAAGGAATATTAAATAGTCAATGCTTAAATAAAGAAATAGTAAGTAAATACAATAGTAGAGAAAGTAGAATAAGGAGGAGAAGGGACAAGCACTCTTGCTGAAGATTCCTCTGTGATCCGAGGAGATAAACAAAAGACTAGCTGAAGAGAAAAGGAGTCCAGTGTGGTCTCTGAGGAGGAGAGGATGGGTCATGGAACCACTGAGAGGCTACTGACATCATGGAGGCATCAATGAAAAGTCACAAATCCTTCGTAAGCGTTTATATTCTGGGAACCGTAATTACAAAGTCACTAGGACTGGCTCTGAAATGACTGATGTTGAGGAGGGAAGAGGGTGATGCAATCTCTAGGAGTAGGGGAATTCATCATTTATTTTGGAAGCAGTAACTGGGAAGGAAAAAGAACTGTTGGCAAATCTTTATACTCACATTATTAAGCAGGTCAATGATGATTACTTAGATGTGAAATGGTTGCTAGAGATGATGTAGTTATATGGATTTAAAAAATTTTATAAAGTTATAAATCTGCTGTTTGAAGTACTAGACAGATTGGGGGTGTGGACTCAGTAGCACAAATGTGAGGCCCAGCTATGGCAAAGGAGGGAACGCCATCTACCCTGACGGATGCTCTCACCTGGTGACGTTAAAACCTAAATGTGTATTACAGCTGACACCGTAATGCCAGGCAGTTCCTTTATGAGCCTAATAAAAACCAGCAAAGTAACTAAGCAAATTTGAAAAGAATTCAAAATTTAAATATAGCACAAAGTAATTTCTTCTGTTTTTTGATCCAGAAAAAAACGTAATTATATTTAGAAAACATATGTCTTGTCACATCTGCCAAATAAGTGCCCCAAATTGTGCTAGGTACTATAGTGGACACGAAAGAAACTCTGGCCCTCAGGCACTTATGAACCACTTGGAGGGAGGTTCAAGTTCTTCCTGTGTAAACAACTAGAGAAGGACAGTTGTTTACTGTTTACTTGTTCTTGCCTAACAAGAAAGTCATCCTTGTGGTGGTGGGAGGAGTTCTAGAAACAGAAGAGCAGCAGGAGGGACAGGACCAGGGGGCTCACAGAGGAACCCGAGGGACCGTGTGGGCAGGTAGCATCTGCAGGAGCAGTGTCAGGGAGCTGATGGCTTGTAAGCTGGGACACAAAGGGTTGAGATGGAAAAAGTGATGAGAAAACAGGGATATTGGTATGGTAATTCATTCCTTCATTTTGCAAAAAATGAGTGCCAATTTGGGGCAAGATTCTGTGCCAGAGGCTGGAGATGCACAGATAAATTCCATCCTTGAGGTGGTATGACCTGGTGGGGAAGACCAGGGCCCTAAAAGGACAAATACTCACATGAGGCAGAGGGGCGCAAACAGATTCCCATGTGAAGAGAAAGAGAATAATTCTCTGGCCTGGGAATTGAGGCTAGGGTTGGTGAACGGCGGTAGGGCATTTAGTCTACCTAGGACTTGGACTCTTCAAAGTAATTTAGTCGTGAAAGAAATTAGAGCAAGAGAAAGGTGATTAAAATGGGCAGTAAATCTCAAACTCTTGTAATTTTTTGTTGTTGTTGTTCAGAAAAACAGCAATGGCATGTGACCAAGAAAGCACAGGAGAATATGGTTAATCCAATTTTCCCCGAGTTGAAAGAGAAAGGACAGGTAAAAAGGGAAGCCCAGGTAGCAGCATCCTCAGAGTCTGGCTCACACACAGCCGGGTAGGCCTGACTCCTGGAACCTGTCTCTCTGAGCCTCAGGTTCTTTGTGACATGGGGTCCCACCCCCCTCAGAGGGAGGCTGTGAGGATTATGTGAGTTATGGTGTGCCTTGTGCAGTGCCTGTGGTAACTGTGCAGTGAAAGGTCTTCATTATTGTTGAAATCTGGGCAGAAAGATAGGTGAATGCTCACAGAACTGAGGAAAGTACTTTCTCCTCTCTCAGTTTTCCTTTTCTTTCTATAGCTACCTTCCATTTATCTAATTTGATGACTGTAGTACGAGAAAAGCCAACCTATAGAACAGGCAGAAAGGTAGCTGATGGTTCCACCAATAAAAAGAAGTAATGATGCAGGCTTGGGTAAATTTGCTTACTCAAGTTTATTCTTTTACCAATGGGTCCAGAAAGATTAAGGAGCAAGCATGAAGAAAATCAAGGGAGAAAGTAAGAAAAAAGAAAGCCAATGGGGTAAGAAGAAGAGTATTTGGAAATAAGTTCTGCAAGTAGGCATTGGTTAGAGGCAAAAGTCAGAGAAGGGCCGGGCGCGGTGGCTCACGCCTGTAATCCTAGCACTCTGGGAGGCCGAGGCGGGAGGATCGTTTGAGCTCAGGAGTTTGAGACCAGCCTGAGCAAGAGCGAGACCCTGTCTCTACTAAAAATAGAAAGAAATTAATCGGACAGCTAAAAATATATAGAAAAAAAAAAAAATTAGCCGGGCATGGTGGCGTGTGCCTGTAGTCCCAGCCACTCGGGAGGCTGAGGCAGGAGGATCGCTTGAGCCCAGGAGTTTGAGGTTGCTGTGAGCTATGATGATGCCACGGCACTCTAGCCCGGGCAACACAGTGAGACTCTGTCTCAAAAAAAAAAAAAAAAAAGTCAGAGAAGTTCTGACTATGGGTGTGGTCAGTGGGATAAGTTAAGGTAAAATTAAACCTCAATTTGAGGGAATAAATTGAAAAGCTAAGGATATGCTAATCTATAGGTTTTGAAAGAATAGTTATGGCCCTTTGAACAAAATATTTAATGGTTGGAGAAAAAAAATCAAGATTATATAGTAAATGTATATAATTTATGTATGTATTATACCTTTCTGCAGTCTTCTTCCCCCAAAGAAAAAATAAGGAACAAAATAAAAAAGACAAAATATATTTCAACATATAATGGGAAATAGCTACAAATGGATGTGAGTGGCATTTCAAAAGTCAGTAGGAGATTAAAAAGACAGTAAAAGGTCACAGGTTTAGGAAGCAAAGTTTATCCAATGTCCACTTATGACAATACAAAGGCAGTAAATCCCCTGATAATGTATGTGACAGACCATAAGGCTGGGCAGAAATAAGGTCCTAGGAGCCTGCTGGCAGCATGGCATGGTACTGTAATCATGCATTTGTGTGTAGAGTAATCTTCTATATCTTTATGCTATTTGTCTCCTTTTAGGAACTGGACCCAAAAGAAAAGGCTGGATCTTTGGTGAAAATGTTATATAAAAATCTAAGATATCATTACTTTGAAATCCATTTATATAGTTAAAAAAATTAGGGCTAAAACAGACCTTGCTGGTTCATAATTAAGGAACCATGGCCCTTTCAGAGGCAGAAAAGGTAAAAGCGTCTCTCAAATCCCACGAACAACTGATACTAGGACTCAGGAAATGCTGTACAGGGGTGGAAGAAGCTGGTTTCAGAATCCACCAGCCGTGACTCTCCCACAGTTACTATTACCTGTTTGGTTTTCTTTGCTGGTGCGGGAACTGGAACTGTTTCCTGCTGCATAGCTTCTGTGTCTTCTCCTCCACCTTCTGATGCTTCTAGGAAATATAAAGTTTGAAAATTAGAAAAATCTCTCTCTCTTTCTCCCATTGCTAGTGCAATTGTGGTATCACCTTTTTAGAAGGTTCTATCTTTTAACTTTGTAATTCTACCGCTAAGAAGCTGAATGTAAGGAAATGATCCACAATGAAGACAGATTTAAGCACCAAGATACCTATCTTATTTATAAAACTGAAAAAGTGAAGATTACCTAGATGTCTAACATTTGGGAATGTTTAATTATGGAACATTCCTACCACAAGACTTTTTACAGCCTTTAAAAAATTAAGAGTTTACAGTGACAAAAAAACCATCTGATGATGATAATTAGTGGTCAGAACTACCATTGCATTTACTACATGTTTAACACTGGGCTTCATATATATCATCTTATTTAATTTTTACAATATAACCACAGATTTTATAGATATAAAACTCTCCATTTTCAGATAAGAAAACTGCAGTTTAGAGAGGTGAAGCTATACAAAGAGATACACTCAAAAGCACTAAGATAAAGTAGGATTCTAAAAAATGTTCAAGTAACCCAAAAGAAGGCAGGAAAAATAAAACAGAGATATGAAAAACAATGAACAAACCAAAAAATGGCAGATTTAACCCCCAGCATATCAATTAATACATTAAATGTAAATGGTATAAACATACAAATTTAAAGACAGAGATTGACAGAATGGATTAAAAATATGACCTAATTATATGCTGTATATAAGAAACTTCAAATATAATTGTATAAGCAAACTGAAAACAAAGAGATGCAAATATTGGTCAAAGGAAAGCAAGAGTGGCGATATTAATATCAGAGAAAGCAGACTTCAGAGCAAAGAAAATTATCAGAGAACAAGAGGGACATTATATAATGACAACAAGGTGAATCTATTAAAAAGACATAGCAATCCTAAATGTATATGCACCAAGTAATAGAGCTATAAAATATGGGCTGCAAGAACTGACTGAAATGAAAGGAGAAACAGATAAAACAATCAAGTTACAAACTTGAAGTCCTCTCTCAAAAATTGAGAAAATGACTAGACAGAAAATCAGTAAAGATATAAAAGAATTGAGTCACACCATCAAGCAAAGGACCATATCAACATTTGTAGAACACTCCAATCAACAACAGCAGAATACATATTTTTTCCAAATGTCATGGTACATATACCAAGATAGATCATATTCTAGGCCATAAAGCATCAACAAATTTAAAAGAAGTTGAAATTGATAAATAGTAGGCACAAAAACTTAGAGCAAACATTATAGTTAATAGTGAAAAACTGAATGCCTTTCCCCTGATAGGGAACAAGGCAGAGATGTCAACTCTCACCGGTCTTATCCAACACAGTGCTAGAACTTTTAACCAGTACAATATGGCAAGAAAAGGAAATAAATGGAATATCCATTAGTAAGGAAAAAATCTAACTGCCTCCACTTGCAGATGACATGATTGTTTACATAAAAAAATCCCAAGGACTCTAAAGGTTACCTTTAGTCCTGTGAAAATTCTTATGTTGGCTTCTATCAGTGGGGCCTCTTTTCACTTAATATTCTCTAACCTGTGTTCATCTGGGATCCTTCAGGAAAACCTTGGCTAACTACATAGCTCTCCTTCTTCCTCTTGCCTCTGCATGTCTTTTTTTTTTTAATTTTTTTTATTTCAGTGTATTATGGGGGTACGAATGTTTAGGTTACATTGCCCTTGCCCCCCCCATTCAGAGCTTCAAGCGTGTCCATCCCCCAGATGGTGCGCATCGCATTCATTATGTATGTATAGATCCATCCCCTCCTCTCCGCTCCCATCTGCCCGACGCCCGATAAATGTTATTCCTATGTGTGCACTTAGGTGTTGATCAGTGAAACCAATTTGCTGGTGAGTACATATGGTGCTTATTTTTCCATTCTTGGGATACTACACTTAGTAGAATGGGTTCCAGCTCTATCCAGGAGAATACAAGAGGTGCTATATCACCATTGTTTCTTATAGCTGAATAGTACTCCATGGTATACATATATCACATTTTATTAATCCACTCATGTACTGATGGGCACTTGGGCTGTTTCCACATCTTTGTAATTGTGAATTGTGCTGCTACAAACATTTGAGTGCGGATGTCTTTTTTATAGAATGTGTTTTGTTCTTTTGGGTAGATGCCCAGTAATGGTCTTGTTGGATCAAATGGTAGATCTACTTGTACCTCTCTTTTTTTTTTTTTTTTTTTTTGAGACAGAGTCTCACTCTGTTGCCCGGGCTAGAGTGAGTGCCGTGGCGTCAGCCTAGCTCTTAGCAACCTCAAACTCCTGGGCTCAAGTGATCCTACTGCCTCAGCCTCCCAAGTAGCTGGGACTACAGGCATGCATCACCATGCCCGGCTAATTTTTTCTATATAGATTTTTAGCTGTCCAAGTAATTTCTTTCTATTTTTAGTAGAGACAGGTCTCGCTCTTGCTCAGGCTGGTCTCAACTCCTGAGCTCAAACGATCCGCCCGCCTCGGCCTCCCAGAGAGCTAGGATTACAGGCGTGAGCCACTGCGCTAGGCCTACTTGTATCTCTTTAAGGTATCACCATATTACTTTCCATAGGGGTTGCACTAGTTTGCAGTCCCACCAGCAATGTAAGAGTGTTCCTATCTCTCCGTATCCACATCAATGTTTATTGTTTTGGGACTTTTTGATAAAGGCCATTCTCACTGGAGATAAGCGATATCTCATTGTGGTTTTGATTTGCATTTCCCTGATGATTAGAGATGTTGAGCATTTTTTCATGTTTCCACATGTCTTTCTATATTATAGGTTCTTGTACCTTTGTAAATTAGCACATAATTTTACACTGCCTCACATGTGCTGGTATTACATAAATGTTAGGCTTTTTCTCCATCTGAACCAGACACTCCCTGAGGATATCCATGAGTGCCCAAAGTACTTAGTCTAGTGTTGATTGACAGTAAACAGCATGCCCATACTTACTGCTTTATTTACATTTTCATTATAAAGTAATATATATTCTCTATGTAAAACATTAAATCCCTTATACAAATTTCCTCATATCATTTTATTAGCTTTACAAAATGACATTAAAATAAAAAGACCTACAAATAAATAAATGCCAAGATCAATCCCATTAATGTTTAAAAATCAAGTAATGATCTTAGAAAAAAATTCTTTTTTTTTTTTGAGACAGAGTCTCGCTCTGTCACCCAGGCTAAAGTGTCATGGTGTCAGCCTAGCTCACAGCAACCTCAAACTCCTGGGCTCAAGTGATCCTCCTGCCTCAGCCTCCCGAGTAGCTGGGACTACAGGCACATGCCACCATGCCCAGCTACTTTTTTCTGTTTTTAGTAGAGATGGGGTTCGCTCTTGCTCAGGCTGGACTCGAGCTCCTGAGCTCAAGCGATCCTCCTGCCTTGGCCTCCCAGAGAGAAAAAATTCTAAACTCTGTATTCCTCCATTCCCTAAAATTTGCTGATTGAAGAACACAGTCTATATTTAAGCAGTCTAGTTGAAAATAAAAACATTGGTCCCTCGATATTCCAGGATTTCCTTCACATGCCAAAATCCAGAGATGCTCAAGTCTGTGATATAAAATGACATAGTATTGGTATATAACTTATGCATATACTCCTGTATACTTTAAAGCATCTCTAGATTACTTATAATACCTAACACAATGTAAATGCTATGTAAATAGTTGTTATACTATATTGTTTAGGGGAAAATGACAAGAGAAAAAAGTCTGAAATACTCAGTACTTTAAAAAGTATTTTCAATCCCCAGTTGGTTCAATCAATAGATGTGGAACCCACAGATACAGGCCAACTGTAACATATTTTTTAAAGGTATGTGACTGTTACGCACCAAAAACCCATGAGAAATATTTAAAATACTTTCTTAATCAAATGCTTTAAATCTGAGTTATTTCTTGTTCCAAAAAATTATTTCATCTGAAACCTTTTAACATATAAAATGAGATCATCTCATATCACTGGAGGTTGAATAAATTAGTTGTTTCCTTACACTGCGATGTTTTTTGGTCCCAAAGTGAAAACTGCTTTCTGAAGTAAGGATGTTAGTTCTGTGATTCTCATTAACAGAATACTGAAAGAGAAGCATTGGGATCCAACCTAGCCAGCCTGGCTCCAGTACCCAGGTTCCTCTGGGACTGCTGGGATCTGAGGAGGTTGAGCTGGGCCTGTGCCATTTAGTCCCAGTGGCTGATTCAGCCCATGAAGTGGAGTCACCAAGAAAGCGCTGCCTCTTCCCTAACTCCCTGAAGACGCTACTTAAAAACAGACACTGCCAGATGGGATTGGTTAAATTCTTCCAAAAGGGGAGTCAAGTACACTGTCCTTTTTCAACTTATGGCAACAACATCAAGTGAAAACAGAAGGTTGCACATCTTCTCTCTCTCAATCCCCGCCTTCATCCTCTTTATGAGAAGTATCTGAAGTCCAATTTCCCAGCATTTTCCTTAAACTTCTAGGTACTCGACTGCAAATACCCCTTCTAGGCCCTGGGAGGGCCTAGATTATATAATTGTTCTTTAAAAAGTTGCAAAAGAAAGATTTAACCACAGCATGTTAAGACCACTGTCTGTTTCCACTCTGAATTCTCCTCTGTCACATTCTGGGAACATTTTGGGGGCCCAGTTAGAGTAAGCTTGTTGTACATACATTTAGTTTGAGCTTAAGGGGATATTTATGTAGTTTGCAATCACATCTGTCTATATTTAGATTTTTGCTAGTTGTTCTAAAGCTGGAATGCTGCCAAGAATACTCCTACCAGCCTGTGCTAATTCACCAGACATTCTGACACAAACTGGGAAGGGCTAGAGGGTATAGATGATGACATGAATGTGCCTGTAGCGCCTGTCCCTAGAATGACATGGGAAGTGAGGGAGAAACCAAGTTTGGAATGTATGAAACCTTAAACTAGTCATAGAAAATTCTTCCAATTATCAAAAATATAAAACTGTGAGCAGAGAATTAGGTTCTTATTTTGGTCTATTCAAACTGGAAGGTCTCTCCTGTAGGAATACATACAGTAGATGGTGCATTGTATGTATAATTGCAAAGAAGCCATATTTTTTTTCTTATTTGATGGGGGTGAGTAAAATAAAAATTTTCAGAATTCTTGTGTTTATAGATGTTATTATTTGTTATTTCTTTTCTTATTTAAAAGATTAATATCTTCTTTCATACCTATTTTGTATCAGTAATTTATCTTTTTCTAAGACAGGGCCCACCAAATTATGTAAGTTTCAGGCCTCAAAAAAACCCCTAGATCTGCCCTGGCTAAAAACGTTGCTCCTCTCTTATTAGTTTTCATAGTTAAGAAAAGAACAAAACAAACTATTGAAACACATAACAACAGGGAAGAATTTCAAAAGCATGATGCTAAGCAAAAGAGGCCAGACTCAAGAGGCTATAATAATGTATGATTTCATCTATTTAACATTATGGAAAGGGCAAAACTATACATTAGTAGTTACCAGGGACTGGAGATGGAGGACATCTTGGGACTGATGGAAATGTTCTATATTAATTGTGATGGTGGCTACACAATTTTGTGCATTAATTAAAATTCACAGAGCTGTTCAGTAAAAAAGTTAATTTTACTATTGTAATTATTTCTCAAGAAACCTGACTTAAAAAATAATGATAGAAGCCAACTTTCATTAATTTGTAATACTTGTCTAATATCACACAACTAATAATTGGCACAGCTAAGATTTGAACACCAGATATACTAATCCCAGAGTTCATAATTTTAACCTCCACACTATCCTTGCATCAAAAGATGCTGCTTACAGCTTAATGTTTTTTTCCATTCCTTTATTCTTTTGCTAGGAGGTCTCTGTTGCTTTTATTTTTAAATCATGAATAAGTGTTAAATATAATGCAATGCTTTTTGTTTTTGCATTTATTGAGACGATTATATGGGTTTTCTCCTATGATCTGTTAATGTGGTCAACTGTAAAAATAGGTTTTCTAATGTTAAACCATTCTTGTTATTCCCAGGATAAACCCAAACTGGTCATGACATATTTCTTTCTTGTAGATTTTTTTCATCAATGTTCAAAAGTCAGATTCATATAATGTTCTTTTCTAGTACTTTCCTTGTCTGGTTTAGGTATTAAGGTTATATTACTTTCATAAAAGATCTGAGAAACATCTTATCTTTTTTAAATCCTCTAAAATAGTTGTATATAAACCATGGGCCATCATTTGCCAGCTCATAATCAATTTTTAAAAATGTTTTAATTTTTTTTAAAGGAATATGTAGTTTCTAATTGTTAGGTACAGATTTCTGTAGATGATCATAGATAAACTTTTTATGTCTTTCAAATCTGTTACATGTTTCCCAATTATGTTTTATCCATCAATTACTGAGGTGTGTATTAGCATCTCCCCCTCATTTTGAATTTGCCCATATTTTCTAGTAATTCTACCAATTTTTATTTACATATTTCATAACTATATTAGGTACGTGCAAGTTTAGAATTGTTATGACTTCCTGTTGAATTGTTCCTTTCATCATTATGTTGTGACTATTTTAAAAAATCCGTCTTGTTCAATTTAGTTCAATTTCACTTTTGGGGGGGTGGTTCTTCCATATTTCTAGAGGTGGTCAGCTGTTCTCTGGGAAAGCTACACTACACACACTGAAAAGTAACGCTGCATACACAGCTGTACTTAAACAGTCTAAAGTGTTTTGCTAAAATTACTCATCCCGAGAAGCCAGAATGTTTTATTTGGCCAGGAGAATCAGGGCCAGGAACTACTCTTCAAGAACCATGTTCCCAGCTCATTAAGCGACTCCCACCGGCATCACTGAGAAAGAATACAATTCCCACACCCAAAGAACAGGACCCTGAGACTGAACTCTGAGAAGGCCTTAAGGCCACACGAGCAATACAGATCACGGGGGAGGAAAGGGACGGGAAAGGCAGTGAGAAGCCTCGCCAAGGAAGGGACTCTGAATTCTGACTCCACCTATACTAACAGAGGTTGTGCAGTGAAGGGGGGTCCGTTTTTATTGCTTCTGTACACTTTTCAAAATAATTTCTAGAGATACACTATGACTAAAAAAGAAGAGTTTACAATGTATTTGGCCACACCACAAAAGAATCATACTGTCTGTAAGGGTATCTCTCACTTACTCTAATTGTTCAGAATGCATGCTCTCCCTTTATTCTGTTGTCTCTCCTTTTCCATAAAAATCTTACCCCTGCCCTCCAAAATTCAGTTCAAGCTTTACCTCCTATGTTAAGACCTTCCAAAACAGAAACAAGACTGTCTTAGGGCTGCAATATAGCAAGCAGTTGCAACTTTCACCGAGAAAGGAAAATAGGGAGAAAAGGAGACAGGGCCTATATGGAAATGAAGAATTCAGCGAAGGAGAGGGCGGCAGCAGCAGCAAACCCAAGGTCAGGTCTGTCACGCCCAGTGCAGGGCATCTGGTTGTTTTGAGGGGGGCGCTCAGTGGAGCTCAGGAAGGCTGAGTTGGCCCTCAGTCTCCTGTCCTCTTCTGGCCCCACAGTCCCGGGGTGCACATGCTGGGACACTGGACCACACAAAGTCTTCTGCAGGCCTGTGGTGGTACGTCAGGCTTTATGTTAGTGCCACCCTAACTGTGTGTGTTTAGTTTTTCCTACCTATCAACTTTTCCTTTTGGCTTTTCCATTCTCTTTGATGCAGCAAAATACTACCTTCTTCATCTCCCTAGCGCCTTCAGATCTCTTCTTCTCCAAAAGATCTGACAAAACAAATACTTCTGGATACAAGTCCCTGTGAGTTGGTTGTCTCTATCAGAAGTTTTCTTGTCACTCTGAACTGGAATGGGGTGTAGGGTGATCCATTTCCCCCCTTCGTTTTGCTATTTCTAGTGACAAGGCTACAGCCTGATGTACATTCCAGTAATGCTCCTATTTTCATAGCTGAGGATGTCCCTGGCAACGGGTCCAGAATTTGCTTACAAAATATGTTGCCAGTTCCCACAGAAAACTTTAAAGTTAGAAAATTTTGAATAGGATGGCGAAACACTGCACAGGGGTCACTTTATGGGTCCTGACACTCTGACAGAAGGTAAAATACTAAGACCAACAAGATCACCTGAAAAACACAGGACTGAAGGAAAATGCTTCACCTTCTTTTTGTGGGACAGTTAAATGCTACAAAATTTCTGTTGCCAGCTACAAATTAGCAGAACTAAATCTTACAGGTTATCTTCTAAAAGTTTGCTCCAGGTTAGTAATGCTATATTCATTTATTTTTAAAAACGCACACAGGAAAGGCTCCTCAAGAACCACCAGCCCAGATCAAAGACAAGCCCCAGGGCCATAGGAGCCTGACCTCTTGTGTGAACACCCACTTGTATGTCTGGCCCGGTGGCAGTGGAAAGGGCCTGGAATGCCAAAAGTCAGGTGCCGCAGGACCTGCCTTACGTTTAAGTTAAAAAAATGTAGTGGTCACACAGATATCTGGGGACAGCTTGGCAGGCAAAACAGCTACCTGCTTGCTGTCCATCCTGCAATAAGGCATTGTTTTCTTTTCTTTTTTTTTCTTTTTAGCTTAAAGAAACAAATTAAGTCAGCTGAAGTGACATGACCTCAATTTCAGTCTTGAGTTTTAGTTAAAACTCCACCCTTCTTCTTTTCTAGTTTATTTTAAATGTTGGAACATTTACATAATTGGGGGAAGTTTTCAAGCTATGAGTAATTTCAATTCGGTCTTTGCTGGCTAACTTTGGCAGAGTTAAATGAATAGAGCCATGGATGCTGGCAGTGGCATTTTGGGCCTTAATGTATTTGTTATGTTTACCAGATGAGCATACTTTGTATACTTGGAAGCACTGCTATATAAATTCTCCGTTCTTGGAATAGAAACCAATAATAATGATAATAACTCATATAGTCCTCACTTTATGCAAGACGCTGTTCTAAATGCTCTACATAACAACGCATTTAACTCCCACATCAATCGTATGAGATGGGTAGTGTTGTTATAATCTGTTTTACAGAGGTAGAAACTGAGGCACCTGCCCAAGGTTAATGAATGAGGGGGCTAAGATTTGGACCTAGGCAAGTCTTGATTCCAAGTCTGCTAGGAACCACTAAGTAACGTTGCCCCTCAAACCTGGAAAGTAAATTCAGTAGCTCTCTGGTGGTACTGGTCTCTAAGCAGAGTATTAGAATTCATGGGGCTTTATGGGTAGAGCTCAGTTTAATATAATAATGTATGTTATATTTGACTAAGACTCATCTAACTGGGCAGAAGCTGTTGCCTGTGGCAGGCAGCCTCCCTCCTCCAAAAGAACCCCAAACCAATTAGTTCAGATATCTGTCAGTAACTCTCCACTGAGTCCCCTGTTCTATATTTTAGCTAGGGAGAAAATCTATCCTGGTTTGCCTAGGCTAGTCCTGGTTTATGCTTATTGTCCCGAAATCTCCTTTGTGTTCGCATCTGTCTTAGTGCAGGGCTTCTTTAATATATTAATATGGATTACTACTCCAAGTGAAGAAATGGAGATGGGGCCATCCTCGGGCTTATTTGATCCTATATAGGATCCTATATAGGATCAAATAGGATCAAAAGAGGATCCTAAGATCCTCTTAGCAGAACACCTGTTAACAAAACAGTGCTCTGTGTACGTATTTTGGGAGGTGCCAGTATAGAGGAGTGATGGGGGAGGTCCTAGAAGCCCTAAATTTTAGCTGAAACTGTTGTGATCTTGGGCAAATCACTTCATGCCACAGTTTTCTCCATTGTAGATTGATGAAGTCATATAACTTTGATTTATGTTTCTCTTCTGGTTCAGGCCAATTTCTATTAAGAATGCCACAATGCTGAACGTGTCAAAATTTCCAGAGTGAGGTGGAATGCTGAAGTACAGAGGGATAGGGTAACATTTAAAAAAATATAGGTGAACATGGCCCATTATGTGAGCATGTGAGTTACATAATTTCCCCTCAACAGAAATTTCACAAGAAAAAAGCCTACGAGGCTACAGCCAGACCTGCTACCCACTCACCCTCGTTATAAAGTGCAATGCCAAAGAGGAGAAATATTACAATGGAAAAACACACTATTTCTGTTAAGACTGCCCTTTGGCTCCCACAGACTTCAACTACCTATTTAGATTACTTAATGTATTATCCTGATGTACATCTTATAAATCGTTAAAAGTGGGTGTAATATTCACCTGCCCTGCTTGAGAAAGCTTAATTTTCTTACCCAGCTTCTCAATGGAAAAAGCCTTTTCCTAAACGGCTTTTTTGTGTAGTTTTAGGACAAGGTACTTCATTGCTACATCCTTAAAGTTTCCCATTTGTAAACTAGGCTTAAGGATATTAGCCTATTAGCTAGTTACCAACTATATGGAAAGTACACAGAGAAGACTTTGTGTTTGGAATGACCTTCAAGAAGCACAACTCTGAGGTCTTACATGATGGGGTGGGATAAAGCTGAGATGTGAGTCTAATGGAGTGAATGAACAGAGACTAACATAAGACTTGATTTGTCAATACTATACCACCAATTTGATGGGATAACCATTTTTAAAAGCCCATTTTTACCCTTTTCCCTAATATAAAAATAATATATACTAATTGTGGAGATTTTGGAAAATATAGAAAAGTAAAAGGAAACAAAAAAATGTGGTCCTACTATAAAAGACATCCATATTATAATTTTGACGTATTTACTTCCATCTTTTGTTCTGTCTCTGTGTATATGAGTACATGTATATGTTTACACATATATACATAACTTTGCATATCTGGAATTATATATCATATGCAAATACTTTATCCTTTAATATTATAACATGAGGATTTCCCCATGTCATTAGTCTTGAAAAATATTTTTTAATGGCTATAAAACAAATCATTGTTTGTCTACACTATATTTACTTGGTCTTCTATTATTAGATTATTTCCAAAATTTGGCTTTGTAACTATAGTATAATAGAAATATTTATATGTAACATTTTATATATTTCTGTTTAGAATAGATTTCCAGAAGGGAAATTGCATTGTAAAAAGGTATGCATGTTTTTAAAGGGTCTTAATAACTTCTAAACTGTATTCCAGAAGGTTTTGGGTCAATTTACAAGTCAACAACACTGTATAAAAATGCTTGTTTTATCATACCCCAGCGAACACTGAATATTATCTTTTTAACATTCCTAATAGGTAAAAATAGTATTAACATTTTAATTTGCATTCATTTGATTATGAGTGGTACTAAATATATTACTCTATGTTAGCCATGTGTATTTCTTATATGAACAGAATGTTCTTAACCTTTGTTCATTTTTCAAGGAGGGTTTTAATGTTTCCCTTATTAATCTGTATGACTCTTTTAATGTTACAGTTCATTTTAAAAGTTGCTTTTATCTTTTAATTTTTAAAGTTACTTTTGATCTACAGATGTTTTAAATTGTAATGAGATCATATGTATCATATTTTTCATTGCAATTATGCTCAGAAAAGTTCTCTCCACCCAAAGTAGATACTTTTATCAGTTTGTTAGAGTTTAATCTTTTTTTTAAAATTTAACTTAAATCCATATGGAGTAGATTTTGTTGTTTAGTATAAAGTGAAGCTCTAACTTTATTACTTTTTCAAATATTTAATCAATTGTCCCAACATCTTGCCAAATGATTCCTCCCTACCTGTCTTGTGATGGCACTTTCATTTAATCAAAACACAAATTATACATACGCTAGGGTATAGTTCCATTGATCTGCTTATAAGTGTTCTATTGGTACCACAATTTTATGTTACTTAAAAAAGCAGATTGAGCTTTCTCTTTTTTATTTTCCCAAATGGCTATCACATTAGGGTGCAGGGAGTAGCAAGAGAAAGCCAGAGTTAGTATATGTATACAATGGAATATTTCTCAATCATAAGAAACGACAGTGATCTAGAACCTCTTATGCTTTCCTGGATTAAACTTAAGCCCATTATCCAAAGTGAGGCACCACAGGATTGGAAGAATGGGCTCCACTTGTACTCGCCATCAAATTGGCACTAACTGATGAACACTAGGGTGCTCACATGGCAGTAATACTCTCCAGGGATTGGGGGATGGGGGGGTAAACCTGCAACTAAAGGACACGGTGAGCATCGCAGAGGGGAAGGACATGTCTTTAACCCTCACTTGGGTGAGGCAAGGACATAAAGTGCAATCATAATGTTTGTACCCTCATAATACCCTGAAATAAAAAACAAAAACAAAAAAACCAAAGCTCCGAGAGAACTGGGAAAGGGCTGAGGACAAACGGGGGTCAGTAGTGATATGGGGAGGTGGATCAGGCTAAGTTAGGGACAAAGCCGTTTCCGTCCAGAATGCCCTGGTTTACGTTGCACCTCTACCACTCAATAGCTGTTTGGCTTTGGGCAAGCTAGTTCATCTTTCTGTGCCTTGGTTTCCTCATATATAAAATGAGGTCGTTGAGAGAATTAAATGAATTAGGGTGAAACACTTAGAATGGTGTATGGCCCGTGGCAAACATCATTATTGTTCCTTTGAAGTTATCTTCCACCTCCATCATGCCATTGAAATTACTCTTGCTCAGGACGCCAATGATCCCTTAATTGTCAAATCAGTGTAGCACAGGGATTCAAATTACAGGCTCTCTAGAATCAGCTTGCCTAGACTGGAACCCTACCTCTGCCACTTATAAGCTGGTATGATATTGGAAAAGTTACTTGCTCTTTTTGTGTCTCAGTTACCTTATCCATAAAATGGGGATATTAATGGTGACTACTTCATAGGGTTGTTACATGGAGTCCTGACATAGTGAATGTAAATTACTTAACACACAGTTTGGCATATAAGTAAATTCTCACAAAATGGTCGTCATAGTCATCACCTCACTTGATTTCTCTGGGGGGCATCTGTCACTGACATCTACTGTCAATTTTTTGACACTCTCTCCTCCTTTGTTTTCTGGAACACTGTGGTTTGGTTTTTAACCCATCACTTCATGTGCTTTCTTCTCTCACCCACACATAAAAATGCTGGCATCCTTCAAGATGTTCTCCACTACCTATTCTTTGGTGACCATATACTTTCTTGGTGTTCCTTCTTCTAGGCCAGGAGGTAACCATTTTTTAATATTAAAGGACTAGATAGTATATACTTTATGCTTATTGGCCATATGATCTCTATCACAACTACACAGTGCACAATATGTAAACCATTAATAATATGTAAATGAGTGGGTGTAGTTATGTTACAACAAGACTCTATATACAAAAACAGGCAGCCAGCCCACAGGCCACAGTTTGCCAGCTCCTCTGCTGGGCAGTAGTTACACCTCAGGTGTTCACATTGCATCTGTCCTCTCTATTGGACTGTGGGCTGCCTGAAAGCCGGGTGTCCTTTCATCCATGTATGTTCTGCATTAGCAGATAATCTACCAGATATATTCGATAAACATCTGCTGAAACATTGAATCAGATGACCACATAATATGAGTCTTAACAGTTAAAAAGTTTGTTGTGCCATAGGGAAGAAATGAGCCCTTCAGTAGCCACAAAAATAAAACTATAGAGAAGACCTCATGGCTTATATAGTGCACTGAAACATCCAGTAGAATTAATCTTTTTTTTCCAAAAGTGAAAGGGAAATTCACGTTCAGGAAATTCACAATTTCAAGGACCAAGTAATATTGCAGACATCAAAATAGAGCTGTCCAGCGTGATCTATAAAACAGGACACACTTTATGGGAACTGAGGAACAGCTGTTTCCCCATTTCTGTTTTAAGAGGGGAAACAGGCTATAGGGCTCAGGGGTATATGTTAGGCATATGGAGAAAATCTATTTGCTTAAAGAAATGTGACATGGAGCTGGCAAAGGGCTCAGTTTGTAAGAGATGATGTCCTGGTGGGTGAAATTAAGAGGATAAGAACGATATATACAGAGTCATTTCAGCACCGTGATTAATGAAAAAGGAAACAGTAATAAACACTGAAGGGAAAAAAAGAAAAGTAAAGTTGAAGCTGAAAAGAACTGAATATGCTCTAGGGAAACACTAGCTATAAGAACCAAGTATCACTTGTAGTCATAATGACTTTAGTAAAACAAATTTTAGATAAAGATGACACTGGTTGAGGGAAAAATATGGAAACCGAAACCTCAGTCAAAAGTACAGTGTGAATACTGAGTTTCTCTACAGTGTAGAGGATCTTTATAGAGCTAAAAATACCTGAAAAATATATTAAAGACTCTGGGGGAGAATTTTAGATTTCTGGAAGATACTTAGAAATAGGTAATAGAGAAAGAAGCATGTTTAAATTTTTCCTTTTAATTTTCAAGTTCAAACTTAATAATAATAGCAGCAATAGCAGTAATATTTTTTTAGTATAAACATTTGCTGAACTCCTGTTATGGAGAGATCACTCATTTTGTGTGACTCAACATATTCTCTCAAGTGGCAATGACCAGAGAACACTCTTCAGAATTTCTTAAAATCATAAAATCATTATTGCTGTGAAAAAAGGACCTGAAATTTTCTTTAAAAGAATAATTAATGTTGGTTTCCTTTAACCTTATACTTCCCTTTCCCTCCTAGGAATTATGGAAGGATTCCTTGTGTGGCCACATGGATATTAATTCATTCATCCTTCAAATATTTAACGAGCACCTGCTATGTACCCGGTACTGTGCTAAGCCCTGAGGAGGAAAAATGAGTAAGATGTGGGCCTTGCTCTGAGAAGCTGACACTCTACTGGGAAAGGCAGACATGCATAAGCAATTAAATGCGGTGTGACACTGCAGTGATGGACAGCAGACAGGAGGTGGTCAGGGCTTGGGGTGGGGGAGGAGGGCTATAAAGGGAAGACCAGGGAGTTATCTAAGATGATAGAACTGTCTGCATACTGACTGTGGTGGTGCTCGCACAAATCCGTACATGTTTTCAAATTCATAGATCTGTATGTCAAAAGAAAAGAGGTCAATTTTACTGTTTGATAATTTAAAAATTAAAATAAAAAATATAACATGACAGATGCCGATCAAGAGAACACATGGACAATGGCATATTCATACACTAGCATACTGCGGAGCAATAAAAGGAATGAACTACTGGGAAATGCAACAGCATGGGTGAATCTCAAAGGCATTACTAAGTGAATGCTGAACTCGAGAAGCAGACACGATGAAGTTCATCCTATGTGATTTCTTTTATAGGAATTTCTAGAGTAGGCAACATTACATATACAATGACAGAAATCAGATCAGTTGTTGCTTCTGTGCGGGGGAGTGAGGGTGTCAGGACTGACTGGGAAGGGAACTTAGGGAATTTTCAGGTGTGATGGAAATGTTCTAGGTCTTACTCAAAACACATTGAACAGTACACTTAAGATCTGAGTACCTTAATAAATGTAAATTCTACCTCAATTAAAAAAATGTGCATTTAGCTGTCGGCTTGTTTTTCACAGCATAGAATTTCTAATGGTGTTTACAATTGTAAAAAACATTAACGACCTTTCTACCACGTTATTATTTTATTGTTAAGATTTATTGGAATTTCCTTTGGTTTCTCAGTGAAATAAATATAAACATCCAATACTAAATCTTATGACAAAAATAATTAAAATGCAATGTGCAGAGTATGTAGCAGCAGGGGGACAAGAAGGACAGAACTGTATATTCTGTTGGGCTGAGGATCTGTTGCTGCATATTAGGGAAGGCGTCCAGAAAGAGGTGAATCTCGTGTGGATGTTGAAGAAAAGATGTTCAATGCACAGACCAGGAAAAGAAGAGCATTCCAGAATATGTGAATTTGAGATGTGAGAAGGGCTGGCATGGTGCTAAGATCTTTTATCTGGATAGTTTAATCCTCATTATTATTCTCCATTTTTCAGAGCCAAGGCTTGGCAAGATGCAGGACCCGGCCCACTTTCCCTCATGTAGGTGGGGCGAGCATCCCACACAGAGAGCTCGGTGCTCTCGCTTTCCTCCAGGTGTGCTGCCGCCCCCCTGCCACACTGTGGAGTCTGGCCTAGACCATGGTGCTGATGGGACTACGGACTTTTACCTGACCACAATCTGCTTTGAGAAGACAACTAGATTCTGACCGGAAGGGATCATTTGGGCTATAGTTACTAGCTTTTCTTTTTGCCTTAATTCACCTGAGAGCAGAACTATTTCCAGCAAGATCATTAGGTAACAGTGGCTGAGCAGTGATCACCAAGGGCTATCTCCACGCCTACCTCGGGCCCCTTCCACAAAGACTTCCCCTGCCAAGAGGTTCTAATTTTGGGACTGAGTCAGCAATGAGTGATGATCCTGTAAGTTTCTAAGTGGGAGACTGGATACTCTTGGGGTCCCCAAATCTAAATGGGAGTGTGTATGGAGTGGACGGGCCCTTATGGGTGAATTTTGTGCAGATGTCCTTGCCAACTCTCCCAGAGGATACTGAGACACTGAGGTAAACAGGATTTTCTGGCCAGCTATTTTCAGGTCTTGGTGATGATCTAGATTTTCTGGCCCCTGGATCAGCTAAGGTACAGAACTCTATCAGGCTTGGAGATTTTGGAGCCATCCTTAAAAAGAGGACATTGCTTCCATGGTGCTCTGAGGATTTTGGTTTTCAGCTGGCTGCAGGAAGGCTCTCAGAAGAGCCCAGGGCCTGTTCTCAGAACAGAAACTTCCTAGGAAAGTCCCTTCGGCTGGACAGAGATTAAGGAGGATTAGGCCAAGGGCTTGGCAATGGAGAATTCCCTCAATTGATAATGGCTTTAAGATAATTATAACAAAGTTGCACGGAGCTCTGTAATGTACAAAATGTGTTCACATTCACTATCTAAAAATGATTTTGAGCCCCACAACTATGCTGGAGGTCAGTAATTCACAGATTTGAAACTGAGGCTCAGGGAGGTTAAGTTACTGAGACTTGCATGGTTTGACCGACTACCTGCTTTCTTTCCTTAGTTTCTTCCCTCCTCTGCCCAACTTTCTTTCATTTTTTTTTCAATATCTAGCTACTAGTTAACTATGGGCGATCTTATTCTATCTGGAAAAGATTTAAGTCAGCTTACAAGGTTATAAAAAAATAAGTATAAATTAAAAGTGGGAGTGAATATTAAAGAAAAATAAGAAGTGAACCTGAAATCAATCCAAGAGTTATGATAAAGATATTATAATGACTTACATATTTGCTATTGATGGGGCATGACTTTGATTCTAAGTTTGTAGGAGCCAATGTGGAAAATGAAACCTGGTCACTATTCATAGTATCTATAGGCTAAAACAACAACTACAATAACAAAACAGTCAATTACTCAGGAGAAGTACAACTATTTTAGGTTCCTAATAATTATAATTCAAGTCATAATGCACAGTAACTTCCTTTGATTATTTAACAGCTTTGAACTAGGCCTTCGAAGGTGATTTTGGTTTCTACACTGTCATTCCAGTACATAAGAGAATTTATCATGTCGTGTTTTAAAAGACATGAAAAGTACACCATCTTTCTGAACTCATGAAGAAAATTCCATTTATAGAAATCAAATTATGTGAGACCCCAGTGAACCCACTAGCCATAGAAACAGTTCCAGAACTTAGGGAGATGGGCAGGGTGACTATTTCCATACTTCCTACAGGGGAAGAGATAAAAACCTACCCACCACAGCATAGGAATAAATAGATCTTCATAGAGATGTTTTATTTTATTTTGTAAATTGTTTTAACCTTGTGATTAGGACTTGATGGCAAATATTAACCTGATCCTCTATATAATAAATTCCTTATGATGACTGTTTTTAATATAGAAAAGCATTATTCCTGAGTGCCATTTTCTATGTTGTACATCTTGCTGCATTCAAGCCCTGGGGCTAGAGTGTATTTATCTTGGCTAGTTTATACCTTCCTCACTCAACTCTCCAGTTTCCCTTATTTTTATGCCAAAGAATGGACACAGCGTTTTTCTGTTTTATAATTTACATATGTAGAAAATACGTCCAAGTCAGGATGCCCCTTTCATCCACAGGAAGAGTCTGAGGCCACCTGACTAATCGACACGACGAACCCAGAAACAGAAAAAGCAATCTAGCTGGAAGAGAGAGAAAGTGAAAACTTCTAAGCCAGCACACAGCTAAGGTGCTATGTCACATGAAATTAATTCTCTGAGGTCAGTGATTAGAGTCAGGTTACAGCCTAAACATAATGCTGCCTGCTAATTACTTGGCCCATTACAACATTTATCTCATTGAGAGATGCTCAGTTATGACTTCCTAGGATGGGTTTGGGGCAGACAGAAGGAGCAGACAGCCGAAGAAACAGCAACCCCTTTCTTTTGCAAACAGAAGTGTCTCCCAGGACCCTAATTGAAATGATTATTTCCTGCCTCTCTAAGTGAGGGATCAGATGTGTCACATTCCTCTCTTTCCAGCAAAATGAGGCACCTGAGATCACAGAGCTTTTTAGCAAAGCGCAAAAGATAACTAAAGAAACTGTGTGATGTTCTGTCATGAAACGCTGAAGTGAGATGATTACAAAACCACTCTCCATATGGGAAGAGGAAGAGGCCAGGGCATACATGCTATGGCTAGAATGGTGAAGACATACATTTCTTTGACCTTTTTTTTTTTTTTTTTACATTTCTTTGACTTTTGAAGACTGACGTCTCCCCAGTAAAGAGATTCGGAGTGGTGCTAAGAAGGAATGGCAGTGGCTGGATGGAGATGTTGGAATGATGCAAGTCCTGTGAACAGGGGCAGCTCTTACACAGGGAGTAAATTAGGACAATGGCCCTTCCTTAAAGGTGGTGTCAAGCAGTGCCTGATGGAGTGGAGGTGGGTTTGGGGGTGAGGAACAGAGTCCACAGGTAGATCTGAAAGCTAGTACTTGACAATGTGAACTCACACACAACTAATCAATTTATGAATCACTGCCATCAATAATAAAAAGAACAGCAGGAGCTGCTGCTACTGTATGTTGAGTGACTGCTCTATGCCAGGGCCTTATGTCCACTACCTCACTAAGGAGTACTGTCCTCTGCCTTTCCACATGGGTCCAGGTGATCCTTTGCCATTTGGGGATGTATTTCCCCTTCTAGCATGTCCCTGATGTTCAAGCAAGGTTATTGGTTCCTGCATAACAATGCTGGATGGTGAGGGCTTGGAGGTCCGGGAGTGACCCACCCAGTGACTGGTTTGCTGCAGGCTTGGAATCACATAAGGCTACTGAGAAGGTCAGCGTCACCAGCTGTGACTTGAGGTCACTGGAAAGGCCTGAGCTCTCCAGCCTCTTGTTTTCTCTCATCATTCTTATTTCTGCCCCCAAATGTACTCACTATGAAAGAAAAGAAGGGAAAGACTGATGCCTGTAGCTCAAGTGCGGTTTAATGGCCAGAAACTAGACTTGTCACATGTCATCGAATCATAGCGTTGGTGACAGAGTTAAGACAGTTGTAAAAACAGCTGCTATTCCAACTTCTAATTTTCAAGTTATTATTGGGGCTGAAATCTCTCTCACCTCTGAGTTTTTATTTTGGAAAATCTCCAAAGCACACTTTTAGCCACATTTGAGTAACTGAAACATTAAAAAAAGTAATGTTTTCAGCCACATTAAACTCTAACCAGATGCTCTTAAAAAACTTTTTGTATGTACACAGAACCTTTTATTCTAATGGAGAGTCATTTTATTCACCTCTGAACTGTATTCGCCACAGACTGAAAATATAATGCTGTAAGAGCCATGGTAACCCCCTGACAAATACCATCTCCAGAGAGGAGGTCAAGAGGATCCAACTGGTCTCTCCATCTAGACCACTGAGAGTCCGAGTGAAATCAACATAATAAAACATTTATTAAATACCTTCTTTGTACCAGGCACAAAGCTGAAGAACAGTGGGAAGTTGGCATGAATTTAACCAACCTGCAAAGTGAAAATGACATCAGGTCTAGAACGCCTGTACACAGTGCTAGGGCCAGGCAGGACCTACCTGAATGGCTCATCTGAAAGAGAGTGCTTTTGGCACCTTTTCTTCTGCTAACCACCAGGCAAAGAGAGAGATTCTTTGGGCATTTAGAGTAAAAGTAGTACGGAGAAAAATTAAAGACAGTCTGCCTACAGTCCATGAGTTCTCAGGTCACCATCCTTGGGACAACCCCAGAGGGGTTGACCTGGCAATACCTTGCTCAGGTAGCATTTGGTCCCCTAACAACCATTTTGATCCCTTCCATTTTCCACATGAGAGCCAAAAAGATCTTTTTAGTTGTTCTGTTTTTTTTTGAGACAGGGTCTCAGCTCTGTTGCCCAGGCTAGAGTGCAGTGGCATTATCATATTAATAGCTCAGTGCAACCTCAAACTCCCAGGCTCAAGCAATCCTCCTGCCTCACCCTCCTGAGTAGCGTGGACTGCAGATGCACCAACATGCCCAGATAATTTTTTTTCTGTTTTTTGGTAGAGACAGGGTCTTGCTCTTGCTCAGGTTATTCTTGAACTCCTCACCTTAGGAGATCCTCCCACCTGGCCACCCAGAGTGCTAGGATTACAGGCATGAGCCACTGCACTGAGCCCAAAAAGATCTTTTTAAAATATAAACAGGATCATGTACCCAGGTTAAAAGTTCACAGCAATTTGCTTTTATACTTAAAATAATACCCAGCCCCCCAGCACGCAAAGCAAAGCTCCCCATGAGTGGGCCTCCACCTCCCCATTCAATCTCCCACTGTGCTCCTCCTTGGCCCATTACACCCCACCATGCTGACCTCTTGGTGCCTAGAACATGCCAACTCATTTCTTGCCTCAGAGGCTTCATGCTTATTGTTCTCGGACCCAAATTGCTCTTCCTCATCTTCCTCCTTCACATCACTCTGGTCTTGGCTTAAACGTCGCCTCTTCAGAGAGTTCTCTGACACCTGAAGTTTCCCTTCTCCCCCTTCTGTCATGACTTCCTTTCTATCCTAGCACTATCCCAAGTTGTAATTATCTTATTTATTTGTTACCTTGTTTTTATTTATCTGTTCCCTCCTATAGTCTTTAAATTCTAAAATGGAAGGGGCCAATAATATGTGCTTTTAAAATATCATATCTGTAGTGTTCAGGATAGTGGCTAGACATAGCAGACATGCAATACATAATTATTGAATAGATGAATGAAGTGAACATAACTACAAATAATAAATTAAGAAAAAACAAAAAATAGGGGCATCTTTTAATTTTATCTTATGTTTTTACGACCATACATACTATTATACTACTATAAATGTGGATGTCTATTAGAGGTTTTTCATGTATTCGTTTTAACCAGGACCACCCTGACTGTACTTGAGAGGCTGAGAGAATGGGGATCTGACTTATGGCTGCAATTAGAAAGTTTCAAAATGATTGCTTTGAAACACCAGGTTTGACACACAATGCATTTTGAATAAAGGGGGTGGAGGGAGTTCCCAATTGAAGACATTTGCGATTGAAAGCAGAGTTCCTATTATAGATGTGGCACAGTGTTCCTTAACTTAAGAAAAGTTGTAAAGAACCTTAAAGTCAAGCACCAGAACACTAAGAATGAATAGCACAAAGTATTCCTAGGAAGCTATTGTGAAGCTGGCTGAAGGGGGAATATCCTTGTCACCCTGCCATTTGGCTCTGATCTAGGCTGCCAAATCATGGAGTGGCCTGAAAACTCCGAAGTACCCTGGGTGTCAGTCCCTGCCTCCCCAACCCTGCCCAGTAGCTAAAATGGAAAATCTTGAGTCTTCAGACTGTGTCCTGTCTGGTTCTTCAGCCAGTGAATCCAAATCCAGCAGGCTACCAGGAGCCTAGCAACAGCAGAAAGGGAGGTCTAAAATTGTCTTACTGCCTAAGGATGCTCTCTGCCTAAGGGGTGGGCCCTGGGTACTTGTATACTGGATGAACAGCAACCTTTCTCCAATCACCTCCTGATTTGCTAAGCCTGTAGGACCAAACTTTTTCCTTGGTTTCCTCAGTGCATTTAATTTCTCTGCTAGGAGAAGAAAATAAATAACAAAGATCAAAGCAGAACCAAATGGAACAGAGACAAAAAAAAATGATCAATGAAACAAAAAGTTGGCTCTTTGAAAAGATAAAATTGATAAACCAGTAGCTAGACTAACCAAAAAAAGAAGAGGGAAGATCCAAATAAATCAGAAATGAAAAAGGAGACATTACAACTGATACCACAGAAATACAAAAAGATCATCAGGGACTATCATGAACAACTATATGTTCACAAACTAAAAAATCTAAAGGAAACAGATGAATTTCTGAAAACGCAAAACCTCCCAAGATTCAAAAAAAAACAGAAACCCATGAACGGACCAATAATGAGTAGTGAGATTAAATCAGTAATAAAAAAAAATCTCTCAACAAACAAAAACTCTGGACCAGATGGATTCACAGCTGAAGTCTACCAGATGTACAGAGAAGAACTGATGCCAATCCTACTGAAACTGTTCCAAAGATCCCTAACTCATTCTACAAAGCCAGTAGCGCCTTAATACCAAAGCCAGTAACAGATGCACCAAAAAGAGAAAACTATAGACCAATATCTCTGATGAATGCAGATGCAAAAATCCTAAATCAAATCCAACAGCACATCAAAAGAATAATTCACCATGGATTTCATCCCAGGGATGAAAGGGTGGTTCAACACAGGCAAATCACCACATAAACAGAATTAAAGACAAAAACCGTATGATCATCTCAATAGATGCAGAAAAAGCATTCAAAAAATCTAGCATCCCTTCATGATAAAACCCCCCAACAAACTAGGCATAGAAGAAACATACCACAAAATAATAAAAGCCATATATGACAAACCCACAGTCACCATCATACTGTATGTGGAAAAGCTGAAAGCATTCACCCTAAGAACTGGAACAAGACAAAGATGCCCACTTTCGTTACTTTTATTCAATATAGTACTAAAAGTCTGAGCCAGAGCAATAAGGCAAGAAAAAGAAATAAAGGGTACCCAAATTGGAAAAGAGGAAGTCGAATTATCTCTGTTAGTTGATGATATGATCTTATATCTAGAAAACCCTAAGTACTTCTCCAAAAGACTCATAGATTTGATAAATGAATTCAGTAAAGTCTCAGGTTATAAAATCAATGTACAAAAATAATAGCATTTCTATTCACCAACAACGAAGAAGCTGACAACCAAATCATCCAGAAATAAAGCCATATACTTACAACAAACTGATATTCAACAAAGCAGACAAAAACATACACTGGGGAAAGGACATGCTATCTAATAAATGGTGCTGGGAAAATTGGATAGCCATATGCAGAAGAAAGAAACTGGATCCCTATCTCATACCACACACAAAAATTAACTCAAGATTGATCAAAGACTTAAATGTAAGACCTAAAACAATAAAAATCCTAAAAGAAAACACAGGAAAAACTCTTTTGGACACTGCCTTTGGCAAAGAATTTATGACTAAGACCCCAAAAGCAAATGGAACAGAGGCAAAAACAGACAAACGGGACTTAATTAAACTAGAAGGCTTCTGCACAGTGAAAGAAATAATCAAAAGAGTATTTGATTATGTATACACTGTTGGTAGGAATGCAAATTTATAAACCTCTATGAAAGTCAGTATGGAGATTTATCAAAGAACTAAAAGGAGATTAAAAGTAGATTCTACCATTTGATTCTGCAATCCCACTACTGGGTATCTACCCAAAGGAAAATAAATCATCCTATCAAAAAGATACCTGTACTTGTATATTTATCGCAGTACAATTCATAATCACAAAGATACAGAATCAACCTAAATACCTATCAACTGATAAATGGATAAAGAAAATGTGGTGTGTGTGTGTGTATATACAAACATACACACACATCATGGAGTTCTACTACTCAGCAATAAGAAAGAATGCAATAAAGGCTTTTTGCAGCAACTTGGATGGAACTGGAAGCCATTATCCTAATTGAAGTAACTCAGGAACAGAGAAATTAAATGCTGCATATTCTCACAAGTGGGAGCTAAACTATGGCTATACAAGGACACACAGTGGTATAATGGACACTGGAAACTCAAAGGGGGGAGGGTGGGATGGGGTAAATGATGAAAAATTACCTATAGGGTACAGTGTACACTATTTGGGTGATGGGTGCACTAAAAGCCCAAGATTTCACTGCTATATTATATATATGTAATGGAATTCAATTTTTACCCCCTAAATCTATTAAAATAAAAAAAGAAAAAATATTTCTTTGCTAGGACTATAGCTCTGCTCAGCACCTAGTTTATAAGGATGCTTGCTTGCATGATTCTTCTCTTTCCATGTTCCCCATTCCCTACTACTGCTTGGGTTCAGGCCCTAACCCAGGCAGCTCACCTGGAATCATGCTGCAGCCACCTGCCCAGATTCTTCTTGTAGTGTTGAAATACCCTTCTTGTGTATGCTACTGGTCCCCTTGCTAGGGGCAGCCTCACCCATTCCTCATCCCCTCCCTGAGGCCAGCCTCTGAGGTCCCAGCATCTTCTATCAGCAAAACTGCAGAGAGGTGACAGCAGGGACCTCCCAGAGCATAGGGATAACATAGGTTGAATCCAAGGATCACTTTGGGGAAGCTATGACCTATGTGGGTTCTTTAAGGCTTTATGTCGAACATAAGGCACCCAGTGACATGCAAGTTAAAACTGGGCCATGCAATTTTCATGAATAAAACATGAGGCTAGAATTAGATGAACTCTGAGTTCCTTTTCAGGTGAAACATTCTAGAGTCCCAGCAAAAGGCCTTCTGGTTCTAAACCTTGCAGGTTTCCCACTACACCTCCCTGACTAGAACTTACTGCTAAAATGCCTCTGGTTGCTCTCCACTGTCTCTCCACAGAGTATTAGTAAAATTTCTAGCGTCAACGCATTCAAGGCCCTTAACAGTCTGGGCCCAAGCAAAGATTCCACTTTCCCTGGCACAAAGCTGGATGCCATAGCCCTGTCCCTGAGGCACAGGGGCAATTGCCATGGCTGAAGACATCATGCACTTTCCTGCCAGGGTGCCTGAGCTCACCCCGTGTCCTCTGCCTGGAATGCCCTCCTTTTTACCCTTCTCCTGGCAGAAACCTGCTGCTCCTCCCCCAAGGTGTCCAGTTCAAATAGTCACACCCCCACCCCGTGAAGCCTCCCTGACCTCCACCTCAGGGAGACTCATACAGCCTTATATGCAGGCCTAACTGCTTGGCCTGTTAAAATTAGAATCTTTATATCTGTTTCTCCTACGACCGTGAGTTCTTGAGAGACAGAGACAGGACAACATTTTAATTTGTTTTTATAGCACCAAGGTCTAGAATAGTGCATGGCATATTGTGGGCACTTAGTAAATACCTGTGAATTGAACATTATGCTTATGGATCTGCACACTTGTCCTCAGGCCATCTGAGACAACAGTTACTAAGGCAGGACACGAACAGAAAAATTAAAGAAGTTCTCGGCTGACATACACTTCTTTATAAGATGTGCAATTAATAAGGAAAACAAGACTAGAATGAAACAATATTTTTAAAGAGAAGGAGTGCTGAGAGGGGAGGAAGACTTCTAACTCATGTATTTTTCTGTTGACAAAGGAAATTTCTAGCCAAGGAGAAAACACTAGTCCAATTTGAGATGTTGCTGGAATTATTCCTTCCCTACTTTTTTCTCTAGTTTTCAGACAATCAGTGCCCATTTGGAAAAGTAATAGTGAAGAGAGCTATGCAGTGATATGTATCAACAAGGCTATTGAGCGATGATAGCTATGCCAAGAGAAAAACATTACCTAATGACATCAAAATAGGACACTTGAGGAATGTCTTAGAGCTAAAACAGCTGTCACCTGGTATTTTGGCATTCTTGAAGTATATGAAGAAATAGCCCCTGGAAACTGGAGAGTACAGATTATTTGCAACAACAAATTTTCAGAGGTCAAGAACATGTTTTCCTCATTTTTGAAAAGTTAACCTGTTATTATCATTTTCACTTTATAAAACTATGAAGCTCTAAAATATGTATAATACCAAATCACTGCCCACAGGTAGGTTTCAAAGGAAGAGAGAAGTTCCCCTTATTAAACCAGTTTCTACATAGACTTGTTTACTTGGAGATATTTTTATCTTTTGTAGATTATCAAGGTCTTTCATTTTTATATGTAAGTTATTAATCCCACCCTTAGGGAACATTAAGGAGAGGATAATAGGTGAAATTTAAACCTGTCAGTTTTGCTGTTGGTAAAATGTCTCTTAGGACAAAAGTGTAAAACCCTGTAAGTTAAAGATGAATGATGGGTTTAAAATGTGTCATTTTCTTATTTCTTTATCTTCTAGTTCACTGGGATGCTGATCTGCGGTTGCTTTACTCTGGGGTTGCTATACTCATGCTTTGTTCACTTGGTTAGAGGTCTGTGGTGCTTCATCCCTTTAACACACACGTATGGTGCACTGACTGGGGCTAGGGCTGGGGCTACAATGTTGGAAGGTGTAATGTTTCCTCCAGGAACTGCCCAGCCAGTGGGGGAGAGATAAGCATGCTTGGCAACTGGAATAATGTGGGATTGAGGGTAAAGTACAGTTAAGCTCTGGGTGCCTTGGGGGCTCTAGGAAGGTCACACAATCCACCTGGGCTAGAGAGGGGACAATGGGAAGGATGTGATCTGGGGAAAAAGTAGGCACACCTGGGGGACACCGATGTCCTGTGATGCAGCTCTGCTACTGAGAACCCACTTTTCTTTTTACAATTCATAGAAACAAAAAAAATGGACAAATTAATTGAAACCTCACCATGTTTTCCAGAATTGGCACTATATATCGCTCTCAACACTTTGCAGACATCTGCGGTAATAACCATTTGTAAAAATCTAGAGAAAAAGCACAGGATTCAGCTTTTCTGTATTATTTTGAAGTCATCAATTTGCAGATTCACAGAATGTTAGTGCTAAAATGGAACTAAGATATTATCTTTTTCAGCATCAAACCTTCACAAAGGAAGAAACTGAACCTCAGAGAGTCAATGAAAAAATGACCACCAAAAGATTAGAAATACTTTTCTTGATATTTCCCTTCTTTACTTGGTTGCCTGGTTAGCTGAGTAGGAGGCACTATGACATCTTTAGGGAATCTGTTCTGCTTATGGAACATGGACTCCAAATTCCTTCAGAATTCTGTAGGATCATATGTACGAGTCAGCTCAAAACATTCCCCCATTTCCTCCCCATGCAGATACCCATTTTCAGAAGATACGGGGACAGGAAGGCCACAGGAAGGGGAAAAGTATCTGTCTTTGGGGCTCAATTTTTGAAATTTAATTGATGGACTAATATCAATTCAGGGCCCAAGGAAGCTTAAACTGAGATGGAATTTTACGATAATTATATTTTGGGATATACGTAGAGACAATTATGTTAGTGCTTGAATAGAGGCTCCATGGATACTGTGCAACTGGAAAATGAAGAACTATTAAAACAATAAATGGCTATTGTTTTATCAAGTTAATTGTATTTTGAAAGTCTATGTCAGCAATATAATTTTAAGTAAAAAGCTGTCCTTCTTTAACTTTTTCAAAGCTGACTGATCAGGACATGAAAAGTCTAATTTAGGCCCATTCCACATTTTAGAATCTCTTAAATATGCCATTTGAAAAGGGAAGAGTTTGATATATAATTTAGTTTTCTGCATTCATACAATATTATAGCAATATTGTCTAATAGATATAATAAAGCCATAAATGTTATGTTAAAGTTTCTAGTAGCCACATTAAAAAGAAAAAAGAAATGGTAAAAGTAATTTTTGAAAATTGTGGTACATATATAGAACATAGTCTAACCCTTTTTGAGTGTATAATTCAGTGGCCTTAAGTACAATTACATTGGTATTGCAATCATCACCACTATTTATACCTAGAACTTCCCCATTATCCCCAAATGAAACTTTGTACTCATTAAACAATACTCCTCATTCTTCCCTCCCCACAGCCCTTGATAACCCTATTCTTTGTTTCTATGAAGTTGGCAATTCTAGGTACGTCACATAAGTGGAATCATAATAGTATTTGTCCTTTGCCTAACTTATTTCACTTAGCATGCCTTCGTGGTTCATCCATATTGTAGCATGTATCAGAATTTTATTCCTTTTTAAGCCTGAGTAATACTCCATTGTATGTATACACTGCATTTTGCTTATCTATCCATTAATAGACATTTGGGTTGTTTCCAGATTTTGGCTATGAAGAAAGTAAAAAAAAATAGCGTATCTATTTAACCCAATATATCCAAAATATTATCATCTCAACCTGTAATCACTATAAAAATTATTAATGAGATATTTTACATTGTTCTCTAATATCTTTAAAATCCACTGTGTATTTCACAATTACAGCATATCTCAATTCAAATTAGCCACATTTTATGGACTTAATAGCCATATGTTGCTAGCAGTTAATCTACTGGATAGCACAGTTCTATGGAAGAGTTTACATTGAAGATCTGATAAATCAAGATTCCTTCTGGAATCCCCCATGATGATAATTCCACCCTATCAGTTCTCATACAGCCCTGTGGTGTAGAGCTGGGCCTCCAAAGTCAAATCAAACTAAATGCAAATCCCAGGTCTCCCCCTAACTAGCTCAGTGATGTTGGGAAAGGTTATTTAATCTTTCAAAACCTCAGTTCCTTCATTTGTAAAGTGAGAAAAAAATTCGATTTCTCTGAGAGAGTTTTTGTCTCAATTAAAATTAAATAATGCAAATAAAGAGCTTAATATACTTAATTTAGTGCTGCCACCAAGTATGATGTAATAAATAGCAACTATAATAAAAATAATCCACTAGATTAAAAATTCACAAGGGCAAGAGCCATATCTGTCTTTCACATTGTGCCTGACACATAGTAAACACTCAATTAATTATGTAAATAAATATTTGCATTCTTCCCTCAGCCATAATAAACTTCTAAGTTGTTTCTTAAGACATCGTCACAGACATTGCATGACATCTTTGCAAAGATTGCATGATGATTTCCAATTCCTACCTTGCCTTGAAGATACAGATACCTCGTGGTATAGAAAGAGCATAGAACTCTTATTCTCATCCTTTCTCTTTCTTTTTTATTTAAAAAATATCAGTTACTTCCTTTCCTTTTCCTTGAGGGATCTGGGCTGATGGGGTCAAAAAGACTAAAGGACAATGGAGCAGCCGGCAGGGTCAGAAGATTGGTTATACACAGGGCAATCAGTAAGGGTTATATGCAATGAAGAAATCAATTAACTTGTTTGAGAATAACAGTTGCAGAAAGAAATTTCGGATTCATAGAAAGGGTAAAAGCTAGACTGCCTCTATGGTGTTAGATCACAACTGGAGATATCAGTATGATTTCATGGTATTTACTATAAATAGACAAATAGACATAACTCCATGTATGTGTGTATGTATGTTTCCAAGCTTGTTGGCTGAGAGGGTCTAGAAGCAATAAGCACACCAGGTACCATGGGCAAAACCAATCCCTAGATCTTGGTTTCTTTCTTTCTGTCTTTTTTTTGAGCCTGTTGCCTAGTCTAGTATGCAGTGGCATAATCATAGCTCACTGCAACCTCAAACTCCTGGGCTCAAGGGATCCTCCTGCCTCAGCCTCCCACGTAGCTGGAACTACAAAGCACATGCCACCATGCCTCGCTGATTTTTCTATTTTTGTAGAGATGGTGTCTCCCTTTTGCTTAGGCTGGTCTTGACCTCCTGGCCTCAAGCAATCCTCCTGCCTCGGCCTCCCAAAGTCCTAGGATTATAGGTGTGAGCCACCACGCCTGGCTAGATTTTGGTTTCTAAATACCATTTTCCATAATGAGTCCAGGTCTTCTTGAAGATGTGGCTAATTACAGACATGGGTAGAGAAAGTACCAGGATGTTCATGGAACATTTTCTTGTGCCAAAATATAAGAAAGTCCTTAGAAAACAATGAGGACTTGTCAAAAGGACACAAGAGCCAGCCTGAAGGGGTTCCCACTGGTCAAACTGGAGATCATTTGAGCATCAAAATAAATAATGATATTAATGGATGACAATTCATTGAATAAAATAGGAGTCTATGAGTTCATATTGATATAAATAAATACAAAAATAAATGGGGTCAAGAGAAAGCTCTTCCTCACAATAGAAAGTTTATTTAGGAGCAATATGTTTACATAGTCTCAAAGTATCCCCCCACAAAATATTTATTGCAAAGGGAAAAATCCCTAACTTTATAGTGGACAAATCTGGCAGATTCCACCTTAACCAAGTGCGGTTGGTTACAAGACCAGCTCTATTTACGTGTCTCCTGATATGATTAATGAAGAAGAATACAGCACTGTTTCTGAGGCATTCCTGTCAAAAATGCACAAATTCAATCTTATAATGAGGAAACATCACTCAAACCTAAATTGAGGAACAAATGTCAATGACACAAAAAACAAGGAAACTGTTCAAGACTGAAGGAGAGTACAGACACAGCAACTAAATGCAAAACATAATCGTGGACCAAAAGAAAAGGTTTTTACATAAATTGATTCAGAAAAGAAAATACACACACACACAAATAAACACACAGAGGTGGGTGGAGGGAGAGAGAGAGAGAGAAACAGAGACAGATAAAACAAATGTTGAAATGTTAAAAATTGGAGAACGTGAGTAAAGAGTATATGAGGATTATTATTCTTATATCTTCTCTATAAGTTTTAAATTATTTTGATGTTAAAAATTAAAAATAAAGAGCATGGACTTTGGAGTAACTCAGATCCAATTTTGAATTCCCTGTCTGGTATGTATCATCTGTGAGTCTGTAGGAAGTTATGTAATTATTCTGATCTTTGGTTTACTCATCTGATCAGCAGGAATAGGGCTAATTTAAAGGGATGCTGTGAAGATTAAATAACATAACACACAAATTGAGCACTTGGCAGGTGGTAGGCGTGTCTGGTACAGGACCTGGTACCTAATTGTTGCCAAAATATATACTTGTTGAATAAATGAACATACTCCTCCCTCCTACCCAACCTCCCAATCTGAACAGTGATACCACTTAGAGAAAATTAGATTCTTCAAATTTTAGCAATCTAAATTACAAGGTTTCTCTTAACACCAGAATAATATAAAATAAAACCTTTAATAATAATAATAATAAAAACACACCATCACACATTTAGATGTTGCTCTAGAGTTTCCTCGGCACTTTGCTTTATGTCTCCTGTGATACTAAATGGAACAGGCAGGCATTCAAGTTAAAGTTCAAGACAGCGTTAATAATAGCGAATGTCTACAGTGCTATGGGCTATAGCTGTCAAAGACGGGGTCATGCCCTTCTTACTTAAATCTCAAACAAGGCTTGCATCAGTTCATGGCTGCAGGGTACAAAATGAGGTGCAATTTAACGTCCATCTGGGCATCTGTTCATAAGATGCTGATGCTGCTGTTTGTGGTTCATAGTGTATTTGGGGTAGCAACACAGCAGAGAAGGGCACCCAGGTTGTGCCTGGGAGGTTTCTGCTCTTAGCCAAGATGTGCACATGAATGTGAAATTACCCAAGAGGGTGTTTCAGAGTTGCCTGCCAAAGAGTGGTGTCTTCTAATCTGGAGAGCAGCTGCTGGGCACAGGCATGCAAACACACACACAGACACACACACACACAGACATGCTCACAGAGCCTGTACCTGCCTCTACTTGTCTGCTCTGGGCAGATGGCTCCTGGCTTTTGGGTCGCCTCATCCTACAGCCCAGTTCAGTTAGAACCTTTCTTCCGTGGAGACTGGCAAGCTGTGGGGTAAGGGTTTCGGCAAGGTTACCTGTCTTCAGAGTATGAAGGACGCTGCCCGGAGAGGGGAGAGGGTTTTATTTAGTGTTTGGGCCCAGTCAGTGTTGGGCTCCCCATTGCCTCTCCTTTGCAGAACTGTCCGTGGCTTTGAAGCCCACAAAATAAAAACTGAGAGGGTGTCCAAAAAGCGAAGAAGAAAACATTTTTGTTGGTCCCTGGATTCCACTGTTGGATTTTGGCTGGGATGAGAAGAGAGGACTACCAGGTGTGATCAACAAAGTTACCTGAACGGTAAGCTAAGCATCCCTATCCTCGCTGAGAAGAGGCTTTAGGGTATTTCTGCGTTATCCAACTGCTGGGAATTGCCAACACTGCTCTCCAGAAGTAGGATCTTCTGGATGTTAATGCAAGGGAATGCAGTAAATCTCAGGTATGATTAAGACTTTATGACAGATGGTGACTTTTAGGCTAAAATGAGTAAGAGTTGCTTGCAAAATAGAGGAACTATCCTGACAGGTAAGTTTCATTAAATTGGCAGGCATGAAAGAAAACCAAAATGAAATTTTAAATTATTATCCTCTTAAGAATAAGACAAATGGCCAAAAATAAAGAAAGTAGGTTTGGACAAATGACTTTCCTTGTTAATAGCTTGTTTTGTAAGCTGATGTTAATGATCAATATATAATTTCAAAATCATCACGATGTGATGGAAATGGATATGTATATGGAGAGGTTAGATTGGAGAGTAGGAATTTTCTTTTCATGGAAAGATTAGTAGAAGAAATCAGCATCTTAAAATGGTGATTAAATTGTATTCTTTTTTCTTTACTTTGTTCACATGTCTTTGATGTTAAGATCAGATGAATGGGGGCCAGGGAACAGAGCAGTTTTCTTTTTTTTAAAGTAGGTTTTTGAGGTAGGGTTTTTGGAAGGTCTTGGGAGATACCTGTCAAGAGCTTGTTATGTAACTCGCCCAAAAGAAAATATAACTGGGTATCTGTGGACACATTACATCTTGTAACTGGGAAATGATGCCAGACTGATGCCAAACGATACCACGGAAAGTTCTGCTCACTGTACTTGCTCAATGGGAGTATTATTCAATGTTTAGGGTGGCTACATGGTTTTGTATAGACATGTGTTCAGTTAAAATGCTCATGACATATTCAGTCATCTATTTTTGTCTTCATAACAACATGTGATCATCACGTGTGATGATCATGTCTTTCTTTTTCAACATGTGTGCAAGTCTCAGGAAGGATGAGAAGGGGTGCAATGTATACACTGTTTAACTACACTCACCATATTCCACATGTGCATTAGATTTGCATAAACGAGGGCTGGTGTAGTGTAATCCTGGAGAACACTCATTTGCATTATGAAAATGTTCCTCTAGCTACAACTAAAAATGCTTTTTGTATGATAACACTTTCCAATTTATCAAGCTGCTATATCCCCAAAACAAATATTCCAAGTAAATATTTCCCTACAGTTATCAGTTGACACTTTTATGAAACTCCCATCATGCTTAATTAAAAATTAACATAAATATTGTAAGAGCTGATTGTTATTGAAAATTTCTAAAGACAACAATAATTTTCATGGGCAATTTCTACTTGGGTAATTAAGACGATTCTACTCTGATGAGAATTTTCTAAGTGGTTTTCCAATGTGGGGTTTGAGTTCTTAAGGTAGACAAAGCAAAAATCCTCTGTAAAAACTCTGGAGCAAAAAAAAGTATTGATTATTAAGAAGGGGAGGGCAAATTTATTTTTAGAGTTTATAGCTTCTGTTAAAGTTCATGTATACTTGTCTTTTTTGCTTAAACTTTACTGAAGTAAAAAATGTTAGTTAAGAAGAGGTGGTGGCACGGTCACCGGAGATGAAGATATTTTATTGTGGCTTCAAATGATGGTGCCTTTGATAGAGCACTGTTGTGGGAGACTGACATTGTAATTTGCCAAGAGTTGTGCTGGTCCAATGATGGGGAAAAACCAAAAGTAATGGGCCTTGCATTCTTTTCTTCAGAATAGAGTCCATATTATTCTTTGTCTTAACCTGAAGCAAAATTTTCATTACCAAGGAAAAACATGCTTTATCTCCCTACTATGCTGCATTAAAAAACATTTAAAGGAGATACCTTAAAGAGATACAAGTAGAATTACCATTTGATCCAGCAATCCCATTACTGGGCATCTACCCAAAAGATCAAATGACACTCTATAAAAAAGACACCTGCACCCGATTGCAAAGATGTGGAAACAACCAAAGTATCCATCAATACATGAGTGGATTAATAAAATGTGGTATATGTATACCATGGAGTACTATTCAGCTTTAAGAAACAATGGTGATATAGCACCTCTTGTATTCTCCTAGATAGAGCTGGAACGCATTCTACTAAGTGAAGTATCCCAAGAATGGAAAAACAAGCACCACATGTACTCACCATCAAATTGGTATTAACTGATCAACACATAAGTGCACATATAAGAATAACATCTATTGGATGTCGGGCAGGGGAGAGGGGGGAGGAGGGAGGAGGGGACGGGTATATGCATACACAAAGAGTGCGATGCGCAGCATCCGAGGGATGGACACACTTCAAACTCGGACTTGGGGGGGAGGGGAGGCAAGGGCAACATACCTAACATCTGTACCCCCATAATATCCTGAAATTAAAAAAAAAAATTTAAAGGAAAAATGTTAGTTGCTTTTATTTTCCTTAGGACAGAACTAGTGACTATAAGCATTTAATAACCATTTATTGCCGAGCACAGAGTAATTTTTTATTTCATTATAATCAGGGGGAACACTTTCATAGTAAAGAGCTTAGTTTTCTCACTTGTTCATTCATTCATCAGCTATTTTAGAGTGCCTGCTCTATGCTAAGCCCTGTGCAGGTTACTGGGAATATAACAGTGAAATGAGACAAATAATGTCTCCATATGCCTTGAGTATAGGAATTTGCACAGAAAGTTCAATTAGTAGTGATTTGAACCTGGGTATTGTGCATGTTATTTGCCAAAGTAAGTATTTTCTCCCTCATTCCTGATTAAAGGAAGAATTAAGCACCAGAAATTTTTTTTCCTACTTTAAAAAGGGTTATTTAGTGTCTGCAAAATGTGGGAATACTTCCAGAGATGAATTCAACATCCATATACATCTTAGTGCAAATACTTGAGCCTTCTTTGAGGGATGCTGACATTTCAGTGCAAGCTATAGATGTTAAACAAAAGGCTCACATACTGATACTGTCTGCTTCTTCTGAACTGGGCCAGACAAGAAGTCCCTAAGGAAGACCTTAGAGGAAAATCTGTATTATAGCCTCTTAGAAATCTAGGGTTCAAATCTGACAGAGTTTCAAGATGTTTCTGTCTAATCTGTCTAATATAATCACTGGGGCCCACATTGAAAGAGCAGCAGTACTGTGTTTCTCATCTTGTTTGAGGACACTTTTTATAATGGCATTAATCACAACGGTGTCATTTTACACCTATGAGGTATTTTACATTGTTCATAGAACTTGCGTATCAGTCACTTGATTGTATGTAATAGGAAAGGCAGGAATCATCATCATTCCCTGCTTAGCAGATGGACAAACTAAGTTCTAGAAGTTAAAAGGACTAGCCCAGCTAATTTTCTCTCTAATACACAATCTCATAGAGTAATTTCTCAAATAAAGGACTAGAAAAATTCTGAGTTTTCAACATGAGTACTCATAGCTCTGACCTACTCTTTGAAAGCGGAATTAGCAAACTGGAAACCATGCTGATACAGGTCCTCCTCAATCCTCTTGCTGCCTCCGCTTCCCTTCTAGGTCCCTTCCTGTTCTTCCCTCTGGTCCTTGAAAAATCAGTTTAGTTGCTAAAAGAAATATAAGCTACTGCCTTTTTTCCTTCTTTTGGGTAGAATAATGAAGTACAATATGGGGAACTAGCCTGATGAACTCTGAACTTACTCTTAATACCATTGTAATGAAATAAAAAAACTATTCTGAGTGGTAAGAATAAAAAAGAAAACATCGCTTCTTTCATGATTTTAAAAATTTTGGTGATTGTTTAGGACAGGAACACTATACAGTACGTTAGTATATTCACTTACATGTGAATGCAATTGGAATTTTAAACTCCTGGTTGGTGCCACTAGCTAGCAACATAAAACACTGTCACATCAGATCAGACCGAGTGCCCACCCAGTCCAGATCTTGCTTCTGTTGGAAGCATAGTGGGTCCTTGTGGAGAAGCAGTTTATCATGGGTAAGACAGAAAAAATACTATACATGGAAAAATGGCAAGCATGGCTAACCAAGAGCTATACAGAGCTGAGCAGAACAGTCTTGAGTGAATGAAGCAGGCCTTTCTGATGGATTTTGAGAGCAAACCCACATATATCTAATACTATCTATTTTTAGCTATGACCAAGCAAATACACAAAACTTCATTTCTTTTTTTACATTCTCCTTAGAATTTATATACCTATTTAAAGTTTGTTATAATTCTTTGGAGGCTTTTAGCTGCTTTTCTCTCCTGTTTGTGGCTTGAAATGGATGTCATAGATCTTCATGATGGATCTAGGGACAATTATTTGACTAGGATATTGGAATTCATGGCAGGATAGCAAAGTGGATAAAGCTGCTTCCTTGCTTTTCCTGAGAGCTTCTGCTCCTGGCCCTGAAACAGAAAGAGAGGCAGCTGCCTCTGAGCCATGATATTAAACTGACAGGTTATGACTAGGGATAGAAGCTCCATGTTTCAGCTGCTCCAACATCTCTAAACAAAGCTATTTTAGGAACCTTTGCATTTGATCAGGGAGCATGTGGGGTTAAGCCTTATGTTTTCCACTTCAGTTTTAGATCCTAAGCAGGTGACCTTAGTAGTTCAAATTTTCAAAACTTAACTGCATTTCCTTCTAACCAATGCAAAAATATTATTTTCCCAAAGCTACCATGACTTGATTTATCATGGGGCTGGCTCTATGATGACATCTCCTGATCTTTCCTTTTCAAACAAGAGTAAAAATGGTTACCAACATTTTGAAGAGTGTGTATGGGTAGAGAAGTTACTAAAAACTGCATCCTGGATTGGGGTGGGGGGTGCATGAAGGAAACAAATTTGCAGATACAGATTGCAGTGCCTATCTCTTCCCTCAATGACTCTTGAATTTGATGCTTTTTAATCTAATCTAACAGCTGATGTAAATGTTAGATAACGATATTTATAGTGGCATCATTCATAAGTGCCAAAAACTGTAAACGACCCAAATGCCCTTCAACTGGTGAATGGATAATCCAACTATAGTACATACATACAATGAATTACTCAGCAATACTAATGAGACACACATAATATGCATGAACCTCAACTGTATTAGGCTAAATGAAAAAACCCAGACTCAAAAATCTACACACTAAATGAGTCCATTTACATGACATTGTGGAAAATGAAAGACCACAGGGACAGAAAACACGGCAGTGGTTGCCAGCAGCTGGGGCTGTGGGGAGGGACCAACTACAAAGTTGTGAGAGGGAACGTTGGGGTGATGGAACTGCTTTATGTCTTGACTATAAAGGTGGTTCCATGACTGTATGAGTTTGTCAAAATTTGCAGAATTATGCATTATACAAAGGGCGAATTTTATTGTATGCAAAACATACCTTAAACCTCTGTGTGGCTCTGTATTGACAGCCTCCCACCTCAAACTTCAGGCAGCCTATTCTGGTTTGGTGTTGATGTATTGGAGTTTTTGCACAGGTTTTCATTTAAAAAATTTTTTTTAGGGCATTAAAATACATAAAGGAAAAGGAACCCTTAAAAAATGATTGATATAGTCTACCCACCACCTTGTTTTACAGATGAAGAATTGAGGCCAAAGGAAGTTAGGGGCAGGCAGAGAAATATCCCTGTTGTTTTAGAGATATTTAAAAATTATCAACCTGCCCTACTCCAGGAAATTCAACTCTCTATTCTTGTGCAATAATGTCAACATTACATTGTGTAATGAAAAGCTATGGGGCAAAAAACTATGCAAAAAAACTCCAAGCACCTGCTTTCCAAATGTCATGTTGAGAAATTGGCCAGCGGTTGCTGGCTTCTGACAAATATACAATTACAAGGGAATATGATCTGATTTTAGTAGTCAGACATTTTTGCATGCCCACTGTCTGTCAAAAACAGCCACCACCACTATGCACTGTGCTCAGTATGGGGGCATACCACAATAAAAGAAGACCCAAGCCATGTTTGAAGGGGCACACATGTGTTCATTTGTTTATTTAAGTAACAGACAAATGATGTGCCAGGCACTGTCCTGGGTCCTACAATCTAATGTTGATCTTGTAATTATAACACAGTAGCATCCAGATATGGAGCAATGCTAACCATTAGAACAGAGTGAGGGCTGTTTGAATTCTAAACAAAATAAAAGTCAGAACTAAACCAGCAAATGATTGTGTTTATCACCATACTGCATAATACCTCAGGGCATGGACTTTCTCAGATGGTATCACTGGCTTCTAATTCCAGTTTTGTATGTTCTGCCACAAGTTACTTAAACACTAAAAGTTTCAAATTTCCTCAACCATAAAATGGAGATGATAATTGTACCTTCCTTTAATGGGAGCAATAAATGAGAAATATAAGGTATTAGCACAGTTAGTGGCACATAGTGTTCAACAGTCAGGAGCTAGTAGTATTATTAGTACAGAAAACTTCCACCATGGTGCTATAGATTGGGTCTAAAAAAAAATCAGTCTTGAGAATGTGATATGCCAGTCTCTTCTGACAAGTTGATAGCACTACAAGACATAGAATACACACAAACACAAAACCTTGGATTCCCTGAACCAAATTAAGAAGTTGGGCTAGAAGCGTCATCTAGAAATCAAGGGAACTGGAATTTAAATGATGTGTTTTCTCTGGGACTCTAAGTTAAGAACCACTGCTCTAGACACTACACACTCATAGACAGGTATAAATTTAAGATGCCAAATTTCATGGTTTTGGCATTAAGAAAACCCCAGAAATCTGATTATTTAAAGTAAACCAGAATTTCCTTGACTGATGTTAAAGAAGTAGAAATATCCTTTTCCCTTCTCTGAGATTCTCGGGCCCTAAGTAACTATTTCTTTTGCAATTCTCTTGCTCTCTTCTACCATAAAATTTAAATCATGTAATGGAAGTTCCATACTGTAAAAAGTGATAATTTATTGCCCCACAGCCCTGAGGATTCTGAGGAGACAATGAAATTCCTAAACATGTGCAAATTATTCCAGAATGGGAAATGCCTCTTCCTGTCTAGCAGTAATTATTTATGTAACACTACCTTGGGAGAATGTTAACAGTAGAGCATTAAGTTACTACTTTTAAAACAGTGAACTTCCAACAGGATTTTATTTGTTCTTTCCTAATTTGGAAAGACAGCATGTGTACACAAAAGATAGTAAGATTTACCATAGCCTATCGTTAAGAGGTTAGGTCAGGTTTCAGAAAGACTATACCAATGCATTAAATACCTGCCAAATGTGTGGAAGGAAAGCTTCAGTTCATATGACACAGTTGTGGATCCATTGCTTTCCAAGTAAGCAAAGTGACCAGAAATTCTACTACCAACAAAATGTCAAAAGAGGCCATAATGCCCACCGAAGAAAGAAAAACTTTAGTTTACTTAAAATCCACATGCACTTAGTCGTTTTCCCAGATGGTATCATAAAAGTGCAATCATAACCTAAATAATCTAGTTTTTTAGGCACTGAATTCTATTATTATATCCCTGTCTACATCTGGATAGTTCATTTGTACAAGGCAATTTCAGTTGAAAAGAAAACTTGAAAGGTCCAGCTAGGTCTAGTGGAACTAATCTGTATATAAAACAAGGATTTTTCAAAAACAATATTGAAGAACATAAAGATTTTCACCTGTACTTGTGGCACTAAAACAGTAGCTCAGTTTGAACTGGTAGCTACAAATTTATATCTTTTGGCTGTGTCACAAAATCCACAAGGATTTATGCTTTCAGAGTTAGATCAGATACATGTTGGTGGCAAAATGCCAGTCACCATTTCAATGGGGCTTTTTGCATTTCTACCCTTCGCCCTGAAGAACACATTTTTTTTTTAGAGTTTCTTTAGCACACTTCTGTTATTGTATTAATTTTCAGCATTTTTTTAAGCAGCAAAATAATCTCTGGCATCTTAAATTTTCCAAACATATGAAAACATACAACAGGGATCAGAGTATTAGGCTGGGATTAGTAGAACAACCAGTCAGACACCATTTGAGTGAATCAGATGGGGTTTAACTCATCTAAAGCAGTGGTCCCCAACCTTTTTGGCACCGGGGACAATTTTCCATGGAAGACAATTTCTCTATGGACTGGGGAGTGGGGGATGGTTTTGGTATCTTTCAAGCACATTACATTCATTGTGCACTTTATTTCTATTATTATTGACATTGTAAGATATAATGAAATAATTATACAACTTACCATGGGTTGGGGACCCCTGATCTAAAGGATTCAAAGTGAAGCTTACATTCATAGCAGGAAGGTGAGCAACATGCTCTAGCCCAGGTAAGGGTGAAAGCTTCTGGACCCCAAAATCCATTAGGGACATATAGTTACAGAAGATGCTCATGTGTGAAGACAGATCTTTTCCAACTAAGATGTCATTCGCCAGCTCTCAACTGTTCTTTGGGTAAAGAGTCAAAGTGGGGTTTCTTGGTCCAGTCATCTGACAGGTGGCTCCAGATCCTCTGCCAGCACTTCCCCATCTCCACTGGAGTCGTTCTTGCCCCAGAGGTCATACTATTAATAAATCTTGCATACTCCTGAGATTAATATGTCTGGCCAGATGGGAGGGTTCTTGGAACAGATCCAGATTAGCCTACATGCAGAATTGGGCAAGCCTACGCTGGCCTGGAAGAGGACTGAGCTTCACAAAGTCTGACATTATTATCTGCGATTGTAGATCCCTGCAGAGTATTCCACAATCTGGAAGTTTGCACCTCTGCTTATAATAGTATCCTGACTGTACTGACCTGTTTCTGTACCCTTTTGATGGGTCAACCTCTTCTGATTTACTTATGTAATACTGTCTGATTGTTCCATCAATCCCAGCCTACTAACGACAGTAATTTCATATTTTCTGTATGCACAGTATATATGGATATTTTATCTAATGGAAACCCCTAGGAGTTATATTCTGACTGCCTTAATTTCTAGACTCCCAAACATAACCCTCTGTCCCACCATCTGATGGTGAGAAACTATGTGGAATGAATGATTTCCATAATGATAATGTCTCTAAGTTTTAAGTCGTGTTCTAAGTGAGAAGAGGAAGGTAATCAATAAAAAGGATTTCGTTTGATGAAAGGGGAGCTTACAAGTCGCTTTCAAAAAACTAATTGCATCCCAGGAGGTTGAAAACCTTAGTCTGAGTATGCCAGGTGGAGAAGGAAGAGTGAGAACAGTAGTAACTACGGGCTTTTGAAAGGGTAACTAATCTTCTGAAACGTCTCCTGGGATTGCATCACCTTGACCTTGCATTTGTTTTTCATTTCTACTTTCCAAACTACCTTTGCATAAGGATTAATGACCCTCTCTCAGCCCATTAGACTATCATTAATCTCCAGGAAATACCTTGTCACTTCTCCTTAAGGGGTACATGAAAAATGCTGTGTTTTAGGTTAAAACTGGTTAATTTTATAGCCCTTTAACTACCCTGTTCGATGATTACTGAGCCTTTCTGGATGTCCTTTTTGCCCCATAATTAGTTAACATTTTAATCACAGTCTTATTTGTAAGCTATGAAATTGTTAGATATGAATTATAATCAATCCAAATGAAATGCCTTCCTGGAAGGTAAACGGAATTTTCAAAAGCAAAAAGCATATTACTAGTCTAAATTCCTATAACGCATATGTGTTTCATATACTTAGGAACTAAATGTTGCCACCCCCAAATCAATATTAATGGTCAGCTTCAATTATAAACTATTTCAATTTTAATCTCTGGTAGGAGGATATGTTATCTACTAAATTAGCCTTGTAAATAGGCTAGAAAAATCTATATAGGCATAAATATTTGTATTCTCTTAGAGGGATGTTTATGAGACTTCAGCAACACTGTGAACACTCTAAGACAAGGCTAAGAGAACAGCAGCTACAGTTAACTACAGTAAAAGAAACAACTTGTAAATGAATATTCCTATAAACAGAAACTATATCAGAAAGAGCAAGTTAAATAAAGGCAGACTTTTAAAAGAAAAATTACAATGAAAGTGCAGGCAAGATTTTGGCTGTTGCAGGGAGAAGAAATGATTGAGGTAGAAAAACATGGAAGTGATGAAACAAGGACGCAATGATTGGACAGTGAACTAGCTAAGCTGTAAATAGTGACTCTCAGCCAGTCTTGGGGGTCAGGGAAAATGACAGAGGTGTCTGTTTTCATCCCTACACTACATGTCCTGAGTTTCTCTTCCACCTGATGAAAGCCAACAAGCCCAGGGCATTGTGCAAATGCAAAAGCACTGGGGTCCAATTCACTGCCACTCCTACGAAGTGGGAAGAGGCCTCAACCCTAACTTTGGGATTCCTAGGCATGCAAAGCAGGCCTTGGTCAGCTGGCTCCATACTGGATTCTACTCTGGCTTGGTCGCTGTCCTCTGGGTCTTGAGAACACAGGCCTGTGCTCTAAGCCATTGTTCTTTAAACAAAGTTGTGAACTGCTAAGAGTTTCATTTAAAAGTTTATAAAATGGTAACCACATTGCTACATCTCTCTGGAATATCTTAAACAAAATGTGGTTCAAATTTCTGTTAAAAAAAAGTGCAGCTCAGAGTTCTTGAATAAACAAAGACAACTGATATAGTTAACAGGCTTTGTGTGACCACAGCTATGTCATCTTGTCTTGTTTCTTGCTTTGGGCAGAGGTCAGGGTGAGCCATCCCAAGCAGCAGCCTCCAGCTAGTCAGTCCATCTAAGTGCTTCGCCTGAGCATGCTTCTTTGCAGCCGCCACCCTGCAACACGGCATGGCAGCAGGCGTGGGGGTGGGGGAGGGCTGCTCTCATTACAGCCTACCCTCTCCAACCCAAACACACAGTCAGCCGTTGTCTTCATTTCAGGAAAATGAGAAGACACCTTTCCTCAGGATGGCTGGAAGCCCCAATTTCATGACGTGGCCTCTGGGTCTTTAAGAGAGTAAGGGGTGTAAGTGGATGTTTCTAGTAATACTAATTGAAAAACCTCTGCAGTAATGAGGCTGATCAGGAGACTTCGCAGAGCTGTGCTCATGTTTCTTATTAAAGAGGGTTGATCTTTACATAAAGATCAGCTGTTCATTGATTATGCCGCCAACACAAAGGGTGTGAACTTTTTAGGATAACACAGATCCATCTTAATGCAACAATTTGCTATTTGAACAAACATGTTTATTGCAAGGCCAGTCAAGCCAAACCCAAATGTTTTCCTGTTTGCATTTCCCAGGGGGCAGTTTGTAATAGCCTAGGGCTTCTAATCCTGCCCATGCTGGCAACCAATATGCCCTTCCCCACCCTAGCTCTGGCCCTTTCCTGCCCACACCTCCTTTTCGCTCAACATTAAGAATGGTTGCTGTTAACCTCCTCAATCAGTGCTTCCAACTTGTCTACAAAAAACCTGATTCGAGATTTGAGGAACCCCTGAAGACTCTAGATCTTCAGTCACACAAAGGGACTCACACTTACATTTTGCAAAAATTAAAATGGCTATCCTGTCACTGGTTTGGTTCCATGCTTCCCAGAGGAGCCACAAGAGCCTTCAGAGTGGAGCAGCTCTGCCCAACCTCCTGCTCTACTCAGGACCTAGGGATCCATGTGTGTATTTCCGGCTGACTCTTGCCATTCCCACTGCTCTGCTGCCACACTGAGCTGCTGCCTTCTCCATGGTCTGAGTGGGCTCCTCTTAAAAGGCCATTCATTCTGCTTATGTGGTGAGACTTCAAATCACCAGTTTCCTTTTAAAGACTCCTGGCCTAAGATCACAGGGTAAGGTATTTCACAATGACTAGATCTGTGCACCCACAATCAGTTGATCTGCTTCATTTTACAGCAATTAGCATCCCAAGCCTCAACCACACATTTTTCCTTCTCCACTGGCACCTGCAGGGCCATGAGCAGAGGGCATTACATTGCTTTTTCCTTTGAACTGCTCTTGCCAATCTGCTCCGCCCTGGCAGAACTTGGTGGTAGATGGAAAGGCTATTTTTGATGAGAAGGCTTAGCAACATTCCCTAAACAGAAAATTTCTCTCCTACACACTCAAAGCATTGCAGAACACTTTTAATATGATTTAGTCCTTGATCCCAGAAAAAGGAGAAAGCTGGCTTTAAAAATTATTGTTTTCAGTAGCCAAATAAAGAGCTAACAAATCCAGAGGAATCACAGCGTCCTTGGGTTCATACATTTATTCAAATATTGAGTAGCCACTGAATGCAAAGCATGCTGGAGGACATAGAAGGAAATCCAGCATTATCCTTGCCTTCGAAGAATTACCAGTTTAGTAAAGGAAATAAGGAAAACATAAGGACTATAAAATATAGAATATAAAAAGTGTCATAAGAGAGATACAGATAAAGTACAGGGGTGATTCAAAGGAAAAAGATCTCACACCTGTGGAGAAGCAGAAATCCCATTTACAACATCATCCAATTTCTTCTGCGAGCATCTCATGCAAGTGACGGCTTTTAAGGCTACCTTCACTTATCTTTCCTTATTAGCCTCTTTCCAAAGATATTTATTCATCCTACCCTACCCCGACCCTGCCTTTGACGGACTGGATCAGACAGCACATGTGTTACTTTGAAGGCTATATTTATTTCCACCACGAACAAGAATTCCAACCAAAGTACTTATTGAAAGCAAGGTTGAGAGTCATAACCTGTCTTCAGTTGCTCACTCTCTGCCTTTTCTTTGCTTCTTCTAACCTGATCCACCTTACCTGAGGCCACTCTTACCTGGCTGCAGAGCTGTGCTGCTCCTTCCCCCAAATATCAAAACTTCTTCCCAGAAAAGACTCTGGTCCTGGCCTGTGCCCTTAAGTCAGCACGCTCCCTCCCCTTGTGGGCAGTAGGGAGCTACTGTTTCAGCTGTAGTATTAACTGTCCCTCAGTAAAGGAAAGTAGGACATTGGTTGTGTTTCCTTCCCAGTGTCAGATAGTAACCAGTCACTACCACTCAGGAGAGGCTGATATATATGTCTGCTTTTCGCCACAGCCTAACGAGCATTCCACCTGCTCCAAAGGCCCCCAGGTACAAAGTGGCCAAGGCACCCCCAAATCTGATGGGCTCCTACCCTACGTGCAAGTGAGATGCCAGTGTCATTCCACACTTTGTTCTCTGTTTTCCATATACCTGGGCTAAATAACTGACCACTGGTATTAATACCTAAGGGAGCTAAGCCTTGGCCAACCACTCTGCCAGGAACAGAAGAGTCAGGAAAGGCTGATCCTTCTCACAAACTGCCCGGGAGACTTCTCGTTAAAAGACACGAGGGTACCCTCTCCATAGCATTCCACCTGAACACACAGCAAGGCAATCACTAACCCCATAAGGCCTTGGATTCCACCAGAGATCTCAGTGATGCTAGTTCTCATAGCTTTGAAATTCTCACCTACCAGCAAAAATGCAAGCATCCAGGGTCAACAGTCTTCTCACCTATGGTATTTTCATTCCCGTATAACTTTGCATTCCTCTCTGATTCTTCTCTTCCTCTCTGACTTCCCTTCAAGTCCTTCCCAGGCTGCTCTCTGAATTTCTCTGAAGACCTGTGAAACCATGCAAAAGCACAGCTTTGCGGCCAGACAGAACTGAGTTCTGTGGTTCTAATGTGGACTGGCTATGTGACCCTAAATAATGCGCATGGCCTCTTTGTGGCTTAGGACTTTATCTGTAAAATCCAGATGACAGTCATTACTTTGTAGAGTTTTGTGAAAATTAAATGTATAAAACAGCCAAGTACAGTACATAGCACATTCTGGGTGCTCAATAAATGACAAATATTGCTATTATTGGAACCCCTACAATTTTAGCCTTCTCACAGACTCCTCCTCCCACCTTCTGTTCCATCTCCTGTCCAATCCTTTCTCCAGGACGTACAAACCCTTGAGCCTCTCAAGGAGGTGACCTGTGCTCCCAGAGCCCCAGGAGTCAGCATTTTCCTGGCCCATCATGCTCCTTCCAGGCCATTCCTTTCCATTCTCATGTCAAAATCCCTCCTCAGGCCATCTACCCACGCCACACTTGCCCGCTCTCCAGTTCTGCCACCTACTGACCTCTCTTCATCATTGCACCTTATTTAACAAGGACTTTTGGCAACTGGGTCAAACTTTTTCCCCTCCTAATTCCCTCCCTGTAGTGTAGCGGTCCCCAACATTTTGGCACCAGAAACTGGTTTCATGGAAGACAATTTTTCCACGGATGGGGTGGTGGGGCAGGGAGCCGGGCAGGCAGAGCTCAGGAGGTGATGGCCAGTTGGAACTATGGCCAGTTCCTAACAGGCCATAGACCGGTACTGGGCTGCAGCCAGAGGTTGGGGACCGCAGCTGTAGTGGGTAGCCTCAGCTTGAACATGGATGATCTTTACAACATGTAGCTTCACAATTTCTCAACTCCAAAACGCTCTGCCCACTCTTTCGCAGCAACCCAGTTCCACAGCGACACCTGGAATGTTCTATCTCTGCACACTTATGATACTTTACTGTACTTATTAAGTGGTTCACATGTCTCTCTCTTCTCGGTGAACTATTAGGTCCCCACTCCTAGAGACCATATCTTACTTGCCTTTTTATCCTTTTCCCTAAGGCAGTGTCTTGTACACAATAGGTGTTTAATAAATACTTAATGGGATGAATAACATGGTAGATTTGTGTAGTTTTCTAGAAATAATCGTATTTGATCATCGCCGTAGGAAGGTGGAAACATTATTATAATTCCCCTGTGTAAATATGCAAATGAGGCTCAGAAAAGTCAAGCGACTTAATTAAGTTACATAGTTAGGCCATGACAAACAGCTGTTTTATATCACCTAAAGGCCAGCTAGGGCTCTTCCTACTAGCCTAGCTACAAGAGCAGCTGCCTTCTTCCTCTACCTTGATTATCCTTGTATAGTTGTTTCATATGAAAACTTATAAGACAATCTGAGAAGACGTTAGCTTACTCATTTTATGCACACATGAATAGTTTGGAGAGGATTATGCATCTCTGTTATCCCAAGGGTCTTCTGCCAGGAGACTCTCAGTATCTTCTTAAAGGAACTGTGTAATGTTCTGTTTCATTGTCCCCAGTATGTGCACTAAGATGACAAATGTTCAGTCTATTACCCGTATTAAGTAGATTTCAAAACTGGAAAATGCAGAAACCCAATCTTGTGTTCTCTGATTAATTCAATCTTGGATTTAAGCTTCTTGATAAGGCCCACAGAATGACATTCACAATTGTTTTCATGTTGAGTTTTCACCGCCTGTACATGGCAATGATTTTCAACACGCATTAGGAAGGCACTGCTGTGCTACGCACTGAGGGATGCAAAGTTTTCAGGGTTGTAGGTGCTTCTACTCTAGTAGGGAAGAAAGATATGCACAAAAATATCTTTACTACAAGGTAACTTCCTTGCATGTATCGATATTTATTGGCAGAAACAGCCAAAGTTTAATTATGATTAACAAAAATAAAATTCTTAGAGTCAATGACAGCTGACATTTACTAAGTGCCTGCTATATGCCAGGTCCTATGCTGAATACTTTAACACACTAACTTATTTAATTCCAAGAATCCTATGAAGCAGGCATTATAAGTGATTGTAATGTTACAGATGAGGAAGTTTAGCCTGAGAGAGGTTCACTTGCCTAGTGTCAAACAGCTGGTTAAATGGGGGAAATGGATTCAAATATAGGATTTTTGACTCTAAAACACAGTGTCTGTTCCTTTCTATGTTATTATCTCCTTCTGCTGAAGCATATCGTCACTAACATAGGCATTACGTGCTTTGTTTTTCTTACTTATCATCAGTGTGAATCTGCAAACTGCTGAGAGAATCATAGGGAGGCTTTCAGCTGGCTGTGCGGCCACCAGTACAGAGTCCAATGTGTTGGCAATAACAAGTTACAGCACAGCCAAGAGTCAAAGCAGTCACCGACCTATGGTCTGCTGCTATTCTGATTTTACTGGATTTTTCAAATAGCAATGTAGCATACACCACTACTCTGCCTGGCTAAACATTAAAAATTACCGTTACCTTGCCAGATATGCCATTGTTGATGAAATAATAATTTAAAAAACTCAACACAGTCAATGTAAAGGTTTCTGCTGAGAAAAAATATTATAAAAAGTTATTCAGAAAAAAATGCAACAAAGCCATTACAACTTAGAAGGTAGCAAATATCCTAGGTGATATTTTCTTATAATGAAGGCCCAATCCTGGGTTAGGAAGAATGTGAAAACTAAGTAAGTCTTTGTGATAGTCGCTGAATAACCAAGAATATTCAACCCCAGAGCTATTAGAGTCTATTAAAAATGACGTTGAAAATAATCTAATGATTTAGAAAATGTTCATTATATACATGATCACAGAAAAGGGGGTTTGAATGAGTGTGATCTCACTTTTAGAGGTAAATCCAAACATGTACAGGGCTTGTATGCTGAAAACTACAAAATGCTCAGGAAAGACATCAAAGATCTAAAAATGGAGAGACATACCATGTTCACGAATTGGAATACCGAGTCATCCCCTCTGTCCCCGGATCCCTGGGGGATTGGTTCCATATCCCTTGGATATGAAAATCTGAAGATGCTCAGGTCCCTGATACAAAATGGTGTGGTATTTGCATATAATCTAAGCACATCCTCCTATACACTTTAAATCATCTCTGGATTATTTATAATACCCAATATAAACACTATGTAAATAGTTGCTATACTGTATTTTAAAATTTTATTATGTTTTACTGTTGTATTATTATTTTTTATTTTTTTCAAAGTCTTACTCTGTTGCCCCAGGTAGAGTACAGTGGTGTTATCACAGCTCACTGCCACCTCAAACTCCTGGGCTTACGTGATCCTCCTGCTTTAGCCTCCTGAGTAGCCGGGACTATAGGCGTGTGCCACCATGCCCAGCTAATTTTTCTATTTTTAGTAGAGACGGGGTCTCACTCTTGCTCAGGCTGGTCTCAAACTCCTTGGCTCAAGTAATCCTCCCACCTCGGCCTCCCAGAGTGCTAGAATTACAGGCATGAGCCACTGTGTCCAGCTTGTTTTTTTCCCCAAATATTTTCAATCTGTGGTTGGTTGAATTGTGGACAGAGGACCAATTGTGTTTAACATAGAAAATACGTTGATTTATCCAAAATTGATACACACTTTTAATTCAATTCTAACCAAAATCTCAGCAGGATTTTTATAGATATAGATAAGATGATTCCAAAATTTACATGGAAAGGCAAAGGAATTAGAATAGCTAAGGCAATATTGAAAAAGTAGAGACAGTGGGAAGAATCAGTGTACCTGATTTCAAGACTGGTCACTGTAGTAACCAAGACTGTGTGTAGTGGTGGAGGGGCAGACACATAGATCTGTGAAACAGAACAGAGAGCCCTGAAATAGACCCACGCAAATATGCCTGCCTGTTTTTTGACAATAGTACAAAAGCAACTCAACCAAAAAAAGATAGCCTTTTCAACAAATGGTGCTAGAACAATTGGACATCAATAAGAAAAAAAATGAACCTCAACCCAAATCTACTACCTTACACATAATTGAACTCAAAATAGATCATGGACTTAAATGGCAAAGAATTCTTATACTTAACATCAGAAGTGTAATCAATCAATAAATTGATAAATTAGATTACATCAAAACAAAATACTTTTGCTCTGTGAAAGAGCCTGTAAAGGGAATAAAAAGAAAATTTTGAGACTGGGAGAAAATATTTTTAAACCACATATCTGACAAAGGACAACTATCTAGAATACATAAAGAACTCTCAAAACTTAATAAAAAAATAAAATTAGAAAAAAAATCAATTAGAAAATGGGTGAAAGACATGAGCCAGCACTTCATGAAAGCAGATATACAGATGACAAGCACATGAAAAGATGCTCCACATCATTAACCATTAGGGGAATGAAAATGAAAATCAAAATGAGATCACTACACACTTGTCAGAATAGCTAACATCAAAAAATAGTGACGCCACCAAATGCTGGTGAGGATGGAGAGAAACCAGATCACTTATATGTTGCAGTTTGGCAGTTTCTTGAAAAACTAAACATGCAGCTACCATTTGATCCAAAAATTGTGCCTGTGGGCATTTATCCCAGAGAAATGAAAACTTATGTTCATACAACCACACCCGTATGCTAATCTTTATGGCAGTTTTATTTGTAATAGCCCCAAACTGGAAATGATTCAGATGTAACCTGCAGAATGTTACTCAGCAAAGAAAAGGAACTACTGATGAAAGTAATAACCTAGATGAATCTTCAGAAAATTATGCTGAGTGAAAAAAGCCAATCCTAAAAAGTGTTACATATTGTCTGATTCCATTTATATACCATTCTTGAAATGATAAAATTCTAGAAATAGAGAACAGAATAGTGATTATCAGGGTTTAAGAAGGGAGTGGCTGTGGGAGGAAAATGGTTGTTGGCTACAAAAGGTCAACATGAGGGATCCTTGTGGTGATAGACGTGTTCTCCATCTTAGCTGTATCAATGTCAATATCCTGGTTATGAAATTCTATTACAGTTTTGCAAGATGTTACCACTGGGGGAAACTGGGTAAAGGGTACATGGGACCTCTCTGTATTATTTCTTACAGTTACATGTGAGTCTCCAGTTATATCAAAGTGAAAAGTTTGATTAAAAAAATTAAGTCTAGTTTTTGCATAGGAAAAAGAATGAGAAGATATGTATCAGAATCTTTATCCTTAAGCAGTAGTAAATCAGTGACTTTAGTTTTCTCCTTTTGCATTATGTCAGGGGTCCCCAACCTATGGTGAGTTGTACAATTATTTCATTATATATTACAATGCAATAATAATAGAAATAAAGTATACAATAAATGTAATGTACTTGAATCATCCTGAAACCATCCATACACCTCCTCTCTGGTCCATGAAAAAATTGTCTTCCATGAAATCGTTCCCTGGTGCCAAAAAAAAAATGTTCCCTTGGGTACTGCTGGATTACCTGACTTTTTCTAAAATGAAAATACATTGTTTTGTTAATTAAAAAGTTAAGGAAGACATCAGGTATAAACATAAAACTAAGCTCTAACGACATAAGCTGCCCAACTCAGAATACTAGGTAATATGGTAAGCCAGGAGTCCCTGGCTTTTTGAGATTTCTAAGTCCCTGATTTTGAGATTTCTAAGGGTCCAATGGCTAATAAAGTGTGTTTAAAATGAGCTACACTTTTCTTTTTAAACTTCACACTTCAGTTTTTCCATTTTGTATTTTATATTTTCAGTTATCCAGTAACCTTGAATCTCTCAAGGTACTTAGGAAACCCCACAGACTCACAATTTATGGTACCTTTGGCCTGAGGCTGGATCCATACATAGAGAAAGTTGTATGTATCCAGGAGAGTATCACATTTATGGGTAGCCAAACTGAATGGAATTTGACCACAAAGTCCCAGCAGTTACACCCAGAGTGAGTCTGTCTCATGTGAAGGATACAACTGTGATTCTGCTACAAGGTAACAGATTTTTCTGATCCTTTGTCACTTAATTCTAAAGGATGCTGAATGTAGGCAGATAAGTCCTGAGGACAAAGTAGGAACTCAAGAGTATGTATGCCTAACTCTTTCTGAAGGGGGATCCTAAAATAATATTATCATATTAATACTTTTGCTCAGTGCTTACTATATACCAGGCATTGTTCTAGGACCTCAACATGAATTAACTCATTTAATCCTCATAAGTAGTGGATTCAAACCATGGTACGTGTATTGGTCATGCAAATGCTTTGTAAGATGTGCACATGCAAGGGTATTTGAAAGAAATTAGTCTTCAGACATTAACTTTCATTTGTACTTTATGTTTTAGCTGCCTGAGAATCTTCCTACATTCATATTGACCTTTCGACTTTACTAAAAGGCAAACTCCTCACCTAACACAAATCTTAACAGGGTTCATTGTCTTGTACGCCATTGTCTTTGGGATATGTAGACCTTCTTGAATCTAAAACATGTTATGATTGGAAATACTACTGGCTGCAGGGCTGCATGCTTTAATCAAGACATCTTCAGCCAGTATGTCAACTATTTCAATCACCATCAATTCTTATCTTATTTAATCATGTTATAAAGTATTTACTCTTTTTTTTTACCTCCTATTAACAAAAACAACCTTTGCAAACCATGACGAAAAGTTTTAGATCCAAATTAAAAATGTGTGAAGTAGTATGCAGTTTTTCTAAGTTCTTTTGAGAGTATATTTTTGAGGACTACTGCTCAAAAATTATGAAACAACCCTAGGAGAAAGACATTAATATCTTCATCCCTTTTTTACAAATGTGACATAAATAAGGTCCAGAGAGGTCAAGCAACTTTCCTTAGAACACACAGCTGGTAAACATCAGGGTTAAGATTCTATTCTGAAGAAGTGGCCCCAGAACCTGAGTTCTTAACCGCCCTGCTGCTATATTGCCTTTAAAGTTTCAATTAATATTCACTCAGGCCTGACACGGAACCGGAACAGTAATGTACCTCTAATGGTGAGAGGAGATGCTGAGCAAAGAATTCTGTCATAAGGAAAATGTCTAGAAAAACGAGTTTTACTTGTGTGCAGTGACACTAGTAGAAAATGGTTAGTTTTCGAATATTATCTTTATTCTCTTCCAGAGATAGTAGAAACAGGAATTTGGAACGCTCAAGTGGGTTCAGATAAAAGGAGTATCTGGAAAACGGAGGAGCTACTATGTTTTTTAAACATAAGCAAGGCACATAAATTAGAACAGGGTACACTCCTAGCGACAGAATAACTTATGATGCTTACTGCTGGTAATATTGTAGAAGCCATATGCTGCTAAGCATTTAAACAGTATCTTTTAAACTGGATACTATTCCCTTGTTACATCGTTTTTCACACTGCTTCTTCCCTTACAAAACATGAGGTCTTTCCAATCAAATTCCACAAAGTTCGCTTATTAAAGCATTTTGTTTTGGGGGAAGAGGGTGGACATGGAGACACACACACACACACACACACACACACACACACACACACACTCACACACGCACTCCTTAAAGGTAGAGTTTCAAGAATGACATTTTCCGAATGACCTTGGGTTAAAATTACTTGTAAGCCCAAGTTGCTTTGCAAATGTTTTAACCTCTGTACTAAGTTCAAGTTTTCTTAAAATATACTTTAGACTACATGGGGTGGAATGAAGCAGGCGAGCTCTGGGGAGGATCAGATGCACCACGTTCCTGGGGTAAGCCGGCCTGTCAGCACTGGCTGCCTGCAAAGAGCTCCTAGGACAGGGGTGGTGAGACATCTTGTACAGTTCCATTGCAGAGATGTCCCTTAGCATTTGGGTAGGCTGATTATGTAAAGGCTGCTCTTCCCTTTGACTTAGTTCATGCTCAGAGCAAAGCAAGGTCAAAGGCAATGACAGATGCTAGCGAGAACCTGCCTGCAACCCTAGGCTGGTCTGCCTCGCTTTGGAAAGGCTGAGGCTGGTGGTGCAGAGAAAGAGCCCAGACAGCGGACCGTGGAACAGTGGAACAGCCTCACCACCTACTGTCGGGAGGTCCTGGGCAAGTCATGCATCTCTATGGCCTTGTCTTAATCTCAAAGTCTATGATTCAGAAAATCTGAGGTGGAACTGCTTTCTCTAAATTTGTTGGAAAATGTTATAAGGCAGAGGAATAACCTCTTCCCTGAAAAACCACGACCATGCTTGCATTCCCAGCTGCACTTTTCCAAAAGGTGTTTTCAATTATTTTCAGTGAGCTAATGTTCCCTTGACTATCTTAAAGACTTTGAAGAGCAGTACAATTAAATTTGAATCTTGAAGAAAACAATAGCCTACAGCTGCAAGATGTCCCCATGCGGACAAAGACACCCAGGGCTTTCCTGGGAGTGGCACTCATAGAGTGCTTCCCAGTCCAGGGAGCAATTGCCCTGGAGTAAGCCCTTTGTGGACAGAGCTCAAATGGGACAACCACAAAGAACAGGGAGCAATGAGCTTTGAGAAAATGTCAACGAGGTTTTCTGTGACTAAACGCACCCCTATTTCTATTACAAGAAAAGCTGGCAGACTTTGGGGGTGGGGGGTGGAGTAGGGAAAACACTGTATGACTTCTACCCTTCTCGAATTTTGTTCAGAACTGGCGGAGACCTTAGAGATCATTTGATTCAATTCTTGCATTTCACAGCTTAGGAAATGAAAGACGAGATGACTTGCCCCAGGCCAGTCAACTAGTAGCTGGCCAAATGGAGACTAGAACCCAGTTGTTCCTACTACAACATGCTACTTAAAAAGCCCATCCAAGGCTGGGCGCAGTGGCTCATAGCTGTAATCTCAGCACTTTGGGAGGCTGAAGCAGGACCACTGCTTGAGGTCAGGAGTTTGAGACTAGCCTGGGCAACATAGCAAGTCCCTGTCTCTACAAAAAATAAAAAAAATTAGCTGGGCATGGTGGTGCATGCCTGTAGTCTCAGCTACTCAGGAGGCTGAGGCAGAAGGACCACTGGAGCCTGGGAGTTCGATGCTGCAGTCAGCTATGATGATGCCACTGTACTCTAGCCTGGGTTACAGAGGGAGACCCTATCTCAAAAAAAAAATAAATAAATAAAATAAAATAAAAATAAAATAAAAAATTAAAATAAATAAATAAATAAAAAGAGCCCATCCAAATCTTCCTCAGTTACCCACTGGGTGTCTTCTTTTTCAGATTATTAAGGAATAATGAATTCTTATTTTATAAATATGCCTAATGGGACTTGTATTTATATTATATTACTTCTGTAGAGGTACCTTTCCCCTTAAAGCTAAGACATCAGTAAAATGATTCTGTCATCAAATATCATATAAAGAACCATAATGAGGAATGTATAATTCCAGTCTGTTAAACAAAAGCATATTTATTTTAGACATGCTTCTGCTTCCTATATTTTTTGCTTGACATGAAGGCATTCACCTATAGGTGAATACAGAAAAATCTTCATATCTTCTATTTTCCCCTCTCTTCTCTACCTGCCCCACTTTTTTGTATCCTTTAATTCACTACAATATGAAACGGGTTTCTTTTCTCTAGGTATTTATTAAATGAGGCCTTTTCTTCCCTTTGGTGATTCAAACATTTATTTATTTTTTGTTATTTTATTTTTTGGTCTTCTGACTCAGAAATTTTAGAGGCACAAATTATCTCTGTTTACATACACAGGAATCAATCTTGGTTTATACTCTACTGAGAGAAAAGTATCCTTTGATGAAATAAGGATGTTTCCCACTTCTGCTCTGTAAAGCACCAGTATTAGAAAGCAACACTGAGGATCATTTTATCTATTTCCCTGCCAGTAAAGTATCCCAGATTAAAAAGTTATCTAATACAGTTAACATTAAGTGTCTAGACATAGCTACTTTGCTAATACATTCCAGTGTCTAGCCCTTGTTTTAGTGGCTCAAAGAAATTTGGTAATCTATTGGTCTGCTTTATTTTATTAGGGTTCAGTTGCATTTTCCGAATGCTACTACATGCATAGATTTACGTGGCCTTCCCATTCTTTCCTGCTGGCCAATATTCTTCAAAACTAAATTTCTTCTTTAGTTTTACTAACTTTATACAAGTAATGGATTAACTGAATTAAGGGCCTGGTAGAATAGATGGAGGTGAAGATATGAATTAATGTGGGGGGATGAAGGTGTAACCTTCAGACATTTATTCCATAATGTCTGAAGGTTATACTGGAAACTATATTAATTTTTGATATGAAACTATTTTTTCCATATCAATTCAAGCTTTTGATTTAGGGATGCTCAGGGAACACACGTAATGAGAACCTTTCCTCTTCTTTGCCTCCTCTATCCCAACAGTTTAAATTTCACTTTAAAAACCTATAAGAATACTTAAAAAAATTTACAGTTGAGAACACAGAAGATAATCTTTGTGATCTTGTGTTAGGCAAAGATTCTCTAGGTACGATACCAAAAACACAATCAATCCATAAAAGAAAACATAGATAAATGGGACTTCATCAAAATCAAAAACTTTTCTGTAAAACTTTTCTATTAAGAAAATGAAAATTCTTCCCCCCTAGACTGGGAGAAAAAATCTTGCAAATTGTGTATCTGAAAAAGACTTGTATTCAGAATATATAAAGAAATCTATAAACTCAATAATAAGAAAATAATTTAATTTAAAAAATGGGCAAAAGATTTGAACAGGTGTTTCATAAAAGACTATACATTGATGGCAAATAAGTCCATGAAAAGATGCTCAACACCATTAGTCATTAGGGAAATGCAAATTAAAACCACAAGGAGATACTACTATCAGAATGGTCCAAAACAAAATGAAAACAAACAACCCTCCAACCCAAAAAACAACAAAAACAAAAAAACCCAAACCCATTGACAATACTAAGTGCTGGTGAGATTGCTGAGCAACTGGAATTTCTGACACACCGTTGTTGGGAATGCAAAATAGTATAGTCACTTTGGAAAACAGCTTGGTAGTTCCTTATAAAATGTTAAACATTCATTTACACTAAAGCTCAGCAATCCAACTCTTTAAGAAATACCCATGAGAAAAAAAGTTATGTTCACTTAAAACTTGTTCATGAACATTAATAGTGGTTTTATTCATAATTGCCCCAAACAGGAACCAATCCAAATATCCTTCAACTGGTGAGTGGATAAGCAAACTATGATATGTCTATATTTTGGAATATTACACAGCAGCAAAAAGGAACAAACTATGGCACATACGACAACTTGGATGTATCTCAAATACATTATCCTAAGTGAAATAAACCGGATGGAAAATGCTAAGAGTCTATTTATATGATATTCAGGAAAAGGTGAAATTAGGGGAACAGAAAACAAATCAGTGGTTGATGGGGGTTGAGAATGGAGATTGATTAAAAAAGACAACAGCGTGAGAGAATTTTCTGGGGTGATGGAAGTATTCTGCATTTTGATTATGGTGGTGATTACACCACTGTATGAACCAGAGAACTATGCACAAAAAAGTGAATTTTACTGTATGTAACTTTTTACAAAGTAAAAAAAAAAACTATCTAGTGATTTTTATTGAAAAATTTAAGAGGTTCTACACTAATGGCTGTGATGATCCATAGGAAGAGACATTACTTTCGGACTTTAGGCTGGTGGGTAACATGTATCACTTTAATTTAAAAAAAAAAAGTATTTGAATGTCAACTAGGGGTCAGGCACTGTTATAAGTGATAAAGAACAGATAAGAAGAATAGAACCTGTTTTTTGCCCCATATGGTGTATGAACTAGAAGGGACTGTGCACACGTGGCGGCTGGATCAAAGGTATTTCTCACCAGTAACACTGAAATGATATAATCAATGATGATGACGTCTAAACAACTACAATAACTTTGTGGCTTCTCTGTCCCTTTCATCTGTGGTACTGAATGATTCTGAGTTGTTCTGCTGATCACCTCAATAGGTTAACTACTTGAGATGGAATAAAATAAAGCAGCCTGTGGCAGGTCAAAGATTCCTTACCACTGCCAGAAAGGAAATGCAACGGTGCTGTGCTTTCTGCAGGTTTGCTGCAGGAAGGTACACGTTTATTTCATTAAAAGCTGTTTTATTACCTGGGGGAAACCAAATGTCAAGTTTAGCTCTCTAACACGAATCATATTTTATTCAAATGCAGATGTACTTTTGAACTACAGCAGCCATTTGATTAACTTGTCCAATGACTAAACTCATGATCCTCTATATTAAAAGTGGTAACCTTTATGCCAAAGAATCTAACCCAGAGCTAAGTTATGCATTAAAATCCAACTTGGGAGTATATTACTCTTCATGCAAAAGTAACCACCTCCTTTCCTGCTAGTGGAGGCCTCCTGAGAAACACTGAGTGAATAAAAGACAGATGTGACTTCTTTTATTTGGCCACTTAAGAAGGAGTCATCAACATGCATAGCTCTGATTCCCAGGTGACAGATGAAAGTGACAGCACACTGAAGCTGCTGAAGAATACTTCAGAAACATGTCAGTTGGAGGAAAGGTACTTAGTTCCCTCACGAGGGTTGGAAAGTCTGTAAGTTTGAGAATGTTATTTGCCCACATCTCAGAGCTGTACTGAGATGAAAGAGGACCACAGAGGGACCTTGATGCTAAGGGAGGAAGGAATGGGAATTTTTTGCTCCTGAGACCAAAGAGGAAACTGACATACAGTTTTGAGAAATTACAAATACATGGGCAACATATGTATAAAAAGATCTTACTGTTATAATAAAACTCAGTCATTTTTCCCTAAATGAGGAAACAGTAAGAAAAGAATTCTTAAAGAAAGAGGAAAGATTCAGAACATCAGCTGTCTTGGTGTGAAATACTTTTTACTAATTTATTATCATATATAATAAGCTATTCTAAAACATTAACGTTCTCTTCAGGCTAACTTCAAGTTATCAACTCTGGCTGCACAGCAGAATTACCTTAAACACTTTTAAAACAATTCCATCCCCAGTGATTCTAATTCAATTGATTAGGGTTGTTGTTCTTGCGATTCTATTGAGCAGCCAGGGCTCTGAACCACCACTTTAGGGGATATGGCTTGGTTAAGGAGAATCAGCTGAGACCTTCGCCATACGTACATATTTAAAAGTGTGCCACAGGCCAGGCACAATGCCTCCTGCCTGTAATCCCAGAACTTTGGGAAGCCCAGGTGGGAGATTCGCTTGAGGCCAAAGGTTTGAGACTAGCCTGGGAGACATAGTGAGATGCCATCCCCTGCTCCTCATCCCCCTCTACAAAAATAAAATAATTATTGGCCATAACATAATTAGGTGGGCATGCTGGCACACACCTGTAGCCCTAGCCACTCAAGAAGCTTAGGCAGGAGGATCACTGGAGCCCAGGAGTTTGAGCCTGCTGTCACTGTACTCCAGCCTGGGCGACAGAGTGAGACCCTGCCTCTAAAAAAATAAAAAGTATGCAAACAATTTAATAAACTGGATAGAAAAATCTGAAGCTAAAGAAATGGACAGGGAATGTGTTTCTGTATTATGAAATAATTCTTGGATGCATCCTTTAAAAGTGGTCCTTTAAATAATGGCTACTTTATTTATAATTCCCTAACTTGATGGTTGGCTGGGATTGATTGGGGATAGGTATTTGCCAAATTCCACCTTAGCAAACAAAAAGGAAAATACAGCTCTGAGATGATAATGTGAACCAACTGAAAACTATGATTTGACTTATAAACATAATGTTTTCATTTGACATTTTAGGAACAGAAATAAGTGGAAAAAGTGGGGTCTACCTGTAATATTCATATTCCTGTGTTTATACATGTGATGATTTCTCTAACTCCCATGGCTCTATGGTCAAATCCCTTGTGTGTATATATAGTAAAACCACATCAATTCCTGTTTATAAAAGAGAAATGGCACCATAAAATTCTTACTTTCCATAATATCATATTGTCTTGCAGTTTTTAGTGGTTGCTCCTTTTTAAACATATCTTTGAAGCTTTGAAAAGTTTTATTCATTCTGAGTTTTATTATACTATATATCTGAAAGTGAGCCTAAAATGTGAATTTGCAAGCAAACTTGATCAGAATTCATATATAGGCCTAAATTAACCAGTCTGGTTGACTTGAGCTTATAAAAATTTGCATATTTTTAAATGTGTAGCATAAAAAAAAACCTCTACCCAATGGGCTAGTGAAAAATAGCAAGTAGGAGACTAACAGGGCCTTTTTAAACAAGCCATTCAAGAGGTAGGCGTTAAAACTATTTACACACGTACACAAAATAAGAATATGGGGCTTCTGGTTAACTGAGGTACAAATGTAGAATCTAGAAGCCTTAGACATGCAACAAATCAGGTGGGTCTCATGGCCCAATGCTTTATGTTAAAAATGAGCTCCTTTCTGCTGGTTTAGGGGTAGCAAAGTAGCTATGGCAAAGACTTCCAGTAGTATGTTGAATAAAAGCGGTGACAGTGGGCACCCTTGTCTTGTGCCAGTTCTTAGGGGGGATGCTTTCAACTTTTCCCTATTTAATATGATGTTGGCTGTGAGTTTGTCATATATGGCTTTGATAAAGAAGACAACAACATACACTGGGGAAAGGAGGCCCTATTCAATAAATGGTGCTGGGAATACTGGATAGTCACATGTGGAAGAATGAAACAGGACCCTTATCTCTCAGCATATACTAAACTCTTCTACACATTGGCCTAGGCAAAGAATTTATGACTAAGACCCCAAAGACAAATACATCAACAACAAAAGCAAAGAAATGGAACTTGGTTAAATTAAAAAGCTTCTGCATAGCAAAGGAAATAACCAACAGAACAAATGGATAATCTACAGAATGGGAGAAAATATTTGCAAACTATACATCAGATAAAGGGCTAATATCCAGAATCTACAAAGAACTCAAACAAATCAGCAAGAAAAAAACAAACAACCCCATTAAAAAGTGATCAAAAGACATGAACAGAAGCTTTTCAGAAGAAGACAGACAAATGGCCAACAAACATATGAAGAAATGCTCAACATCACTAATCTTTAAAAGTACAACGAGATATCACCTTACCCCTGTCAGAATGGCCACTATTAAAAAGTCAAAAAACAATAGATGCTGGCATAGATACAAAGAGAAAGGAACGCTTATACAGTGTTGGTGGGACTGCAAATTAGTACAACCTCTATGGAAAACAGTATGGAGAATCCTCAAAAAAATAAATGTAGGCTTACCATTCAACTCATCAGTCCCACTACTGGGTATCTATCCAAAGGAAAAGAAGTCATTTTATCAAAAAGACACCTGCACTCATATATTTACTGCAGCACAATTCACAGTCGCAAAGATGTGGAATCCACCTAAGTGCCCATCAATTCATGAGTGGATTAAGAAAATGTGGTGTGTGTGTGTGTGTGTGTGTGTGTGTGTGTGTGTGTGTATATATACATACATACACACATACACCATGGAGTACTACTCAGCCACAAAAAGGAATGAAATAATGCCTTTTGCAGCAACTTGGATGGAACTGGACACCGTTATCCTAAGTGAGGTGTCTCAGGAATGGAAAACCAAACACCGTATGTGCTCTCTATAATTGGGAACTAATTGATGGGCGTACATGGTTACAAAGAAATGTAAAGGTCATAGGAAATCAAGGGGGGAGGGGGAGGAGGGGAGGGGTAAAAACCTACCTATCAGGTACGATGAACTCTATTCATGTGATGGGCACACTAAAAGCCCCAACTTAAGCATTATAAAAGGTATCCATGTAACAAAAACATTTGTACCCCCTTAATATTTCAAAATAAAAAAATGTAAAAAAAGTGACAGTAATTGTAGGCCTTATATTTCAAAGGAGATAAAGAAACATGCTTTTAAGCAAATAATATTTCCTTCTTAGCAAAAATCATTTGCTTTTTAAGGCATCAGGGACAACAGGGAAAAAATGTCACGATGATTATGATAGTCTAAAACAATGGCTCTCAACTCTTGGAGTGTATCAGAATCACCTGGAGAACTTGTTAAAATATAGGTTGCTGGGCCTTACCCCTAGAATTTCTTTGACTCAGTAGGTCTGAGGTTGGGGCCAGGAATTTTTATTTCTAACAAGTTCCCAGATGATGCTGATGCTGCTGCTCTAGGCAACATACTTTGAAAACACGTACTTTGAGAATGGCTCATCTAAAATAATCCTTTGGTAATTAACTAGTTGGTCAAGATAAAAACAAATGAAGTAGCTACAGGTTCAAGCACACCAGAGACAAAGAAAAACTACTTAGTTAATTCTTACGTCAAACATTCTGGAGAGTCTTAAGTTAAATAACTTGAGGCATTAAGTAAAACCTCTTATTCTGACTCTGTCAGGTACTGACTGCCAACATGTCTGACCCTAAACAATAAAATCCAAACATAATTTTTTAGAGTTTAAAATTGCTGCTAAAGAATTGTAATTTCACAAATCCAGCCAAATGTATACATTCCAAACTACTAGATTAAACCTGAACTTTTCTAAACATTAAATAAAACCACAAAGGCAAGAGTTTTCAATTTTTTCTTCTTTCAAAACCACAGACGAGCTAATTCTACAGATTGTGAAATGTACAATAATAGGTCCTGCTCACAAAATAAACCCAAGCGGTGAATTATATCTCTTCAAACTAGGTGGTGTCTTAAGTCAACAAGGGTAACTTTTTGACTATCATGCTGACAAGCAGATTTTGTGACATTTACGGACCTCACAGAAACAGAAACATGTAACAATAAATTTAAGCAAGGGAATAAAAAATGGGTTTGTGTGGTGTCTGTAAAAGCTCCCTAAAGAAAATTTGTTGGAGCTTGACTATAACCAACAAATGGCTACCCTGTTAAACCCTGTTTCCTAGAGCTGCATTCTTCTGACCAGAAATATGAAAGACATGATGCTGTTTAGGGCCTTAAAAGCTGGCTCATGTCTCACTCAGATATTATGTGCCATGTTCTTTAAGATATTCCTGGAAATGAATAACTTCTCACTGATAGAAGAAAATAAAAACTGTTAACTAGTTATAAGTCTTAAGCTATGAGAATTAGAGTGAGATTTCTCATCTGTATGATAAAAATTTTGACCCCGTTCCTCAACAGTACAGAGGAGTTCCTTTAAGTTTTTGCCATACAGTATTTGCGAATCCTTGCCTAGGAGTTATATGAACACTAAGCAGTACTTACTTTTTACATGTGCAGCTTAGGTCAGTATGTTAAACAGAATAGATTCTATTTTATGAATTCTATGTAGCACTCTTTATGATATATGACTCTTCGGTTTAACAATAATGTTCTTGGCTTGTTATAAACAACATAATGGAAAACCAAGAGGTGTTTGCATTTTGCAATTCCATTCTAAAAATTCAATGGAACTAAAAATGTCCAGAAGCATGCCAATACTTGCAGAACTTTGCAGTACTTTTTGAAAGATGGGGGTGGAGGGAATTTCATAAGATATTGGTATAGTTCCTCCTCAAATAGCCAGGAGTCTCAACATGTCATACTCTAAAACGGTGCTTTTCAATTGGAGGTGATTTTGTCTCGAGAAGACATTTACAAATGTCTGGAGACATTTTTGATTGTCACAACTGGGAGGGTACTACTGGCACCTAGTGGGTACAGGTTATGGATGCTGCTGAACATCCTACAATGATCAGGACAACCCCCTGCAACTAAGACTTATCCAGCACAAAATGTCAATAGTGCCACTGCTGAGAAACTCTGCTCTAAAACAACTAAGACATTAATAATATAAATAATAAAGAGACGTGATGTATCATAGTAACATAGCTTGACCATCCCTGTAAACATTTTATTATTTATCTGTCTTAATGTATATATAAAAAAAAATCCCTTCCTAGAAAGCTTTTTATGGCTGTTATACTCATAAAATCAAACTATACTGGCATGCAGGTTTTAAGGAGGCAACAATTAGGGGGAAGAGGCCAAGCTACAAGAAAATCTCAGCCCCAAACCAAAGAATCTTCATGAGCCATTAATCTCTAAGCTACCCATCGAGATATCTTTCTACACAAGTATACATGGAAGATAAGGGGTGCCAAGGACAACCAGAGGTACTAAGAGGCTGGCATTGAGAGACAAGGTTAAAGTCTGTCCAAGAGACGACAGTGGGTTTTCAAAGAACACTGTTTGGATTCCAAGGACATAAATTGACCATTAGTTTATCTGCTGGATAATAATAAGCCATGGTATAGAACTTGTTTTAAATGAAAGGTGATCTGTTCTCCATTTTTATTGCTGACAAAGAGATAAAAGAAGATTTATCTCTTGAAAATGTAAAGACTAAAGAGATCCTTAGGTGACTTAGGTGAAGCTCTGTCTTGTGAGAAGGATTATGGACCATGGAGGTGGTCTGAAGTCTTGTAACTCTTTTCTACAATTGAGGAACATCAAAGGAAGGGCTAGAAATATCAGCAAGAATAATGGACATAACAGTAGCTGTTGACAGTGCCTAAAACACCACCTTCCTCATATAAGATGCTCAATAGACATTTCTTGAATAAACAAATGAAGAATGACAGAAATATGTGACTACTTTCTCTTCTGCAAACACAAACCCTGGGTGATTTTCATGCACACTAAAGTTTGAGAAACCCTCTGTAAAGGGATAGTTTGCCCAGGAAAAGTCAGAACCCTAGAGTTATTTAAAAAAAAAGTTTCCTCATCTCTTAGATTATGAGAGCTTTAAGAACAATGGCTAGCTTCCTCAGCAGAGGAACTGTTTAAAAGGTTAAAAGAGGCTGCAGAAAACCCAACATCAAGACTATTAATTATGTGACGCATTTAATTTCTCACACGGTGAATTCTGAGTTGCTTGATCCAACTCCTCCAAGCCACTCTGTTTCTGTACATGCCTTGGGAATCTCTGGTGGAGACCATTTACCCTACCGGAGTCTAGGCTGGCCTTGTGACTACTTTGATGAATAGAAAACATCAAAAATAACCCTTTACCACTTCTGAGTGTAAGTAAGCCTTAAAATAGCCTGGCACTTTCCCTTTTGCACTCTTGGGAGCCAGTCATCATGCTGTAAAGAAGTCTGCACTAGACTGCTAATGCTGAGCGGACTAAGGAGAGAGGACTTAGATGATGAGCAGTCATTTTCTATGTTTCAGCCTCAGCTGAACTCTGAGCTAAATGCTATTGCAGAGAGATCCTGGCCACCACACGTGGAGAAGAGCCACCTAGTTGAAACCAGTCAATATAAAATAAATCGTTGTGTTAAACCACTACATTTTGGATTGGTTTGTTATGCAGCAATAGAGAACTAGAACAACCACTACGTATTGTATTAGTCACTGTTCTAAGTCTCAAAACTAAAACAGAAAAATTTAGACAAAGTTTCTCTATTTGTTCTGGATTAATCAACTATTGGTTAAAACACAAGTACGTTGATAGTAAAGGTGTATTTCTGGTGGGCATTTCATTTTAATAAGAACTGTTGCTTTCTCTGCAATATACTTAGAGACTTTATTTTCTCTTAATTTATTTTCTCTTTCTTTAGTTGTTCCAACTGAGGAGTGGAACTAAATATATTATATTATCACCAATATGATGTTTGTGTATCCTAAAATGCTGAGATAAAATTTTTATCAAACCAACATGTATTGTCATTTTTTAAAAACAAAAGCAAGCCAGCTCTAAATTATAAATAGAATAACTCAATATATTAGTACAGTTAATAATTTAGCTGGCCATTATACTATTGACATTCTATTTCAGAGTCTGAATAAATGAAACTGGGTGTCCACAATTACTATTTTAACAATTCCTTATTATTTTATTGAACTTACCTCATTCTGTGTTATTTACTTTCTAAGTTAATTCCTTTGGGGATGGGATGAAGACTATCTTGTAATTCCTCTACCTAGAATGTTACTCTTCTCCCCTCTTCATTTGCTTAAATCCTCCTTATCTTAACAACACACCTCCTTGCATTAACTTTTTAGGCTATAAATTCCTTAAAGGCTGAATTCAGCCATGGTGCTTACTAGGTAAACACCTTTTTGTTTATTCGTATTTTTAAATCTGGTTGCTGCCTTGAAACACTCTAAGTGAAGTGTAAACATTTCTGCTTCTCAGATTGTAAGAGAGAGAAATGACTTTGGTCGTTTCCTGAGTCTACTTCTTAAAAACACCATGCATCACTGTTTTGAGAGCTCACGTGGATAACGGCAGAGAGAAAATTTTTACATGATAGGGCTGCCATTTGCTTAGAACCTATGAACAAAGTGGTGTGAACATTTGTTGTTCCTAAGGTCTTTGCATGTCAAGTAAGAGCTATTCAAGCATCCATTCTTTTCTCAAAGGATACTAAATGCAAAACACAGCTGTCTGTGACCTTGGGAGACCTAACTATTAATAGTATCTGCAAACAAGCTTATGTAAGCGTACCTTGGCCAGCCCTGTTCTGAAAGGCCTCTCTAACTAAATAAGAGTTTTGGTAAAGGGTCTTCTGGGAAGAGGTGTCTCTTGTCTGAACTGTAATTTGAAAAGTAAGCTTTTTCTGTATTGTATCCTTAACTACATAGAACACAATACTGGGCAAGAAACGAGAGCAGAGCTGTAAAACACTAAGTCTGGATAATTCCTAGGCTGCAAAAAACATCTTGTTAAACAGCTTTATTAGTGACTTGGAAATTTGAGCTGATATTACTTAATAAGTTCCTCAGATGGTACTAAAAGTAGAGATGGTAGGAGAGACAGAGGTGAGGCCAAACAATATTAATGGATCCATGGAGATTAGAAAAATGGACAGTAAAGTACACCATGAATTCGGTCTGGCAAAATACAACGAAGTACAAGCATCCAGGAAAAAATAACTCAGAAGACTGACGTTCAGTGGGTGAATGAAACCTCGAAAGCATGTCAAAAGCAACTGGATGGATACTGCAACCCGCAGGTTAGATAGGATTTTGCAAGGTAACAGAAATAGCAAAGCATAAAGTCTATGTGAAGCTGCCCATCAGAAGGCCTCAGCAAATGCCAATGATGATTAAAAAAAAAAAAAAAGTGAAAACAAGTCAGTCCTTGGGTCTAAGAGTGAAAGCACCTGGACTTCTGCTTTGCCTTTAAACATTCTTTCAAAAAGATGAAAAGTACCTTGAGAGTTCTTTAGAGGGAAAACATATTTACAGAGGTAAGCGTATGATGAGAGATTAAAGGAATGAAACGAACCTCTGCTGAGCAATGACAAAAGGGGTATTTAACTCTGATCAAAATTATTGTTTATACTTTAAGGGTTTTCCAGCCAAGATAATTAACAAATATATTTCTTAGTTATACATATGGCAGATGAAATAGTGAATTTCCAGGAAGAATCAGACCCCTACAAAGCTCTGTAGTTGAAAGAAGACTCAGGATCACAGAATTTAGAGAGGGAAGGGTCTTAGAGATGATACACTTTATGTCTTCAAAGCGAGGTCTGAGGGCCACCTAACTTGAAATTACCTGGTGAGTTTATTAGAAATGAAGATTTCCAGGTTCCCACTCAGCCCTCCTTAATCCTACTCCCTAAAAGGGATTAGCCTAAGAAGCTTGCAGAGTTTAAGATAAGTTTATAGATAAGGAAAGCCAGAGGCCCAGAGAGATAAATTGCCCAAGATCAGGCACTCATAGGTCCTGATTTCTTGTCCACGGCTGTTATTACTGCTATGGGATGAAACTCTCCCCAAATCTATAAACTGCCTTTACAGATTAATTATTACCATATTGTGTGATTTTTCTGAGAATTTAATTCATATTCTAAATGCTGCTTCATTTTATTTCTTGTGTAATAAGGAGGGAAGATGAAAGAAAATACAGAACAAAGACTGGAGTAGGAAGTAGACAGCAAAAAGTCAGGCCAGGAGCAGAAGTAAGAAATGACTAATTAGCCGCTGGTTAGGATGACATCAAATCTACACGCATGAAGTTAAATCACAGTCTATGAACAAAAAGGCCCTTCAGTCCATTCCATTCCTCCCACCTAAAAACATACACTTTAGAAGAAGTAGTTTGATAGAAAGTGACCCTGAAAGTAACCTGAGGTTAATAAACAGGTTTGGCTTAACCCCATGGGCCTTGCCCAAATTCTTGAAAGAGGAGCCAGGCGGTTTTCGGAAAGACTATGCCTCCCTTGGGACTAATTCTGAATCTGCTATCTTAGCAGAGACGGACATGAGATGGGTAAATGGAAATGTCTTCTCTGGGACATCACACAAGATGGCAGTGTAAGGATACACTTCCCAATTCCTACATCGTTTCTCAATACAAAGTGCCATATGAAGTCGAAAAAGAACCACATGATATTCTATATTCAAAGGTCTTTCTTACAGTTTTTTAAGTCTCACACACTTATTGTTTCAACAATCCGAGAATTGCTGGCCAGAATATTAAAGAAATTAAACCAAAAGTCTCATCTTCCTAGCCCCATAATTGGGCGACAGTTTTAGAATCCCATCACCTTTTAGCTTCCGTGATTTATAATGGCTCCTAACTTCTGTCTTCTTTAACTCTTGGCTATCAGGAAAAGAAACAATTTTAAAAAGCTTCTAAGGAAAGAGAACTCATAAAAGCAAGAGAAGTTCAAAGAACAAATTATTGTCATTCTTAATGTCCCAACTTCCTAAAAAAATGTGAAATCTCTGCCTCGTTATCATAAACCTTTCTCTTTTGTAGGGCGAAGGACGTAGGGACGAGAACCAGATTGTTGCTTGTCTCTGTACCCATTTCTGTGGCAGCAATTGTTCTAGATTGTTCTTGTCTCATTAGGAGTCTCTTGTTTGAAAAGCAACCACATTGCATTGATACAGCCTCTTTTAGCAAAAACTGGCCAGGCAGTGTTTCAGGTTGGCTATTTCCAGTTTTGACAGTTCCTATTTAATTAAATCCCTGTAAGGGGAATCTGGGTTTGCTCCAAGACAAACCAAAACAGAGAACTAACATGGACCAATAAAATAAATCATGAAAAATATACCTTAATATAAATACAGCTTTATAAAAATCATTATTATAAAAAAAACCAAACGTTTGACATGCATAGAAAATGAAATAAAAAAAGAAAAAACCAGGGACCAAACTTCAAAAGAAAGATGTATTCTCAAAGCATAGTTTATACTAGTTTTCAGAAAAAGAAAAAGCTCGCTTTATTACAATTTGTCAAATGTACTGACTATAGAATGAATGTGCAAAAGGATTTCTGGAACATGATGAGAGATCCATAGAGAAAGTAGTGGCAGGAAGATATGCATTCAAGTTACATTTCAGACTGGAAAAAGCTTCTGGAAAACAGATTTCACAGAACAAGTTAATACAAAGGAAGAAAGCCCCTAATTTTTTTAGAAAGTCACAACACTGACATCTTGTCTGTTTCCAGAGTGCAGGGATTCAGTAGCAGAAAGCTTTGCCTTCAGATTCAGAGCAGGCTTAGGAAAGCAGCTAACTGTCTGTGCCTGGAGGACCCAGGGGGGCTTTTAGATTTAGAGCTCTGGTACTCCACTGTAGGATAAACAGCTCCGGATTCTTCTTTAATGACAACAGCATATCAGCTCCTTTTGAGGTTACAGCATGCGTAAACAGGATCTGCCTCATATTTTCCAGTTGTGGAGGAGGGAAGGGGAAAAAAGGCCCCCAAAAACCTTTCCCTGAAGGTAACTGTGGAAGACGACTTGCTTTTACTTGCATGCAAGACTGAAAAAAGGCAAGGAGAACCAGTATGCAAAATGTCCCCAGAAAGGAAACAGGAAAACCATTACTTCCTCTGTGAGAACATAAGTGGGCAATCAAAGGAAAAAAGGTAATGAATGCAGACCTCTAGGGTTTTAAAAGGAAAGGGATACAAGCTTAAAAAGAGCAAGTTGAGTAGAAATGGTTCTTAATAAAGTTTTTCTGGTGCCAAGACCCACAGAGGTATCAAACAGGAGGTCTTGCCCAGCTCAGGCCCTGCTCTCTACTTGAATGTTGAAGTGAACACAGGTTGTCACTTTAACAGAGACCAGTAGGCTATTTCCTAGGATCCCTTGAAGTTTAGTACTGGTACTGAAAACTTCTTGGCCTTCTTTGAGAAAAACTTACAAAATGTGCTAAATGAAGATATTTACTCTTGGAATTCTGTCTCTTGTACCCTGAGCCAAAGTTCCTTATTTGGGTTTGGACCAAAGAGCTGAAGAGAACATCTCAAGATCTCCATTTTCTTGACCTGAGTCTGTAAGTCCTCCTCCCAGTATTTGCCAGGAAGCTGCAGACAAATTTATCTCATTTGTATTTAAATGTACACTTCAGTGATGTGAAAACTTGCTTCATTTCCTGTCATGGGCCAGCAAACTTTTTCTGTAAAGGGCTTGATAGTAAAGATTTCAGCCTCTCCAGGCCATGCAGTTTCCAGCACAAGAACTCAGCTTGGAGGTTGCAGCATGAAAGCAGTCACAGACAATATATAAACAAATGGGTGTGTTGGATTTCCAATAAAACTTTATTTATAAAACTAGGTGGTGGACCAGATTATAATTAGCCCACAGGTTATAATTTGTGATTTTTGGTATTAGTTCTCCCCGGTTCTATAACTGGGTTCTTAAAAAGTGGCAGGCAGATGGTTTTCATTTTTATGAACATGCACATAAACTAATTATACTTTGCCTCTGATAGGGATCAAGATATGTGTTAATTAAAGGGATGTAAAATACTTCTAAAAGTGCTCTTCAAACATATGCTATCATCATTATTTTCCCTACCCTCAGACAAAAGCAGCCTCAATGTTCACTCATTCTGGTGAGGTTTTTAGCAACAAGTTAGAGGAAGTGGGGTTGATAGTTTATGGAGAAGGAGAGGATTATTTCTTGGATTGAAATGGCTCATGGGTCCCTAGAGTTTGAGAACCTCTATTCTTTGGCAAGCTGCCAGAAATAAATAACTATACATTATCAAGTGGGGTCAGATGATAAGTCTTCACCACCTCTGTCCAGTACATACTTTATATTTGAGCTGTGCTCTTGGAATCCCGTATTTCTGGAAGGCAACAAATACTTCCTAGTTGTTGCAAAGAAAACTGTACCAACCAAGGAATGGTGGGTGGTGGTGGTGGTGGTTGAATGGTTGACAGTTGAGAGGCTGGAACTGGATGCCAGAGAAGGTGTCACAGTTTTACAAAGCACTGCAAAGAATGAGTGTCATTGTAAACACTGAGTGGTGCAATGAATCACAAGACAAAAATCGGAAGCCAGTTACTTACGATCAGGGGCGAGGGGGAAGCCAGGAAGACAGCCAGAGACAACTGAGTTATTTGAGTCCTAAGCTTGAGTCAATGAGAGCTCTCAGAACCATGCTCAAGTTTGAGTCCAGATTTGGCAATACAGGGAACCAAATGGGGCAGGTAGCTATCGACAAAATAGTCTCCCATCACATTCCATTTTCAGCTGAATAATCTACGGGCTTGGGGAGATAGAGCTGAAAGATCTTGGCACATGAGATCTGTAGTGTCCAAGATCAGTGGACCTTCAGTTCAGAGCCTCCTGCCTAGTGTTTAGTCCTAAAATATGGTCCATGCAACACTCAAGAGGATGAGTGATGAGTCCAACATGCTCATCTGGAAGAATGACAGTACTAAGGCCATTGAAGATGACAGTTTTATCTTAATGTGCTAATTAGTTTGCCATACAGAACTGTCCTATGAATCTCTGCAGGTACGAGTTCTCTATATTTCAGTTTGTTTGTGGATCAAGACACTAAATTATAAAAACATAATTAGGTGGTATGGCAAAGTCCCCCTGAGGGTGCCTGGTTGATGGGTCACTGGTTCATACCTGGGGAATAATGAAGCTAGGTGCCCAGTAAGTGTGAACCTCGAGAACTTTAATCACCTCTTCAGATTGAAGGTTATCATACAGATTCCCTTCAGGAGGAAACCAAGAGCCAGTGGCAGCTGACAGGAAAAGAACCAGGGCAGAAAGAAGAAAATGACAATAGTTGAAGTGAAGAGGGAAAGCCAGGAAAGGATCATTTGGGGAGGAACAGTCTTGGCCAGGAAAGGGCAATTTTGGAGTAGTAAGAGAAAGGCTTGAGTATGGACCAGGAAAGATCTGTCTAGAAGCTGGTTTCCAGAGCTGACCCCAGGATATCAAAGATGGGGTTTGGCTATCACTGGAATCAGTAGTATGGAAGACCCACAACCTCAGGATTTTCTGAACTTCCTCTATACCTTCTTTCATGTAAATTTTAGTGAATGCTTTGAAACCCAGCAGGCTCAGGGAGAGGAGACAATATCCACTCTGATTGCCTTTCTCAGGTGAAGGCCAGGCTACCGCAAATGGGAGAGGCTGACAGTCTTAGCAGGGAACTAAGCAGGAACAGGAGATCACGGTCCATGTCCCTTACTGTCTTCTTGACCTACAAGTTTCCCTGTGATATAGAGTAGTTGTGTAGTAAATACAGGCTTTTAATATATGGAATGGGTGAGAAAAAAAATTCAGGATAAATTCTAATTCCTTTTCTCCACATCCCTAGCATAAATTGATAGTAATATGTTTGAAACAGAAGGTAATTATAAGGACTTGACATGGAAAGGACGTTTGCAAATGCCAATTCATCCAATAAAAAGAGTAGTTTCTCTTGAAAAACAAAACACTTTTCTTTTATAAAAAGAACTTTGCTTACTTTTTTCCTGTATAACCGAACAGCTTAAAAGCAAAACAAACAGAAAAAGCATTACATAGGAGAGAATTTAGTTAGGAAAATCATACACAAAGAAAAACACAAGTGTTTACTCATAGGCAACTTTTGATGGACTTGGGGCAGCAACTTATTGCAGCCCCACACATTCTCTTAAACTGGCACAAAGTTAATCTGGTAAGTTTTACACCTTGCGATGTACTGAGGTTGAAAACTAAACTGATTAGGAGAGTAAAGTGACATTATTTAAAATTCAGGTCCTGAGAAAAAGCAGAATACTCAAAATCAGCACTAGTGTAAAAATATTTTTAATTCATTGGTTAGCAGAGACCAAACAATCATTTCAGACATTTCTATCGCTTTCACAGTAATCACACTCTGTAGTAATATGGCGATCAACTTTCCCCAAAAACTTGCAAGGGAGAAACAAGTGACCTCCCCTTCAAAATCTAATTTCAATCAACATTTCTAAGGGCAGCATTCAATGTTTCTTACAATAATGGGATTCAGAACCATGCTGTGGCCATAACAGGAGTGTGCAACGAGCATTTAGAGTTAGCCATTTGGCAATAATTGTCCAAATCCATGGCATCTTTTTTGCATACCTTATGGCAATGCCATGTGTGCATCCATAATGAAATGCTGTTAATTTTTAATGCATGAGTTTTCTATTTTAGGATCATAAGTTACGTATTATGTTTGCAATGAGAATGGAAAAAAAAGAGAAAAATCTTCCAATGTACCATAGACTTTAACTGCTCTATCAAACCAGACTTTTTTTTTTTAAGTTCCCAAAATGAGCTGGATAACTTTAGAGTCCTCTATATGTCGTGTCTAGTGCAGGTATCAGCTCCCTCTCTTATGGCAAATCCACTATTGCTGCTTATGCTCTCACAAATGGACTGGCTCTCCACTCTGCCACCCCCACTCACCCTGAATTCTGAAATTTCTGGCAGAAAAGAGATCTGTCAAAACAGGTTACTTGTATTTTTATTGGTTCCTCCAGACCATGACGACATTTCCTGGTAGGCAGTGCCAGGAAACTATTAATGTCTGTGAAAAAGCAGTGAAAGTTCTTATGCATATAAACTGTCTGGTGCCCCAGCAGACGAAGCCTGAAGGAACCACTGGTCTTTAGACACTGATTCAACTGGCTGCTGTTATCAGAAGTCCAAAACACCACTATCACAGGAGAAGAGAAAAACGTCTTTCCCAAAAGCAAGATCTGGAACACACAACTGGCAATTTCCTCTCTTTGTCTTAACCACTTGCTTGCCCTGAGCAGAGTAGCCGGGCATTACTTGGGTAGCTAATGGCTGGCTCAGTTACGGCTGTTGCACAAATTAGGTAATTCATTCAAAAAGTTAATGGATCCTTTCCCAAGCTGGAGGTGTATTAAGGCCTGGACAAGGAGAGCGTGCCGTTTCCCACAGATGAAAGAAAGAATGCACTCTGACATCCAGTGCAGAAACAGAATTGTACCTTTTTAAAGGACTCAGTGATTCTGCTAATGCTGGAAGAGCATTCTGCTAATGCTCACGGTGACCTGACCTAAAGGAAGCAAGCGCTTTACAGATGTGAAACTAAATTGAAAAAACTTGTTTGAGGCACTGGACCTGAAGGAGACCTTCAAGTATGTCAACTGATACATTATTAGGTGCCCAAGTCATGTGGGTACTTGCCTACATTTAACTGGGTTTGTGGAGCAGAAAGGCAGCGCCCTGTGCTGTGGTATCCCTCTATTTCACAGTGCCACCTACTGGGGGATGGCGAGAGTGAGCTGAACTTTCCTGGATTGATACCTGTGAATTCACAAAACCACCTATGAATTCATAAAAAGAGGAAATGTCTTGACTATTACTACTGTACACAGAACACTGAGAAGCAGTGTTCTTTATGGTGGAGTGCTCACAAAGAAGGGGACAGTGCTGTTTATCTTTGCTGCTGTCCTTGCCACCCATAGTCCAGTGATGAGAGTGTCCTTTGACATGTCCAAACAGGAAATAGGAGCATTAAAACCAAGAACATAATATATGATCCTTGCATGCTAACTAGTTGCATGCCCTTCATCATGGCCTGGTCATCTGAATCATGACCTTTAAGAGCTGGATGGTTTCCTCATTATCTTTAAGAGAGTTGTAAGTATCCCTTCTAGATGAAGTTAATTCTATTCTCATAATTAACCCCCTTCAGGAGATCATTTAATATTCAGCCCCAACACAATCAATGCTCAAACTCTTGAGCAGTTAAGAAGAAACTGTGATAAAAGAAAAATTCACTAGCTCATTAAGTACTAGATTCCATCTGGAATATTAAAAATAAATTAATCCATATCCTAAACACTGTTCATTTAATCTTTAACAGAAATGCTGATTCTCCTTGCTAGAGAAGCTATAGGTCCAAAATGCCTCATCAGAAAGTGTTTCAGGATTTTTCATATCTTAGAAAGGCAAACTGGCACATATATTGTGTATTATATAACACTCCCAGAGGGTTCTTGGGCAGCATCCACTAATCAAACATTAATATTCCTGCAGTAAGAGGTAAGAATATTCACATTAAGTGGTTAAAGACTTTAAATAGACTCATGTCCATTCAGATCAGGTTTTGTTGTTAATTGAGTTTGTATAAAACTTCTTAACAAACTTGTGCTGTTAGGAGATTTTTTGGAATTCAGGATCAAGGAAAAGGGATTACGGCCTACACAAATCGGTCTTAATTTTAAAGAAAAAGGGCAAAGCAGTGATTTGCATAAAATTATTTAAAAGGCTAAAACACTATGCTTATCTGGGTTGTTTGATTTTGTGTAAGTTACTTAACATGTTTAGCCTCGGTTTTCTTAGGTACATTGGGGTGGAGATGATGGTGAGAGTGGCAGTGGATGGGATTCCAGGGTGAGTGGGAGGAACCCAGTACTCATCTTGTCCCCACAGAGTTCCACCCTATGTCAAGTGCCTCTAGTTTTTCAATATTATAAAAAGCAGTGTGATAAACAGCCTAGTAGTTAAATCTCTGTACATGTCCCTTATGATTTCTTTGGGACAAACACCTTAAAATGTAATTGCTCGGTCAAAAGGCATTATATATGTGTATGTGTGTGTATATACACACACATACACACACATATACATATATATATAAATAAAACTCTCTCACACTGTCTATCTATCTATCTACCTACTGTCATCAATCTTTAGCTTTCTATCCATTCATCCATCCAGGTTTATGATAACATTGCAAAATTGCCTTAAAGGCCAAATTTCATGTACCTCTGTCAACAGCAAGCATGACCATTAACAAAATATGCCAATTTGATTTGTACAGAATGGTATTTCATTGATTAAATTGTACATTTCTCTGATTTCCTTGGATTTTTACATATGCTTCATGTAATCTTCCACAATTTTATGAAGTATTCCTCAATTCCCACCATTAGTGGTAGATCCTAATCTGCTTGACTTCAGAGTTTTATGTGGTGGAGGATCTTGAAACGGTTTTGGAGGTGCCTTGGGCCTTTGGGCTATGGAGTGACACAAGGGCACAAATAACTTGTGGGGGTGGTAAGGTGGGGACAGCTTTGTATCTATTTACCATATTGTGTTTTTAAACTGTACTTCTCTATTGTACTACAGCGAGGGTCCTAGGTAGCCACCAAAGCCTTTTTGAAATCTCAGCCCACATGGCTCAAGGCTTGGGTAGAGACCACAGCGACTATTTTAAAATATCCATCACCTACTCAGTGTGTAGTACACAATCTTTAAATTAGTTAATCATTAATTAGTTTATTACCAAAACCAGTATACTACTGAAAATTGGGTAGTCTGGATAATCTTGTGAATTCTAGTAAGGGCTTACACTGACATTAAACAAACCAGCATTCAAATATGAAATCTGCAAAATTCAGATGATCTGGCAGCATTTTAGATGAAGTGTCTTTAGCTCAGAGTTCATCTGAAAATCACTCACTATTACCAATCACGTATACAAATGGGGGAATGGGACCAAGCAGACCCATGGATTCAGCAGACATTCCAAAAGCCTTCACCTTTCTTACACATAAAATGCTCACCAGGGTGCTTAGTTACTTGCTTTCAAGGTATGAGTTTCTATACTCTTACCTACCCTACAGGACAGGCCAGAATAACTCGTGAAAATGCCAAGAAAAAGGGCAAGGAGAGAGAGAAAGGGTCAGGATAATTCATTCTAAATAGGGATACCCTAGTTTAGGTCAACTGAGAGAGCACTGGAAAATTTCCTACTAAAAAAAAAAAAACGAGACTTGAAAATGTAGGCACAGGCTTCACAGCTGCAAAGCTCCTGTATTCTATGTGACTGGTGCCCCAGGCGTGTGCATCTCACTGGCCCTGTGACAGTTAACATAATCACAGTCCATGCTTGCTGTTCTGTATACAAAGCACACTTGAGTAAGAAATCTGTATGGGACACCCATTTTCAGCTGTCTCTCTGAAGAAGACAAATACTCTCTTGAAACAGAATATTTTTGGAGAAAACAAGAAATGACTGGTTATAAATATAGTCATACAAAAATCTTTAAACTGTGACCCAGAATTTCAGGAGTTGGTCTGGTCCCTGGGTGGTTTATGAAGCACAGCCTTCTGCATTATCCTTGCTTTAATCACCACTATCCATGACATCACAATCCAAACCATTTATTTAGTCTGTTTTCAAGCTCACCACATGGCAAATGACTGCCTATATAAACAAAACAATTCAGTTCTGTAAGAATTCTTTGCAACTGAGACCCCTGGAGAGAGAAAAAAGTGTAATTGCCATCTGAAACATACTTTAATTTCTTTAAGTGGTTTTATAAATGAATGACTGACTCTTGTTAAAAGAGGAAGGAAAAAACCCCCATAAAGAGCTGTAGGAGGCCTTTCTGAATCTTGCATACATTGTGAAGTGAAGTTGTGATACCCCTGTCAGCTTTTAGCTATCAGAAATCCCAGTTTGAAGTCAAGCCACTGATAAGTGCACAGGTAAAATAGATGATAAACTTTTTAAGAGTAAAGACTGTGTCTCTAATTTCTCATGTCCCTTATAGCAGTGGCCCTAAAACTTTAGTGTGCATTAAAATCATCTGGAGGACTTTAAAAAACACAAATTGCTGGGCCCCACTCCCAGAGTTTCTGATTCAGAAGGTCCAGGGTGGGGCCCAATAATTTACATATCTAACAAGTCCTCTAACTGCTGATCAGGAACCACATTTTGAGCACCAATGCCTCACAGCATAGAGCCCAGCATTAGGCAAAATAGACCTGGCCAATAAACATTTGTTGATTAAACTGAATTCATATTGAAATGTCTTCCCCACCCTAAATCTGAATATGAACTGACATGCTGGTAGACTAACTAGATGAAAGAATATAGTTGGTAATATCAATTATCCGATGATGACACCACAAGGAAAACAAACAAAAAGTGTCATCTGCACCTCAGCATTATAATGGTGACAGTTATGGGACACTATGACAGTGGTAAAAATGATTCAAGTGAGTACTTTTTTAGTTAGGCAGAAAGAGAAAGATAAAAAGTGGAAAATCAAGAAAGAAATCTTAAGAAAATGGCTTGCATGGTTGGCAATAATTTCTAGGATGAGACAGCAGGGGGTAGATGGAGGATATGGGTTAAATATGGTTCAGCTGACCTGGTATTGAATCTAGACTGCAATAATGTTAGCAGTATGACTTTTGGCAAAGTTACTTATTCTCTCTCACTCTGTTTCCTCACCCTTGACTTGAATAATAATGTCTATCATGAAGATTAGAGTGGCCTGGGAACTGTGGTTTAGAGCAATGGTTCTCAAACTATTGTGGGCAGAAGACTCATCTAGATGTTCTTGTTAAAACATAAGAGCTTATTAAAATACAGATTGCTGGATTGCACTCCCAGAGATTCTGTAAGTCTGGGATGGGATCTGCAGACCTGATGCAGCCAATTCTCAGACTACACTTTGAATAGCACCAGGGCAGCAATCCACATCCAGCTGCCACTAAAGCATTGCACCAAGTAGACTGCTCAATGTATACATCAATTACATCACTTTCCATACTCTGTCTTATGTTGTAGTATCTGGGCTCATGGTTTTCAACCTTACCAACCAACCCTAAAGCAAGAATGGTGTTTTGTTCCTCCTTATATCACACATAATGCCTGGCAAAATGTTTTGCTATGCATACGTGTATGTGTATACATAACATATGTTGGTATTAATATATATTAATAGATATAAACAGCATAGACAGCAACAGGAACACAAGTTTGTTTACTTATTTAGGTTTCTTTCTTCTCAAATCTCTGGCCTCTACCAATCTATTTAATGTGTGAAAATCTACCTGCTGAATTTCTTCAAAAACTAGCCATTTGTAAAATAAGTGTTATGTGATAGACAGCAATACAGACTTATTAAAAGTGTTCTTACGTATGAGTATGATTTGCCAACATGCCCTCAGTGAACCTGAGGCAAAAGAAAATCATCAAGTGGAAATCACAAGTTCCATTAGAGCTGTAAGCATTTTCCAAGCCCTTTGCCAGGGTCTCCCTTCCTGTACTCCCTATCCTCTGGAGAGCCAAAATATCTTTAAGTTCTCTGCATCTAATATTGGAAGGCATTTGTGAAAACATAAAGAATGAAAACCGGCTACACTATAAATTAAGCCGATAAGTCACAGCACACTTAATCTAGCACAGTGCTCTGAAACGCAAACACTGTCCCACACCACTGAATGAGTGGCTTTAATGTAACAACAACGACAAAAAAAGTGTGTGTGTGTTGGGGGCGAGATTAGTTGGAAAAAGAGGCAGTGGGACCGGGGAATTTGTGACAAATTGGTCCTTTAAGATACACAGGAAATACTTAGAGGTTTTGTCTATTTAGTAAGTTAAACTGCAAAGCAGAAACTCATGAAATGTTTACTTTGATACATCCTCCTCCTTCGCAGTCCACCGCATCCCAAATACATTCCCAGAAGACAATCCAGTAACCCCGGAAGGAAAGAGAGCCCTTGAAGGTTTACAGCAGACTTCAAACTCACTTTCGCAGTCTCCATTCTTCTGGGATCTCTGAAATCAGAAGCAATGAAACAAAGACAAAACAAAACAAGAGCTCTTCCACCTGTGTCCAGAGGCTCTAGAAAGTTGAGGTTTGAGAGGAGGACTTGAAGTAACCTTCCAACTTTAAGCGTGAACATTCAGTACTGGCAGCGATGGTTTTGGTTGGCAGTATTTATTAGTGATAGTCTTGGGGGTAAATATGTGAAGAGATTTTAACATTTGATAAGGCTTTTCTCTATACTTCAAATAACAGAATGAATCAGTTTATCTCTTTGATAGAAATCTCTTTACAGAGAGAAAAATCAGATGCTTTTGAAAATTAGTTTTCTTCTGGGCCCTGAAGTTCAGCGTTCTGAC
>NW_012149730.1:3914091-3944555 GCF_000956105.1 Propithecus coquereli | reverse complement strand
AGAAGAAAGGGAAAACAAAAAGGAATACCAGGGGTTATTTGGGAACAGATGAGACAGAGGTGAAATGTTAGGGTAAGCAGGTTTTAGATGGTCAACAACTAGTGGGTGAGGGCATTGGTACCCCAGTAGTAAAGAAAGCAAGGTGTCGAGTGGTAAAATAATGAGAAAGAAACACTTAATATAGCTTGAAGTTCTTCTGACTTTGGCAGCAATGACCTCCAAATTCCATCATGAGGATGCCTGAGAACTCTTAGAAATTTAGTCTGTATGTGTCAAAAGGAAACGTCTATTTCTATGCTGCTTTCTAGTTAAACAAAAGGTCTGCTGGCTCAGAGAGATTAAATGAGCTGCTCAAGGTTATAGAGCTAGAACCAGGCAGCATGATGCCCAGTTTGTATAAGCAATTGGAAATTGGGAGACCAGTTATGACAGTAATCCAGGCTGGAGGGGAGGTGGCTTGGACTAGAGTGGTGTAGGGTAAATAGTGAGGAACCAGGACAAAGCTTTTTCACAGTGACTTCTCAGTCTGAATGAAGACTTGGTTTCCTTCAGCCTACAATACATTTACATTTCTTTTACAGTTTTGAGGTTTTTGAAATCAGGGCACAGCTTAGAATCAACGTCAAAAGAGAAGCAGAAGAAGTGATGTAGCTGTCATTGACCGTGCATGTGCCAACACATAAATCTCTTGGGAGAGACAGTGGCATTTTAGAGTCTGGAGTGGCTGGTGTGACCAACCCCATAACAAGGAGCTGGCTGCAAGGCATGCAGTAGCGCAGGGGACTAATGGAGAGGTAAGAAAACAAAGACTTAAAGGGTACTAAATCACCTGTGGTAAAAGATGACAGGATCACCACAAAGAGTGGCCATTTCCAGAGATCTAAGTATTATTGGGGAAGTAATATAGAGTGCTGGTTAAAAATGAAGGTTCTTAATTTGGGCAAGTGAAAAACTGTGTGGAGATGGATAGTAGTATTGGTTGCACAACGATGTGAATGTTCTTAATGCCACTGAACTGCACAGGTAAAAATGGTTAAAAGGATCGATTTTGTATTATATATATTTCCCACAATAAATAAGTAAATAAATAAATGGTAAAGCCTCTGGAGTCAGTCTTGTTGGGTTCAAATCTTGCCTCTGATACTTCCTAGCTGTGAGCCCTTAGGTATTGTGTTAACTTCTCTGTGCTTCAGTTTTCTCATCTAAAAATGGGGAGGTTAATGACACATATCTCTCAGAGGTGGTGAGGATTAAATTAATTAATATGTGTAAAGCATTTAGAACAGTACCTGGCACATAATGAAGGTTCAGGAAATGATAAGTGGTTGTTATTGGTGGTGTAATTATTATTATTGTTCTTATTATGAGGTAAAACCGTTTTGTTTTTCCTTTCAAGTTCCTGTTTCTTTCCCTTCTTCTTTTCATTCTCTGGTAGAGGTTCTAATAAGAAATAAAATGGTGAAAATGTGGGTAGAAAGAGGAACAATAAGTAAAATGAGGGTGGAAGAAAATTACTACCCTGTATAATCAGGTCTGGAATAACCAAGGATTGCCCTACATCAACTGAATATTTATGTTCCAATTTCTAAGCAAAATTATGTAGGGTCCTCAACTTCCTGTGGAGACTTTTGAAAGCCCACATGCTTGGCCCCCAACTTAGACTGACTGACTCTGACTATCCAGAGATGGCACCCAGGTAACTGTCCTCCGATGTACCATTGAAGCCAGTCATCGCACATACTTATTGTGTACACAGGGCCAACTAATTTTTGGTACTTTATTTAGAAGGGTGCTATAGTGATCATAGCTCACTGCAGCCTTGAACTCCTGGGTTCAAGGATCCTCCTGTCTCAGCCTCTTGAGTAGTTAGGACTACAGGTATCACCATGCCTAGCTAATTAAAATTTTTTTTTTTTTTTTTTTTTGTAGAGGCAGGGTCTTGCTATATTGCCCAAGTTGGTCTCACACTCCTGGCCTTAAGTGATCCTCCCACCTCAGCCTCCCAAAGTGCTGGGATTACAGGTGTGAGCCACCACGCCAAGCCTTGCTGTAGTGTCTAATATCTAATATATGTACCCTTTCTTCCTTTTTTTTTTAACAGTGCCTTCCTGTTTTGATTGAAAAGAAGGGCCATCTTCTATGTGCACACCTATTGGCCACTCAGAGAAAGTCCTGCTAATAAATCTTAGGACAGGTGTGGTTTCTGAGTATGGCTAGCTGAGCTCTTTCTCATTACCTTGTGGGCTTAATGAGAATGTAGTTCTGCAGCTTCCATCCCATTTTAGAGCCTCCCAGACGACTGATAGATCTGTATGGCACAAAGAGATGCCCAATTTATTTTTTAAGCAGCGGTTTTTACTCAGTGAGTGGTGGTGGTGAAGCAGTTTATTTTTGCTTTTCTTGGTTGGAGGTGCCAGTCTAATTTGTTGTGATTTCATTTTCTTGGTTTGGTTTAGGGCATTGGCATACTTTAAAGCTACCTTGCTAGGCCAGGGAGGCTGCTTCTCTTAGAAGTGCATCAGGAGGAAGGTTTTTGGATGTGATATAAACAGGTGGAAGAGGAAGTAGAGTGGGAAACAGTTAGGAAAAAATGCTATGGCAAGACTCTCCTCATGGTTTTTCCCTGCATGATACTTTATCTTTCACCTCTCAACAGATTTTATTTTCTAAAGTAGATTTAAAAAAAAATCTTTAGTGGCTCCCCATGACATAGAAGGTAAAGCCCAACGTCTGCAGTCTGGCACTGGAGCCTGCCTACCACATAACACACACCTTCGGTTTCCTCGCATATTCTCACTATGCCCAGCACAGTTGAAGCCACATGTACCTGGAGTCCATCTTCCTCCCATCTCCCTGGTCCTCCTCCTCCTTTCTCTGAACTCCTCCAGCAGAAACTGTCTGTGCCATTCATTAGGACTATTAGTCATATGAGCCACATTTTAAATTAATGATTTCATACATGTGTTACCTTACTAACCAGGCTAGAACTCCCCAAATTGGAGGCTCACGGGTAGAATCCAGCCCACATGCATGTTTTGTTTGGCCCACACAATGTTTTTGAAGAATCTGAATTAGTTGCCAGCGTTTTTAAAAAATCAGGAGATGGCACACACACACAAATATCTGGATTTCTGATTGCTCTTGACAAACTGCAAGCTCTGACAATGCCAGGCCAGCATTCTGGGATGGTTTCAATTGGCTGGAGCTGTGTTAATCACTGACCCTTTCTGACACGATTCTACTTCAGGACAGTCCCAATCACTCCTCTGTCCTGTGCCTGCCCCCTTCTCTCTTGCTCACACCTTGCTGGTTCTGGAAGCAGTTTAAACCTGCGACCTACGCACTAACACTTTATGTCTTTTGGAGGACAGAGCCTTTGTCTTTGCTTCCTCACCTCCCCAGAGCCTAGCACAGTTATTTACATACCAGATGCTGAAAAATGCTTCCTGAATGGAAGGAAGAAAGGACAGAAGCCAAGAAACAGATGAAACAAGTAATGATCCGGGAGTTGAGGCTACAAGGAAACCATGGGTAAGAACACACAAACGAAGCCTTTTTCGTTGCCTCAAAAAGTTGTGACATGGAAGACTTTGTGCTGTTACAGCTTCAAATGTCACTGATTTGTAAAATCCTTTAAGGAACAAGAGAAAATTAAAAGAGATATTGCAATTTTAAAATGATAGCTTCCCAGAAGCTGGATAGCAGAAACAACCTAGATTATCTAATGAGGCTCTTCAACTCCAAGCATACTTTACAGTGTCAACAGTGAAGTGAGTCAGTCTGTCCTCTTTTTAAGAAAAACCAAAAAGCTTTAAACCTTGCTTTGTAGTGCTGACTAGGTAAAAGAGGAATTACCCTAAAGGCAGCAGCCTTCGTTTCATGTCTACATACAAAATCTCAAAAGAGAAACACCGGAAGAAATGCATGTTACCAAGGACCTTTTCCTGAACTTGAACCAAATGCCTTCTCTGTGCTGTCCAAGCCGCCCCTTTGCACTCAGATTCAAGTGAAGTTAGAAGGTCAGGAAGGACAGGGTTCCAGAATACTAAACACATTGCTCAATGACTCAACCTTAAGTTAAACTTCACAGATGACACTGTGGCTCCAGAGAAGTCAAGCCTTAACTCAATGTTCTAACAAAGGAGGTTTATACAGCTTCCTCCTGCTACTGAAAAGTCTCTGCAATTTTACTGCTGAGCATAACAGTCAGGAAAAGTGGGCCTCGCTGATCTGTCACTGCCTCCGGGTTTAAAGGTGTCAAGTGAAGTGAGTTGGTGGCGAAGCCCTTGGGAATTCGGATGAGAAAAGAAGTGAGAGACACTTTTCAACTTGTCTACCATGGGAATCTGTGTTTGAACTGCAAGTCTGAGGAACCAAAGCTGAGCAAAGCTTTAGATTTGGGACGTGAGTATCTTCAGCTGCTAGGACAGAGATGAGGTCACTTGGCATCCAAGAACAGACATCTGCCTCACTTGACTATGTGTCAAGTTTTCTCTGCCTGCCTGCAGAAGTGACCTCGTTTTTCATTTCAAAGAATTACAACTTAAAATCGTACCCACTTATAAGCATTCCACTGTGCAAAGGTTCATTTCATAAGTAGGAGCCTATCAGTTTCTAAGATTCCCCAACTCTGTTCGGTGTCCTGTGCAGTACCCTGAGAGGCAGTAGGGTACAGTGGGTAACAGCAGGGGCTCTACGGTCAGACAGACAGTGACTGTAGCCCTGGTTCTGCCAGTCAGTGGATGTGGGACCCTAGGAAAGTCAGGTAACTTCCCCAGCCAGTTTCCTCACCTGCAAAACGAGAATAAAAATGGTACATATTGCCTGGGATTACCTTGAGGCATGAGTGAGAGAATAAACACAGAACGCTTAGCACAGCACCTTGCAGAGAGTCAGCCTTCAGTATCTATTTTCACCAAAGTCTTTTACAATGTAGAAAGATTTAGATGGTCAGTTGGGTGACAGGTCATCAGGATCTTTGAGGAATACAAAAAAGTTGGCCTGGCATTGTGCTCACAGTTCGTAATTCTAAACAAGGATGAGGTCAGTGACCCTGTCAAAAGAACACGGGGCTTGAGTGATGTTTCCAGTAGCAGGGATAGGTTACGCTAAGCCAGCCACACTCACACCTGTGCCCTCTGTGATCAAATGTGTGCATTTATCAAACAGGCGGGCAAGTGGAGGCTGCTCTGCATGAAGCCAAGTGTCCCAGATGGGACTCGATCCCACAGCCCTGGATTTCAGCCAACTGAGCTAACTAATAACAGATAACCAAAGGCATGTTCCCTGCTCACAGGAGGCCAGCAGACTTTTACAGGGTCATATCACGAGAACTTTAACAAGATGCAGAATATAAAATGCATTTTAATATTACCCAAGAACATGTAATGTTTCAGACTTTGGAGAAACCACAACTACTCTGTCCACTCTAATTTATTAGCAGATTCTACAGCCTGAGAGGATTGGGCTTTTATTGGCCTTTTTCCCTGATGATGTGATGAATAGCTGAAACTGACACGTCTAAGGCTGGGTGAGCTCAGAACTAGAGATCACGTCATCTTTCCTTAAAGTAATATCTCACTGCATTCTTGGTTTCCTGTAGAAAGATTAGATACTTGGAGAACACAGAGTCACAGAATATTACAACTGGAAGGGTCTTTAGAGTTATCTACTCCACTGGAGGGGCAGAGAAGCCATGTGATATGCAAAGATTATACAGCTAAATGTTGTCTCTGCCAGCACCAGAGCTTCTCTGACTCCATGTCAAGAACTTTCCGTAACATTCTGCCTCCCTGAGCCGGCCAATCATCAGTTGTCTTACAGAGCTACACCAAAGTTGTGGGACAAACCACTTGCCCTTTTTTTTTTAATGGTCTGGAGCTGCCACCTGGTTGTATGGCAATCCAAAGCAATAAGACATTTGTTTACAGCTGCCCATAAACTCAACATTAGCTATGTTAATTATATTACGACTAGCTTGTTAAGTGTAAGCATATAAAGCCAGTAAGTGCTAGAAGAGCTTCTCACCTAGATGGTAAAATGTTATTGATATCTCTATGTAGCTCAACTAGAATAGATAATGAACTTTTGTATCTTTGTATCACCAGGTAATAAGTGTTCAGTCACTGTGATTCATTTATTTTGCAGAAGTACTTTTGTTTAAAATAGATACTTCTAGGTTATAAAATAAATTTCTAAAAAGCCTCCCACAAAAATGTAAAAGTAGATGTGAGGTCTAGAATATTTAATAATACTTACGGAAGGATGCCTTGGAGATCTGTCAGTTTTTCAGCTGGAAATGTGGGGAAATCCCAGAGCTAAGAGTCAGGCTTGGTTCCTAGCCAGGGTCTTGCCACATTCATCCAGTAATAATTCTTGATACCCTACTATTTTTCTATTGTAAAATACACCTAAATAGCTTTCTTCTTTACTCCTTGTCTTTTAGCCCTTTGAAGCCCCATTTTAAGATCTTGGTACACCATATCTGGCACTCAAGACCAACAACTCACCTAGTACCTTCATACTACTTTGGGCAGATATGAATCTTCTTTTGTCTGTGTCTTATATCCTCAACCAGATCAATCAAAATATGCTTCTCTGAATGCCTAAGACTAAGCTAGGTCTCTGCACACTGCGGGTGTCCATGATACAATCTATCCTATTAGAAAAATTAGGGGACTGTATACATAATCTTTGGACTCCTTGAGCGTAGTTATGAGAAACCTAATATTCCTCATATTGTGGAAGGGTAAAGTAATTTAACATAAACAAAAATAATGTGTATAATATTTAAACATTCTGAAATGTTAAGGCTAGAATTTTCTTGAGTTATGTAACTATCTCTCTTTTCTAAATTATTGGCATAATCACAAAAATATCCTTTTCTTAGGAGTGTTTGAGGACTAAAGAACTAGGAAAGGAAGAGATTAAAAAATATAAATGTGGCCTGTAATCCTAGCTCTCTGGGAGGCCGAGGCGGGCGGATTGTTTGAGCTCAGGAGTTCGAAACCAGCCTGAGCAAGAGCGAGACCCTGTCTCTACTAAAAATAGAAAGAAATTAATTGGACAACTAAAAATATACAGAAAAATTAGCCGGGCATGGTGGCGCATGCCTGTAATCCCAGCTACTCAGGAGGCTGAGGCAGGAGGATCGCCTGAGCCCAGGAGTTCGAGGTTGCTGTGAGCTAAGATGACGCCATGGCACTCACTCTAACCCAGGCAAAAGAGTGAGACTCTGTCTCAAAAAAAAAAAAAAAAAAACTTAAAAAAAATATAAATGTGAAAATAAACATATCAAAATGCTGGCTGTGGTTATATCTAGGTGGTACACTTATAAGCAATTTTAATTTTTATCTTTGCATCTTTGTGTATTTTTCACAATCTCTGCTATGAAAATAAGTTACTTTTATAATCTGGAAGAAGCTCCAATAAACTTTAAAATAAAGAGATCTTTAGTATTTACAAATATGAAAGGAGAGACAAATCAGGTTTCTTCTGGTCTCAGACGGTGATTGTCATAACATGGTAATGTGTCCCGTGAATTCCTGAGAAGAGCATGTGGTCACATGGATTACACAGTGAACATGATTTTCTATGGGCTGGATGGACTGAGTGTGCCAATGGGTTGAGGATAATGTAGAACTAATACGGTGTTTAGTGATAGTGAAGATTCTGAGCAAGGCTAGAGAGGCATTGTTTAGGATCCTGAGGTCAGTGCTTGAGATGATAGTCCTTTACTGAAACCCTATGAGTAAAAGAAATTGACAAGAACAAGACAGAAAGAACTGGGAGACCCTGAGTTGGGATAGGGGCTGCTCCGAGATGTTCTGAAGGGCAGACCATAAAGATACTGGTAAAGTCTGAAGCAGGAGACTTCAAGAAAGGCAGTTCTAACCTGAAGTCAAAATACTGTGGGCCAAGGGGTAAAGGGTAGAGCATGGAAGCAAGATGACTAGCAAGAGGGGTCACAAGAGGCTCCACAGGCTAAAAAAGGGTATTCAAAAGTCTCTGCAAGGGCTTGTGCTATGATTAATGACACCCAAGCTTAAGAGAGTAACATCAGACTGAATTTGAAATTACCTTACACTTTCGAACATTTCAGTTCTTGCATTTAAACTTAACGGTAACACCAGAGATGGTGAAAGAAAGCGAGAAAGACCATGAAATCCAGGGACATTATGATCAAAGGAGTGCATCTCACCCCTGAGCCTGAGGTTACTGGTGGAAATCGACAGAAGACGGTGCAAACCAGAGGGGAGGGAAACCAGTGATCTGCCTGCCATTGCTCCGATATGTTCAGAACGGTTTCTCTGAGCCACACCAGCAAGAACATTCAGGTTGTATTCCTAAGTCCTGGGCCATGAGTGGACAGCTCAAATGCCAACAAGGCCACGAAGGTAAAATAATGGAAAGACTCAGAGTGGCCCACAGTGCAGGCAAGAGCACATGCTTTGTCTTAAAGGAACAGCCACTCTGTAGGTCTGGCCAACTGCAAGAATGTGGGCCCAGGGTTGCCAGATCTTCTGAATTTTCAAGAAAAGCCAGATACCTGGGTTTCTCTGTGAAATCTGCTATTGTTAGCAACTAATTCATTTTTTTTAAAAAACCATCATGCAAGTCAAAGAAAATATATCTGGGGAGGAATGTGGTGCCTGAACTAGGTTTTGACCTTTGCTCTGAACCCCCTTCTCAGTACAATTACAACTTTAGTTAAAGAAGGGATTTAAACATCACATATGCTACAAAGCATAGGAATATCTGACCTTGGGCCAGCCTTTGCAACACTAGGGAAGCTTGAATGGTAAAAGAATCTGGGATAAGAATCTTCACAGCTAGTGCCATGGGGAGAATATTACACATGTTTAAGTAAGCCTAATGTCTGAATGTACAAAGAACAAAGTATACAATTTGGGAAGAAGTGTGGGTCACAATCAATGCTTGAAAATACTTGGATGCAATTTACTTTTATTCTAACAAGAACCTATATATGATTATTGGAGAACAAAAACCCAGCCCTGAGGGGTAATTTTATAAAATGATACAGACTCAGCATGTGCTATGGTGGCAAATAAAGAATCAATTAATCAGGGTTTCTGTGGCTTTGGATAGATTTCCGGGTAAGAAACATATTACAGTAAAAACAAATATCCACACTCTAGCTGTATGGAAATCTCAAGGATGCTTTGTTGAGAACAGACAAATAGAATGCTTAAATTTAGACTTTTAAATACCCAGGCAAGTGGGAGAGTGTGGCGAGATTCTTATTCCTTGTACCAGTTCCCCACCCCCCACATTTATGCACCTGAAACCTGTGAATGTGATTTATTTCGAAGTAGGGTCTTTGCAGATGTGTTCAAGCTAAGAGGTCATGCTGGGTTAGGGTGGGCCCCAATCCAGTGATTGGTGTCTTTTTAAAAGAGGGAAATTTGGACACAGACAGACACTGAGGGAAGACAGCTACGTAATGACAGAGGCAGATTTAAGTGTTATGTTGCCACAAGCCAAGGAAAGTCAAGGACTGCTGGCAGCCACCAGAAGCTACAAAAGGCAAGGAAGTAGTCTCCCCTAGCACCTTTGGGGGAAGCATAACACTGCTAACACTCGGATTTTGAACTTCCAGCCTCCAGAACTGTGAGAGAATAAATTTTTGTTGTTGTAAGTCACCCAATTTGTAGCAATTTGTTGTGGCAGCCCTAGGAAACTATGTCTTTTCAAGCCACTACTGGGGTAGAAGGCTTGCTATGGGGAATTATGCAATGACTTCTAATAATGTCCCAAATGGGAACAATATGTAGGGTGTAAGACATAAAGGCACAGGAAGCATACTGTCAACAGAGCATGCACACTCTTGTTTCAGGAGAGAATGGAAATAAGGAATAACAACTGGTAACTAAATGGAGAGCAGGAGAACAACTCCAGAGGTGTTATATACAGCATTTATCTCAGGGCTGAACTAAATTTCATTTTATTTAGGGGAAATTACATATGGCAGGTTTTAAAGATTACAGTCATCCTACCCTTGCACAACTTAGTTTCCCTTTTGTGAAAAACCAAAGCCTAGTAAATAACAACAAAGCATTTTAGGATCCTTATATATCTAAAGAACAAGATCAAATATGACCTTGTTTATAACTTTGGCCCATACCATATGCAGAAAGTTTTCCTTATATGATATACAGACAGTACGTTTACATGTGGTTGGAGAAGATGCCTTCCATTTTGCCTTTGTAAAATTTTCAAACATGATTATTTTTTTAATTTGTAATTGTGATTTCAAGCAGTTGATCCTCTTCTAGCACAGAAAAAGAAGTCTTAACATGATGGTCTAGATTCTCCTGGCTTATTCACAAATGGGTGGCAGATCCATTCCTTCCCACTTCAGGGGTCTTTGTGGTTGGGAAGTAATGCTCAAACTGTTTTGAAAGCTGAGACAGGTGATCATGCACCAGCCGGGAGGAAGAAGGCCCTGATCTTTTTTGAGTATGCTCAAACCTCAAAAGAGGTGACACACTAAATGAAACAAGAGAATAGTCTGTTTGCTACCCCGATTTATACCTGTCACTTTTCTATAATGCAGAGAAACCATGTGTTCCCTAAGGCATAACTTCAAATACTAAGGCAAGAGGAAAAGGAAACAAAAAAGGAAAGAGCACTGTCTGCGAGTATCAGAGGCAAATTTCTACCGTTCTTTGCAGTTGAATTTAGACATCAATTTTGGTTTTGGCATAAAACATGTATGCCTTTTTTTGCTGTGCTCTTTTATTTCCTGTAAGATGTAATCCATTTAGGTTTGAAAATAGACTATTGTGTACGTGGTAACTTTTATTGCATGACACAAAACAAAAGTGCTTTTCTGCAATTGTCTAAGTCCATATTTAAACGATTAGTCTAGACCATCATGTTAAGACTTCTATAACTCTGCACAACAGGTTTTCTTTAAAGAGTAAAATACAATTTAAGAAGCTGAAAGTAAATTTAACTAGAAGAAAAACCTGAGCCTAGACAAAAAATTCTGGAATCTCAGTCTTTGTCCATACACAGGAGCTGAGAAACATAAAATCCAGTTGGATTTGACTGATTCCTTCAGTTGAGGTGTTAATAGAGTGGAAAGGATTCCTGATTTGGGTTTTGTTTTCCCTCTCTAAATGGCAGCTGAAAAAAGTGGTATAAGAATCATCTGGCACCTCCATTACGATGAGCAGTTTGTCCCCAGACACCCCATGGTAGGATGTGTCACAATAACTTTGCACCCACAAATGTGGCTTCAGAGTGGGCCCTTCTTGAGCTGTCACAGCTAGCCACGGTCAGCTACACCTGCAGGGAAGTGCTGGCTCTACTCCTCCTCCTCTTCCCCCACCCACCCCAAACAAATGCTTCAGGCAGCTGCCACACTTGAGTGCTGGCAGAGCCCAGGCTGGGAGGGTGAGAGAAGGGGAGGAATGAGGGGGCTCTGGGACTAAAGCATAACCACATTAAGGGATGAATAACTTTAACTCTACCCCTAGTTTTCCTAGTAAAATAAAGACAATGGAAGATATGTGGTCTGGACCTGTCCGTCCCCTCCTATGAGGGCTGCTCATCAGAGCTGGGAGATCTTGTCATTTGTGGGGAGGACAGGGCAAGAATGTAGGAAGATGATGCGACCAAAAGTGGACTTGGATTTTGGCCTGTTGGTCCATATACTCCAGTTTGCCTGAGACAGTCCCTTATTACTAATTGTGACCCTTTTGCTCTCAAAAGCTATAGCCCAGTGTTTCTTAGGAGGGTATATTTACATGGTGGGGGAGACAATTCTTCCTTTCATGAGTCTGCTCAGCTCACCATAGAAAATTTAGCAGACCTACCCCTGCCCACTAAATGCCAGAAGCATACCTCCGCCCTATCATTTTTCGCCCTCCCTGTCATTTTGACAACCCAAAATGCCTTCTCTTTTTTTAAATGCCTTCTGAGGAGAGCAGTAAGTTCCTGATGCAGAGCCACTGAATGCTCTTTCAGTTAAGAATTGAGCCAGCTGAGGCTACGAGAGGTGAGTTGATTTGATTAAGGTCATAGCTAGAAGGTGGCTGAGGCATTGTTTCTTGACTTCACATACAGTGTTCTTTCCAGAAGGACAGAGCTCTACTGTCTCATGATGGACACCTGCAGTTGAATCACTGTTTGCAGAGGCACAAACTGCAGGGAAAAAATTTATATGTGGATAACACCAGTGTTTTATTTGTGGCCACTTAATCATTGCAGTCAGTAGCTTTATAACCCTTGCTGGTTTCAGAGATTGTTAATAATAATGGCATTTTTTGAGGAGGACCTGACATTTTAGGTTTTTTAAACACATAAAATGTGAAGTTAAGTCATAAAAGCTTTCCAGAAAGGGAGAGGAGAGCTGTAATTAGTTTTTTAAATAAATGAATCTTAAAAGAGGGATTAACAACAATTAACAACAATACACCAATAAATATGCTTCAGAAGCACCTTTTCTTCAAGAAATTCAAAACAATTTTTTCCTTCTAGAAATGTTTAAAGATACAGTATTCTAAAAAGAAGCCAATAACAACACTTTACTTCCTGTAGAGTTCTTATTAATTTCACTTCCTTAAAAGATTTAGTCTGGAAAATCATCCTAGAAAGGTAGGCAGAGAAAGTATGATTATCCCCATTTTACCAACAAGGAAATTGAGGTTAAAAATTTTTAGTAGCTAAAAAATTTAGCGGTAAGAATGAAATCCTGCCATTTGCAACAAGACAGATGGAACAGGAGAACATTATGTTAAATGAAATATTAAAATAATCGATCTCATGGAGACAGGGAGTAGAATGGTGGTTACCAGAGGCTGGGATGGGTAGTGGGGAGTGGGGATAGGGTGGGGATGGTTAAGGGGTGCAAAAATATAGTTAGATAGAAGGAACAATATTTGATTGCACAACAAAATGACTATAATCAACAGTGAGTTAGGGCATACTTTAAAATATTAATAACTAAAACAGTGGAATTGGAATATTCCTAACATAACGATAAATGCCTGAAGTGATGGATACCCTAATACCCTGATTTGATTAGCACACATTGTATGCCTGTATCAAAACATCACATGTACCCTATAAATATATGCAAATATTATGTACCCAAAATAATTAAAAATTATAAATAAATAAATAAATAATTAGCAGTAAGGTTTTGGGCCTTTAAAACTCAAGAACAGTACTCTTTATATTATATCTTAAAAACTCATGTCAGGAGCACTGTAGGGAGTCAACTATTACATCTACTAAATAACATCTTTCTCCAGCATTTAGGAGGAAATATTTTTTCCACTATCTAATTACTCATGGTCATTTATCCTGGCTATCAACAGTAGTCCTGAATCATGGAAAATGGGATAACTGGATTACTTGCCCCCTCACCACTCACTGGGCACTTAGAATGTGTCAGGTCCTGGCTGAGGCATTGAGGATACAAAGGCTCATCAGACCCGGCCTTACACTGGAAAGATTCAAAAAATATCTCGAGAAGACTGGGTGTGGTGGCTCAAGCCTGTAATCCTAGTACTTTGGGAGGCTGAGGGGGTAGGATTGCTTAAGCCAGGAGTTCGAGACCAGCCTGAAGAATGAGACCCTGTCTCTACAAAAAAATAGAAAAATTAGCCAGGTGTGGTGACACGCGCCTGTAGTCCCAGCTACTTGAGAGGCTGAGTGAGGCAGGAGGCTTGCTTGAGCCCAGGAGTTTGAGGTTGCAGTGAACTATGATGACACCACTGCACTCTAGCCCGGGCAACAGAGTGAGACTCCGTCTCAAAAAAAAAAAAAAAAAAAAAATTTGAGAACATTTTTGATATTTTCCTCAATTCTGTCAGTGTTGACTCATTTCTATTAACTAGAGCTGAGATGGCCAAATGGTTGATTATGCCTATCTAATTGTGCCCAGTCCAGGTGTTTTCCTGTAATGCCAAAGTTACTTCCCTTTCACTAATTCTTCTCCCCACAAAATGCTCAACAACCACCATCTGTAACAACAACTCCAAACCCTGAGGCAACAGAGAATTCTAGACTTGTAGTCTTTGTATATACAGGCTCTAGAAATAATACTATGGTGTACCAGTTAGACTACCACTAGTACACTGGAAAAAGGTTGTTGTGTATTTGTTTTCAGTGACAACTTTGAGAAAAGACGAAGAACAATCTGATACCTTTAATTACGTTGCCAAAGGAAAAATAATTCTAAATCTCCCTTTTAGACACATCTAAGGCAAAGGAGGAGTGAGCTGTCTAGAATTAGGATATTATACAACTCTAAAGATGTTAGTGGGATCTAGATAGCTGGAATGTCCTGCTTTGAGCAGTTTCAAATATGGTAGAGATTAGATTCACAGGGTTATCAGTGCCCTGAAAGATTTGATTAGCCTGTTACTGTGGATACTGACAGTCATGCAGCCTTGGGGAAAACCAAGCTGTCACCATGTTACAGTTCCTCATTATCCCCTTGTCTCTCCATTCCCTTTCCTTAAAAAATAAATAAACAAAGCAAGCATGTGGCAAACATGTTTCTATTTTTCCACCAAGAAGCAGACATGACAGCTTCTTCCCCTTCTCTTCTCTCATCCTCTTCAGCCCTGCCTCCTCCCCAGCCCCCAATGACCTCATCCCTGCACAGAAAAGACACCAGCTGCAGGGAGAGTCTGCCCCCACCAACCGGGATCATTATCATTAGTAATGCCAAGAAGCCCAGACCGCCTTGCCGACATGTGCAACGTGTTACAGCTTTCTGTGGTCTCCCACATTCACAGCAAAGCTGCTGTCTGGAAATGTAAAGGCTTTGCCTTCCTAAAAATAATGTTACCAAAAGAACATTTAGATATTTCTTAACAATTCAATCAGTCACTGCAGCAGCAATGATGAGAACCTACCAAGATGCTGAACCTGGTGGCAGCCTCAGAAGTCATTTGGGTCCAAATGTCCCATTAAGGAAAAATGAAAACCCCTGATTTTTCAGGGGTAGAATTATGGGAGTTGTTTGCAAGACAAGGACTGCCTGGAAATTAAAAATTAGAAAAAAAATTTTCTAACACACTGGCACAATGAAATCTAATGCTTTTATCTCAGTTTTTACAGACATAGTCTTACGGATTCATGTTCATTCCTTCATGCATTCATTCTTTCTTCTCCACTCTCCTCTCTGTCAATTAGTGCCAACTCAGAGAATGAGGCTGTGAGATTTTAACAGAGACAATAACAATAGCAATTATCATATACCGAGTGTCTTCTATGAACTGGATACTGGGCTATGTGCTGTATGCAGGCCTATGAACGTCTTTGCAGAGCTAGATTGTTACTGCCATGTTATAGATGTAACAACTGAGGTTCAGGGAGGTGTCCCGGGCCCTTTTCTGGAGTCATGCTCTCTTTCTAGGCAATCTCATCCATATTCATGGCTTTAAATATCATGTGTATGCTGTTACTGAGTTTATAATTCTAGCCTAGACATCTCTTCTAAGTTCTAGATCTGTTTTTACAAATTACCCACATACCATCTCCACTTGCATAAATCACAAGCATCTCAGCTCAAACATGTCCAAAACTGAGCTTAGGCTCTACTCTCCCCCATCCCCAGGCTAGGCTCCTCTCCAAAAGTTCTCACTTCAGGAAAAAGACTTTCATGTCAGAAAACTGGAAGTTATCAGTGGCACCCCTATTCTGCAATCCACCAACCCAGAGAGCCATCAAGTACTGTCAACTCTACCTCCTAAATCCATCCACTTCTCCATTGATTGCCACCATCATTTCTCACCCAGAAAATGGCAATAGCCTTCTCATTGGTTTCCTTCTTGTTCTCCTCTCATCTACCGTGTGATGAAATACAAGACTGATTTAAAGACAAATATAATCAAGTTTTTGCTCCATAAAAAATCTTTCAGGCCGGGCACGGTGGCTCACGCCTGTAATCCCAGCACTTTGGGAGGCCAAGATGGAAAGACTGCTTGAAGTCAGGAGTTCAAGACCAGGCTGAACAAGAGTGAGACCCTGTCTCTACAAAATAATAGAAAAAATAGCCAGTCGTGGTGGCGCATGCCTGTAGACCCAGCTACTCAGGAGGCTGAGGCAGAAAGATTGCTTGAGCCCAGGAGTTTGAGGTTGCAGTGAGGTACAATGACACCACTGCAATCTAGCCAGGGCGACAGAGCAAGACTCTGTCTCAAAAAACAAAAACAAAAACCTTTCAGCGAATGGCTACTCATTGCTATGAGAAAGGACGAAGAGTCTGCACAGTGCCCAGAGGCCCTGCATGATCTGGCTCCACTGCCTTTGCATGTTGCCACTTCCCTCTCATTCAATGGGCTCCAGTTTAGCTCGTCTTCTTTCAGTTCCTCTTTTGTCCCAAATTCCTTCCTGACTTTGGATTTTGGAACAGGCTGTTCTTCAGCCTGTGATGGTCTTATATTCTCTTTGTTAGCTAACTCCTACCCACTCTTCAAGCCTTAGATTAACTATTATTTCACAAAATAGTTTTCTCTGCTCTTTTGACTCAGATTCCCCTGTGTTTCTTCTTTATACTTACTTGATTGAAATACTTATTTAAAAGTTTATTTTTCATTGATTCCCCAAATGGGGTATAAATTGGAAGAGGGCAAAGACCATATCTGTCTTACAAACAACTGTCTGTTGCGCCTAGCACATATTATAGAAGACGGTCAATCAATATTTGTTAAATGAATAATTTAGGCAAGTAATTGACTCAAGGTCACAGGATTTGAACACAAATCTCAATGAGGCTTGTACTAAGGCACATTCTCTTTTAAAATCTTGTAAAGCAGAGGAGTCCTTTACAGAAAATATGGTATATATACATAATGAAATACTATCCAGCCTAAGACAGAAGGAAATTCTGTCATTCACAACAACATGGATGGAACCGGAGGACGTTATGCTAAGTGAAATAAAAGCTAGGCACAGACAAATACTATATGATCTCACTTATATGTGGTATCTAAAAAAATAGCTTGTATAGAAATGGAGTAGAAAGTAGAAAGGTGGTTACCAGAAACTAGAGTAATGGGGAGGGAAAGGAAGAGGGAAGATGTTGATCAAAAGGTACACAATTTTAGTTAGACTGGAGGAATAAGTTTTCATGACAGATTGCACTACATGGTAACCACAATTAATAATAATGTATTGCATATTTCAAAATTGCTAAAAGAACAGATTTTTAATGTTCTTACTACAAAGAAAATAAGCTGGTGAGGTGAGAGGTATAATAGTTAGCTTGGTTGAATCTTTCTATAATGTATACATAGGTAAAACATCACATTGTATCCCATAAACATACATATTTGTCAATTTATAAAAAAAGAAAAGAGTTCTTTATAATTTCAACATATCATAATCACCTTTTAGGGATGCAAATTTCCCAAGACTCAAAGTCCTTACTGACTTGAATGGCTAGCTGGCTGGATGGCTGGCTGGCTAGTTAGATGAAAGGAATGAATTCTGAGTATATGGTGGGATGAGGAGGAGCCTGTCATCCATATTGTATCTGACATAACAAACATCTACTGGAGCCAGGCATGGTGGAACGTGCCTGAAGTCCCAGCTACTCAGGATGCTGAGGTGGGAGGATTGCTTGAGGCCAGGAGTTCAAGGCTGTAGTGAGCTATGATCACAACTCTGAATAAACACTGCACTCTAGCCGGAGCAACACAGTGAGACCCCTGTCTAAAAAAACAAAACAAAACAAAACAAACATCTAGTGGCCTGAACAAGCAGTCAAAATAGAGAAATGAGAATACGCATCAGAGAAAGCAGAACTTAGAGACTGCTGAGCTGTTATAAGCCTAAACTAAGTGAGATTCAAGAACCAAGAAAACAAATCTTTAACACAGCTGAAAAGAACAAAAGCAGAGGGATTTTGAAAAGGTGAAACATCATCTTCTAAATGGGAACTTATTGTATGTGGTTTTCTACATATATCTCCTTTCTTTTCCTTCCACACGTGTGTGTGTGTGTGTGTGTGTGTGTGTGTGTGTGTGTTGTGTGCATGGGGGAGGGGGCAGATAAGACAGAATAAGGTAAAGAATGAACTATAGGAAATGCTTTTAAAAAAAAAACTCTCTGAACTTTGAGGATTGGGAAGTAATTCTTTTCAATTTGAAATGTGGATGCTTGCCTCCATAATTATAATTCTAAAAATACTCTCTGCTGGGGCAGTCTGTCATTGACCCTTGGATGGAGGTGAAGAGAGATGAGCACAGAAGGGTGTAACCAGCACAGGTTGTGTCAGTTAGGCCCTTATCTCCCTGGTTCTGATAAGGCAGTCAAGTTTTCTTCTACAAAGGTACAGGACTTCACATTTTTCCATGATGAATGTAGACCTATTACATTTGCCCTCGTTGTCAAGTTCTGGGAACTTTGGCTCTGTTCCTCCCCTTGGATCCATTTCTTTTCTTGAACTGTCCCAGCTTCTCACAAGAAGCACTCAATTATCAGAAACTTAAAAAAGTTTATTTCTCATGTTGCTGTCCCTTTGTGTGGAAGAAACGGTTATAGCAACTGGTTATCAGCTATTTGGCAAATGGAAAAAAAAAAACCTGTTCTCCATTTCTCCCTCATGTTCTCCATAAAAGGCAATAAAAGTCTTCAGTAAGTTTAGCATCGTCCAACATAGTTGGAATTGTTCTGATTAATTATGTACTCTGGTTAACAGCGTCAGAACCATATCCACGGATTACCGATTTCCAAAGAATTAAAATAAAATATATTTAGTAGTAAAATGATACAGAACCTTTTTTTTTTTTTTTTGATGAATCAGAAGGTGCACAAAGATCTCTCACAGTTTTGAGCATTTTATTGTATAATAGTGCCAGCTAATGAAACATTAGATAACACAGCTCACCCTATCTGTTATTGGCTGGTCACAGAGCCAATGCTTTTTGTTACTGGCTGGTGTTCTTATTAGAATATAAAAAAATGAAACTTTATATTGAGTTTGACATTTATGGTACTAAGTTATGTGATGAGATAATTCTGTTTAAGAGGAATTTTCGGAGCTTGTGGGCTTTTTTGAATTTCAGTGGCTATTGTTTTCCTTTAGTGCACAGATTTTGCGCTTTTCAGCTCTTCTAATATTTAATAATAACTATATTTAAAGGCAAAATTTCAGCATTTCTATGAATCTGACAATGTTTTAAGGAGGGACCAAAATCCTGAGCTTATGGAAAAAGAAAAAGAGAGTAGAAGGAGACCTATGTTGAAGGAAGAGGAAGTGGCACAGATCATATAATGGAGGACAGAGAGGAAGGGACAGCAATGGCTCCCGTTCTCACTGTCCCTGAGCTGCAGGCTGTGTCTTTCTAGCTTATGTTTCAGCTGTCATTATTTTTTAACTCAAATTGTAGTTGGGGTCAGCATGTGATATACTTTCATCTTGAAAGAACAAGAAGTTGAGAGAAATCAAGGCACGAAGTGAGTTATTCTTTCTCCCGAATTTTACGGTTTAAAAGATCCCCTGTAGGTCTAAAACCATGCTATATAGGCATAAAATAACCCCATTTCACCCGCAGCCAAGCTGTCTGCATTCATCTCCCTTCCCAAAACCAAATATATATATACAACTAATTCTAGTTTCTTGGTAAGGCAATTGTTGATTAATGAATCATCTTTCCTGTAATTTTTATTTTTTGTAGCCTTAGCTTGGCTAAGTTCCCTGGCATTCCTGTTGAGGTATGTAATGGAAAATCTGACCTCACACTTTTTGCCTTTTTGTAACATCACAAAACACTGATATAACAGGGTTACAAAAAGTAGCTCGGAGATGAAGGGATGCACGTAAAGAAAAAGCTCAGTGTGAAAAGGAACAAAGATACACTAAATCATCTGGAAAGTAAATATTTAGCTTCACAGACATAAAGTTACATTTATCTTCAAGAGCAGCTCATTTGTTACAGCTTAGCATGTCATAGCGTTTCCATCATAATTCTGCTTTTTTAAAGAGACTGTTACGAGGCATAAAAAGCCACTCTCAAAATTAACTTGGAACATTAGGCAGACCATTTTGTAGATCCCGTAACTTGTTTGAAAATGATGATTTAGGGTGGGGCAGGCAGAAGAAAGGTGTCAGGAAGTGATTCCTGCATTTAGCTATATCTGGGCTGAAATAAAACTTTGGCAAGCACCCTTCTGTGATCACATCCAACCGTCTAAGGAAAATGTACAGGTCATAACACAGTCAACTTTGGTAACTGTGAAGCTTGGGATTTGGCAGCAGAGACATACTTTAGGACAGGTCTTTCAGCAAAATTCATAGTGGAACGAATGAACTGGTTATGAAAACTGTCTTTTTTCTTTTTGAAATCAGACTGCACTCCCTTCCCTAAGGCAAAGAAATCATTTTTTTTAAATGCATAGTCCAAACTCAAGGGGACATTTACCCAGCTACTGACTCAAAGTTTCTCTCTTTGCAGCCTAATAATCCTACAACCTGAGAAAAATATCAACTTGGCTGTGATGGGAAAAGGGTCCCACATGGTTTCCACCACCACCCTCTCTAAATGTCACTGCCCTCTGGTATAGGACATCCTGTTCAGCTGGTAACAGACATCCAAATGAGGTGTTTCATGATAACAACATTGGCTTATGTATGTACTCTCAACCCAGACAGTCCCCATGGCTGTCAGAATGCATATACAAGGGAGTGTTCAGTCTGTTAATCATCTAAATGTGCTGAAAAAAAGGAAAAGGGGAAGAGCAGATGCAGAGAAGTCTGTACAAAACACAACTAGTTACTCAGGCTGCTGGAAAAACACGCAGATGTTTCTTGATGCTACCTAAACTGTTTCCAAAACCACTGTCACTTCTGTGCGATCCTCCGTATTAAAATGGAGTCCTATTCACTGGAACTATACAAATGATTCTCAAGGGAGAGAGCTTTGGTATATGGTTTATGGGCTGGATAAGTAGTCTTTATTTGAATATTAATAGTTTTTTTTTTTTTTAAAGAGGGAGTTAAATGGGAGAACCATGAAATATGCTAATAAGCCACAAGAAAAGAACATTTCTTTAATTTTGTAAGTGGTAACAGTGATAACAGATGGTTACCTGTTCCAGACTTAAGTTCCTACTTCTTACTGACTTTGGTGGGTACAGAAAAAGAAATATTCAGGCAGCTTGGAATTACTCATTTATCCAATGAATAATATAAAATGCTAGTGGACTGATAAAGCTGTTAACTACAAAGAGAAACACTGAGGGGAAATTACCTTGTGTTATTTAATATCCTATAGGGAAGTACTGAGGTCTTGGATGAAAAATGATTTGGTGATATACTAAAATATCCCTTCTAGAGTCTATTGGATTCCTAAAAATTTCCTAGGTCTTATTTGGTTTTTGGCTTTCCTGAGATACTCCTGGTAGTCCACATGTTATAAGAAGATTGAATCTTACACTACCTAATTTGAAATCAGATTTACTCTTTTATTTCTCATTGGGTATTAAATGAAATTGGTATTTTGGTAGAAATCCACTGAAATCTTTGTACTTTGTAGCTCTTTAAAATCCCTGTAGCAGGTGAGTCTTGTATTGATTCATAGGCTATACCTCTGTGACCAAGAACACTTAAAAAACAGTTGATCAGTTTTTCAAGGTCAAATTAATAAGCAAACCAGACTAACTGAATTAGACAGAATGATAATGGTTTTCATCATTGCAGTGAAAGTCTGGGAGTGTCTCTCTGTTAGATGTACCTTTATTATAGGACAGTAATTTCTCTAGCAATAAAACACAATGTGGTGAAAAGCACAATTATACTTCCTACTCCAATTCTCTATAAGAACTGGTGAACGAAATGATGAAAAAAGAAGAAAGAGGATTTAGCTAACCAGCTTTGGATAACTGAATATCTTATTTTTCTTTGTCATTAGTAAAGCAATTTTTTTTTGATAGGCTCAAAATAATAGACTCATTACTTCGTTACTCTTCTCATTATTCCTGTAAGAGTTATTGTGAGAGAGAATTTTGAATGGAGCTTCACTTCTTCAAAAGTCTTAATCTGTATTTTGGGGCAAGTCATCATCACCATCATTTTCTTCAAAAACATTTAAGCACACACTTATTCATAGCTCTATGCAATGAGCTTTCCAAAGCAAGCCAGATGGATAGAGAAACTGTTACCAGGACAGAGGTAAAACAAATGCAGGTGTGCCTTAATTTTACAGATGAGGGTTTGGGAGACTGTGTTTCTATGTTTATTATATATTTATAAACTTTATAATTTGAATATGAAGATTGCTAAAAGGATTTTTGTAGCAACTTTGCTGGGAGAAAAAAAATTTGCATTCTTTAGTTTATCTTAGGGTATTTAACCAATTGTTAAATTTTACCACTTTTGCATCTTACTCTCTTTCCACATATATGCACATTATTTGTTTTTCTAAACCATCTGAATAGTTGTAGACATCATGCCTCTTTGCCCCTACATATTTCAATCTATTTCTTAAGAACAATCGCTTACCTAATGGTGATACAATGATCGGAAGCAGGAAACTTATATAAACACACTATTATTTAATATATATACCTTATCTAAATTTTACCAATTGTTCCAATAATGTTCTTTTTGCACTTTTTCCCACTTGCCCAGGATCCAATCCAGAATCTCACATACATTTATTTTCATATCTCTTTGGTTTCCTTTAATCTGAAAGGGCTCTTCAGCTGTTCTTTGTATTTCAGGACACTGACATTTTTGAAGAGTATCTTTTAGTTTGGGTTTATCTGATATCACCTAATATTAAATTAATTATGCAGTTTTGAGACAGGAATATCACAGAAGTAATGTGTCTTTCTCAGTGCATAACATTAAGAAGCACGTGATGTCAGTTCCTTCTATTATTGGTGATGGTAACTTTGATCACTTGGTTAAGATGTCACTACCAGGCTTCTCTACTCTAAAGCTACTACTTCCCATGGTTATTACTAATTTGTGGAGAGATTCTTTGAGATATGTAAATATTCTGTTCCTCACTAAATTTTCCTTATTAGTTTTAGCATCCCTTGATATCTCTTGCCTGACTCATGTAACTATGATGGTTGTATTACAAAATGGTGATTTTTCTAATTTGTCATTCCTTCTACATTTATTAGCAGGTATTCAATCGTAGAGAGCTTTTCCTTCATACACATGTAGTATCTATAAGATTTATTATCATTATGAACTGACTCATGGATTCTTATTTTATTCAATGAATTACAGTCCATTATTATAATTAGTCATTTTGCTGCTCAAGTTGCTCCAGATTTAGCCAGTGGGAGTCCTTTCAAGCTGGTTCCTGCATCCTTTTGACATATCCCCTTTTTTTTTTTTTTTTTTTTGAGACAGTCTCACTGTGTTGCCCGGGCTAGAGTGCCGTGGCATCAGCCTAGCTCACAGCAACCTCAAACTCCTGGGCTCAAGCAATCCTTCTGCCTCAGCCTCCCGAGTAGCTGGGACTACAGGCATGCGCCACCATGCCCGGCTAATTTTTTCTATATATTTTTAGTTGTCTGATTAATTTCTTTCTATTTTTAGTAGAGACGGGGTCTCGCTCTTACTCAGGCTGGTCTCGAACTCCTCAGCTCAAACAATCCGCCCACCTCAGCCTCCCAGAGAGCTAGGACCCCATCATTTTTTGAGACTTCCTAACATTGTGCCATGAAAAGATGTTTCAGACTCATCTCATTTTTCCTCCAGCAACCGTGGAGTCAGCTACTTCTCCAAGAAGCCCTGGTTCCTTTCAGTGGGAAATGAGATTTATAAGCCAAGATCTAGATGCTACGTGTGTTCAATGCTACCAGGTGTCACTGCTTCTAGGTTCTTTTAGTGGACAGAGCTAGGAAATTTTTCATGGTTGAAAAAATTCTCATAAAATTGGATTCAGGGACTCATATTATAAAATAATTCCTTTTATATTAGGTTTATGCTATGTGTAGAGATGGTACAGGGGTTTTAGATTTGGTTCTATGTTATAATGGACTTAAAATTACATTGACTACTAAACATTATTTCCCCAGATAGATCTGATGAGATCCCTAAGAACAAGGACCATTTCTCATTCATCTATTTATCCTCAAAGCCCAACAAAGTTCAAATCACATGACAGACAATCCATAGAAAGTATACATATGAGATTTGCTTCCAAAGAATCTAGTGTGGGCGAAAGGAGTATAGATATAACAAAGGTGGACATGAGTTGATGACTGCTGTAGCACACGGGGGGTTCTTTTTCTTCCTCTTTTTCTCTAAATTTGAAATTTTCCATGATAATAAAATAAATTTGAAGGTAATCAAGAAATATTTCTTTACCTAAATAACAAAAGCTTCTGCCTATTCTATGGTTCAATTTCTTTATCAGTTTTGTGGGTGAAAAACCATCAAGGCATTTGGATTATCAGGAACCAAAGGGCAGTACAAGGTTCATGTAAATGTCTCTTTATTTAAAATAATTTAAGAAAAAAATTGCTTACAATGTGGTCATTTATTTATGAATTTAATTCTTTCAATACATTTGGCCTAAGGAACTCAAAAATGTCCATGGGTTTCACCATCAAATCACTAGTCTTATCATCCCAGAAAGCACAAATTTGAAACACAAACAGTCTGGATAAGAATTTTGAACATATATTTATGATATCATATCAACTTTTAAAAAATAAAATAAAACAAATAAGACTTTGAGCTATCTAGAGGTTCCCTCCCCCATTTTGCTAAATATATGAAGGTGGCTTTTTCTTGATATTCCAAATTGTTTTCAGATACCTAAATAATTGATAGTCAAAATATGGAAAAAGAAAAGTAGAAAACTGCAGTGATTGAGATACCCTACTCCAAAAAAAACACCGCAAATATATTATTTATATGTATATACCACTCTCTGACAAGAGTGGATATTCTCCTGAGGCTGCATATTTAACAGAAAGTCTTGGCTTAAACTATGCCCCTCCTTCCTATTAGGAAAACTGACACTGGTATTCTTTATCAACATTATTTCAAGAAAGTCTATTTTGAATTATGAGGGTTTCCCAACCATAAATCTGAGCTCACTGTTTTACCTAAATAGTAGACATTTTCTGTCAAATTTTAAAAAATATGTGTCTGCTCAGTTTTACTGATAAGAAAACATGCTTAAGTGACCAAAAGCAGACAATTCAGATGGGATTTGAGGCCCCAAATAATTTCCTCTATTATTTAGGCAACAGAAAAGAATCTTTTGGGGTTATTGGAACTAAATGGCTACCTTTTAACTAATGTTCATTCAAAAAGTACATTCCTTACTAAAGCCAGTGTGAAAATGGTAGTGAATTCCTTCCATTACATCTGGGCATAATCAGAATACTAACATTCTACAGCTTGCACATTATAAATAAATATAAACCAAATAACTTCTTACTGCTGCCACGAATGTACATTTTCTCCAGACAATAAGTGGTACATTAGCACATATTTGTCTCCAGGCTGCAGCTTTTTTTTCCCTCCCCCTTCTGAGTTCCTGGATATACTTTTGGGATAGTCTGAAACACCAATGTTGTGATACACACAGATCAGGAAATTTTCTCTTGATGGAATCTTACGTCTACAATCACCAGCATCCAGTCTTGCCAATTTCAATGGATGATGATGAGAATTTACTTTTTTTCTTAAGTGCATTAATGGGTCACTAAATGTAAGCAAAATAAAGCATGGTGGGATGAATAATAGCAACCATGTTTCTTCAATCAAATATCCATACTGTGTGTCTGGTTGTGGTTTCAAAGAAATCTGGATTAAATAACATGATTCATATATAAAGGCTGGCTAAAAACTGGATTTTGGTACCATTCAGTCACACATAAAACAGCCATTTTTGCACTATATTTCCAAATTTAGGAGAAATGAAATTTTTCCTGTTTCCTCTGAGACAGGTATACTGGATACTCAACCTCAGAATCCTAAAAAACATTTATGGAAAGAATAAAATTTAGAGGAACAAGAACAGAGCTGAGTCACCTCGTATTCTCAATGTACCAGTTTTTTTTTGTTTTTTGTTTTAAATTCGACTCTGATCTGTCAAAGAGGCACTTTCTGAAATTCATTAAGTTTTCCAATTTCCTACTGACTATTTAAAAAGCTCTCATCCTAATATCTGCTTTCCAGGCTACTGGGTAAGAATTTAGGACAGTGCAGTTGAGGGGTGTTAAGTGTCTTAGTGTAGGCAAGTTAACAACACAGAGCCCAAGTCAGGAATCCTGGTCTTGCAGAGGGTGTTTGCTGTGGAAATTTTACAATGTTACAAACATTAGTCATGACCTTCAAGAAGATAACAGCAGACTCTAGGAACTGTGATTTTCAAAAGGAATCTGGGAATGAGAGTTTTGATGGAAGCTTTCCAGAGCTGCAGCTGCCAAGCCTGTGGGTTTTTCATTGGCTGCTACTTGATAGAGGTAAGGCAGGAGGAAGAATTCTTTGAGGGCAAGTTCAGACAGTGAATAGTTCAAGGCTGCAGCCTGCCTAGAAACTATTGTACAAGCAGTAAATGGACATAAAAACCCCAATGATTACAAGGCACAGTGTTTTGATTTTTTTTCAAGGTTTTAAGTGGCTAAAATCCCACTCTATTACTGTAAAATAAACACACAAAGTAAAATTAATATCTATAAAGTAATGCTATCCAGCAATAGAGTTGAAGACAGTTTTTCCAAATTCTGGTTTTTTTGGGGTCACCGTTTCTCATCATTGGTAAAGGTACAGTGGAAAGAGCATAAACTTTCCTGTCAGGGGGACAAGGATTTGAATTTGGCCCTGTTACTTTGTGTTTATATGACTCAACTTCAGTTTTAGCTTCAACAAGAGAGTAATATCTACCTTGTGGGGTTGTTGTAAGGAATAAATGTAGTAATGTATGTTATGTGGCAGCAGATAGTAGCTGATCAAAAAATGATTAATTATATTATCATTGTCATTAGTGTCATAATTAATGCTTCTTTGTTATAAACAATTGTACTACCATTTATGTAATTGTCATAGGTGAGTTATCTGTAGAGCAACAAAAGCTGTATTCAACTGCTCATAAATCATTCACACTATTTTAAAAAATGTTTCTTTATGGTTTGAGTTTACACGTTCTTTTAATTTAAATTTTGTCAATATAGGCCTTATGTCATAAAAATAGAAATTTTTATGGATTCTTTCGATATGACAGAAGACATTTTCTGTGAGAGCTTTACATCATCATGAAGTAGTTTTTGCTAAAGAGGAATATGGCTAGCTGCCTCCTCCCTGCCTCACAGACAGACTTCAAAATGATTCACTGGTAACGAATTCCATCAGCTTCAATTCCTAATAAAATGTTCTGTTGGTTCTGCATTCCTTATGGCAAGCTCTAAGTCACAAGTCCTCTTCTTATTTCTGCTTTTCTTCTCAGAGACCAGCTAAAACTTGTTGTTCATAAATCTTAAGAGAATAAATCGATATAATTAATCTAGAATTTGACTGTGTACCAACCAGGATTACCTAAAATAGAATTAAGGGCCCGGGCATCCATTCACTCTCCCTGTACAGGCACACACAGCACTAATTTCCCCTACAACATTTAAAGCATCTGTCCTTCAAGTATCATATTTTGTCCCTGCATGTTTCAACGCTTACAATATTCCTCATATTTTATTATTTCCCTAGGGTAGTGGTTAGCAAACTATGGCCAGTGAGTCAAATCTGGTCTGTAGCCTGTTTGTGTACAGTCTGCAAGAATAATTTTTACATTTTTAAATAGTTGAAAAAAATTAGAAATTTTTCATGACTTGTGAAAAATACATAAAATTCAAATTTCAATGGCCATAAATAAAGTTTTATTGGAAGGCAGCCATGCTCATTTGTTCATATACTGCTGATGGCTGCTTTTGTGCTACAATGCCAGACTTAAGAAGTTGCTAAAGAAACCACATAGGCAGCAAGGCCTAAAATATTTAGTATTTGATCCTTTATAGAAGAATTTTGTTGACAATGCCCAAGGACAGCATTTCTCTTGGAAGAAAGTGAGGCAAATACAAGTAAGATACACTTCTGCCCTCCCTGTCTTTGCCCTCCTGTCCTAGAAACTCAGCCTTGACAAGGAAATATGGACTAGCTTAACTTTTCCTTCAAGCCAGAATGGGATAGTAAAAAAAAGAACTAACATAGGAGCCAAGATATGTATGTGGGTCTCAGGTCTTGTTTTAATGTTGAATTTTTATGTTGGCTCTGGACAAATTACTTTTCTAGTCCTGTAACTTGGCTTCTCCCTTATTGGGCTCTCAATATCCTTTATGTTTGAAAAAAGGAGTCCTTCACTCACTTATGGGATTACCATGATATCTGAAACCCTACCACCATCTCCTCCCTCACCCTACCTCCCAAATCAATCTAGGATCAGTGTAAGCAAGGGAAATAGGGATTTTGGAAACCTTTCCACTGGACTGCTGGATGAAAGTTTAAAACCCACTGTTTTAAACTTGTGGAGATGGGCCCCCCAATGTGACCACATAACTACTACAATGGATAATTCATTCTGGTCTCCACTGGAGAATGGGGTACTTTAGGCATAAGACTGAATCACTTGTTTTCTGGAAATTCCCTACTATATATACGACACTTAGGTACATAGTCTAAATATGTAGTTGTCCGTGAAAATACAATCTAAATTATAGCAGAAAAAAATAAGATCTAAGAGCTGGACAAAGGGGTAGAGGCAGGATGGGCAGAGATCATTTTATGTTAGGAAGAGAGTAACGGAGATGTTTATATTCACACAGACATTATCAATTGGCGAACATATTTTTAATTGACTTCGTATCTCATGGACTTTATATTGTAATCCAAATCTATACATCTTTATTCCTTTAACAAGAATAGCTATGTAGTTGCACAGTAATAAAAGTTTTACCACAATCCACTTTAAAAATCATTTATACCTTATTGGGTTGAATTGACCAAAGCTTTTATCATACCAAGTCCTTGCTGCAGGGAAGGAAAGATTATTGATTTCACTGTCATGAATCTCCCTTTTACTCCCAAGTATATTAATATATACTTGATTTGTATTTGTATGGTAGAGGAAAAGTGGCAGTTATTGGATGCTGATCTAATGTAGAAGGTTAAATTAATTATGGGTAAATGATTACTCATCATTCCAGATGGCAAACAGAGCTTGGAGTCAGCCTGCCTTTTGGCTATACTGCATTACTAAGCAACTTTGGAACAGGTGCTCTCAACAGGAAAACAGGTTCTGAGAAAAAACTAGAGTGGAATCAGACATGCATGATGAGAATGAGCAATAATTTTTTAAGTAGGGAGGACAAATGATTACCCTATTACAAATATAAAAATTACCAACATTCATTAAAATTAAAGTTGGAAAAGCTCTTAGAGGACATTGAGTTCAAGTTTCCTTCATGGAAAATCAACATGCACGTCATGTCGCCACTGTTCAGCTTTGGCCCAATCACTCAGTTCTGGTGGCAGAAAGATCCCTTTCTCATACAAGCTCTTTTCATTTTGGTACAATCTCCAATAACTATACAGTCGAAATGCTCAAGAAGAGTAGAGAAAAGAATACTGAGCTAGAAAATAGGAGTTCCAAATTCCAATTTCAGTCTACCATGAACTCCAGCTGTGTGACTTTGAGCAAGTCTTTGGCTTTCTGTGGGCCTCAGTTTCCTTATCTGTAAAACAGAGTCTCTATGGGTCCTTTCCAATTCTGAATTTCTCTACTTCTATACTTTCCATTCCATGCTACAGAAATGAAAAGCAGTTGTGAGAAAGCTACAAAGAGTGGTTAAGTTCTCATTCTTACAGTTCTCACTCATCTCACACCTGGGATCCTCTAAATGTTCCAAGATTTTCTAAACTTGGTCTTTATCTCAGCTTTCCAGATGACCTATAGCTTGACTTTGTTTTGACTGTTAATATCTCAAATGTTATCATGACTCAGAATCTTCCCTTTCGGTCATTACATAGCTTAGTGACAGGCTAAGTTATAAAAGCCCTCTCTAAGTGGTAGTTTGTCTAGCAGAATTTTGAAGTTAAAAAAACAACAACAGTGTACTGTTCTCATACACTGAGCTAAGTTTTGTGCTATCTTCTACGGAATGTCAATAAACTGTTCAATATTTGATTCCATTTTATGATTAGAATACATAGGCTGGACTAAACCTTGAGCTCAAGGAAAAGCTATGTCTTTTATAAACTTCAATGAATGCACATTGGTATCGTCTAAGTATACATAGACTATATTTTTAGAAGCAAAACTATTATTAACTGTGAAAATAACTTGGCAAAGGCTGCAAATACAATAGTAACATCAAAGACCATTTAGCACTTTATTTATGTAACTAAAGTGGATACAATTAAAAAGACCGAATGTGCCTAGACGACCTTACTTTATTGAACAATCAATCATCATAACCAAAATCAATAGTGTTACGTGTCTAAAACAAAA
>NW_012149730.1:3912015-3913061 GCF_000956105.1 Propithecus coquereli | reverse complement strand
ATACTAGATCATGATATGCATTAAAAGGAAAAACTAAGCAGAGAAGGCTCAAAAGTGATGGCCTGGGCTCTACAAGTTAGCTATGTGACTTTAGGCAAATTACTTAACTTTAGTGTGTCTCAGTTCCCTCATCTGCAAAATGGGGATAATGATATATAACTCAAAGTGATGTGAGAATTAAGTAAAATAATCTGTATAAACCACTTAGCTGACTTCCTGGCACTAGTGCTCAATAAATATTAGCTGCATTTGTTTTGTTGTTATTATTATTGGCCTCCTAAATTCTCAGAAAACCTAGAGTGAGATTTAATCAACATAAATCTAACCCCATCATTCCAGTACTTAAAAACTTTTTAATAGCTTCTCATTAGTCTTAACAGTGACATCCAAACTCCTTACCTGGCCTGAAAGATTTGTCCCAGCCTACTCTCCAACATCTTTTTAACCACTTTCCCCCTCACTCTCCACTCCAGTTTCACTTGTTCTCTTCCAAAGTGTTAAGGTTTTTCCACCTGATTGTCTTACATGTTTTTCCCTCTGTAATGCTCTTCCTCTCACTCATTGCTTGCCCAACTCTAAACTCCGTGTTGTAGAAAGCGAATCAAATTGTTCAGATGTTTCTGACCTTCAGAGATTTGGAAGTTCACTTAGGAGGCTAAAATAATTCACACAATACTCTCCGTATTCTAAATAGCAATGCACTGGGAGACACGTGTTGAGGCATAAGACAATAGGCATGCTTTAAAGTTGAGCAGGGTGGAAGTAGGGGAAGACAGTGTGCGGGAGTAGAAGAACTCTTCTATGGTTTCCTGAGCAGGTACATCATAATGCATTTATAAAGTCTGTCCTCAAGCTACACAGTGCCACGGGGGAAGCATTCACTCTTCTTTTTGACTAGGCCAAAGGAAGCATAGGCTGGGTTTGGCCCATTGAAGAGTTTTGTTTGGCTCACAGTTGAAAAAAATATTTTTAGGATTCATTCATTCATCAAGCATTTTTTGAGCACCTACTATGCATGAGGCACATTTCTAGATGCAAAGTCTACA
>NW_012149730.1:3862670-3911485 GCF_000956105.1 Propithecus coquereli | reverse complement strand
TGTGTGTATGGGTGTGTATGTTATACTTGAGTAAAGAGATGTATTTTAAAAAAATTGTCACTGTGAGTAATTCACAGTAATGAATCCCCGTCTATTACAGTTTGTGTGATACCTTATCAGAGTGAACTCTTCTTAAGGAAATCAGAAGTAACTCTCAGAGATGTGCTATTATCATTGACAAGGATAAGCTAGACATTATTTTCTAATTGGATAAATATCATAAATACTTTATTGCTGGAAATAAACCCTATTCCATCACTGTATCTTTTAGCTTTATATTTTATAAATCAAAACTATTTATCGTCTCCTGGGTAAATGCATAGTATTTTAAAAAATATTTAACATTCAATGAAAAATTTTATAATTAATACTAAAATATATTTATCTTGTTAAAACATATTGCTAAGACCTACATGAATTAAATCCTACTCTATTTTACTAGAATGAATATTATCGTAAGGAACAATAGAAAAAACATCTTAACAGACAGCCCAAGCAACCTTGCCTGGAATATAACAATAACCTCCTAAATGCTTACCCTGAATCCAGGATTAGAGAAGGATCTCTTGCCTGGAACATACCAATAACCTCATAAATGCTCATCTGGAATCCAGGATTGGAGGAGAAGTAGAAGAAGAAAAGCTTAATGGCTAAGAGCAAAGAGCTAAGAGTACCTACTATGCATGAGGCACATTTCTAGATGCAAAGTCTACAGCAGTGAACAAATACACAAAATCATACAAAGTCCTATCCTTGTGGAAGCTATATTCGAATACAGAAGACAAGTAATAGAGAAGAAAATTATGTAGAATACTAGATCATGATATGCATTAAAAGGAAAAACTAAGCAGAGAAGGCTCAAAAGTGATGGCCTGGGCTCTACAAGTTAGCTATGTGACTTTAGGCAAATTACTTAACTTTAGTGTGTCTCAGTTCCCTCATCTGCAAAATGGGGATAATGATATATAACTCAAAGTGATGTGAGAATTAAGTAAAATAATCTGTATAAACCACTTAGCTGACTTCCTGGCACTAGTGCTCAATAAATATTAGCTGCATTTGTTTTGTTGTTATTATTATTGGCCTCCTAAATTCTCAGAAAACCTAGAGTGAGATTTAATCAACATAAATCTAACCCCATCATTCCAGTACTTAAAAACTTTTTAATAGCTTCTCATTAGTCTTAACAGTGACATCCAAACTCCTTACCTGGCCTGAAAGATTTGTCCCAGCCTACTCTCCAACATCTTTTTAACCACTTTCCCCCTCACTCTCCACTCCAGTTTCACTTGTTCTCTTCCAAAGTGTTAAGGTTTTTCCACCTGATTGTCTTACATGTTTTTCCCTCTGTAATGCTCTTCCTCTCACTCATTGCTTGCCCAACTCTAAACTCCGTGTTGTAGAAAGCGAATCAAATTGTTCAGATGTTTCTGACCTTCAGAGATTTGGAAGTTCACTTAGGAGGCTAAAATAATTCACACAATACTCTCCGTATTCTAAATAGCAATGCACTGGGAGACACGTGTTGAGGCATAAGACAATAGGCATGCTTTAAAGTTGAGCAGGGTGGAAGTAGGGGAAGACAGTGTGCGGGAGTAGAAGAACTCTTCTATGGTTTCCTGAGCAGGTACATCATAATGCATTTATAAAGTCTGTCCTCAAGCTACACAGTGCCACGGGGGAAGCATTCACTCTTCTTTTTGACTAGGCCAAAGGAAGCATAGGCTGGGTTTGGCCCATTGAAGAGTTTTGTTTGGCTCACAGTTGAAAAAAATATTTTTAGGATTCATTCATTCATCAAGCATTTTTTGAGCACCTACTATGCATGAGGCACATTTCTAGATGCAAAGTCTACAACAGTGAACAAATACACAAAATCATACAAAGTCCTATCCTTGTGGAAGCTATATTCGAATACAGAAGACAGGTAATAGAGAAGAAAATTATGTAGTATACTAGATCATGATACGCATTAAAAGGAAAAACTAAGCAGAGAAGAGGAGAAAAAGGATGTGTGTATTTGTGTGTGCGGTCCTAAGTTTAGATGGTGTGTCCAAGCAGGCCTCACTGAGAAGATGACATTTATGCAAAGGGATGAAAGGGATGAATGGGCCGTGGGCATACCTGGGGGAAAGGGAACAGCAAGGGCAGACATCATGAGGGGGAAATGAGCTGGTATATTTGAGGAACAGACAAGAGGCTACTGTGGCTACAGAGATGAGGTCAGAGAGTCTCATGGGTCTTCAAGAAGACTTTGGCTTACAGCTGATGAGGTGGGAGGGTTGTGAGCAGAGGGGAAACATGATCTGACTTATGCTTCAATAAGATCCCTTTGACTGTAGGGGAGAAAGAATGGAAGTAGGGAGACCAGTTAGGAGGCTACTGCAATAATTCTAGAGAGAGATTTGGTAGTCTGGACAACAGTAGTGCAACAGAGATCTGTAAGAAGTGATCAGATTTTGAATGTGTTTTGAGGGTAGAGCCAACAGGATTTCCTGATGGATTAGATGTGGGTTTTGAAAGGAAGACTGGAGTCAAGGACAACTCCAAGGTTTCTGGCTTGAGCAAATGGAAGAAAGGAGTTGCCAAGATTTAAAATCAGGAGATTTAACTTAATAATCCAGACTTCCAACTTCTCTCTCAGTACTGGAAGATCTGGTCAACCACATAACTACATTTTTCACATGACAAAAATGCACTGGAGCTGAGAAGCAGTTGCCCCATTGAGATAGGACACTGGTCCTTTGGTTTGCTACAGACCCTGCTCCTGGTTGCCTTAGGTTGGGCCTTCTGAATAATAAATAGCTGTTTGTACCTGCCTGGCAGCTTCAGTTTAGGACCCCTGCCTCTCTCACATACTCATTGTAGCAAAAATGTAACATAAATTTGTCCACAATTTTGATTAAACAAGGGGCATTTTTGATAAAGTATTTAAAAACAGGGCATAAAAGGGGTACCTACTATGCATTATTATTCTAGTTTTCTCCTCCACAGCAATTTGACAGCACTCTGGTATAGAGGTCCAGCCTCATGGTGAAAAGAGAAGCTCCTTAAAGAAACTCCTCTTCGATGTATTCTGACTTCATCAAGTCTAAATCCCAAGACTCATTTCATAGACTGAGTCCCAAGTGCCCAGGAGTGGGGTAAGGTGCTGGACACTGGGGACACAGACTATGTCCAGCACCATATTTCACTAAACCTGTGATTTCTAAACAAAGGAGCTTTGAGGCCCAGGTTGGTACCAAGGGACACTGGCTCTAGGCCAACAGGCCTGGTGACTGGCAAATTATTTATCTTCCCTGTGCTTCCGTTCTATATCTACAAAAACTGGAGATGGACTATAGCAGGACTTCTCAAACTGTAATGTATATATGAATCCCCTACTCTATGGTTATTTAGCTTCACTTACATGAAAATCATTGGCTTAGAATAAAGTACCTGGTACCAATGTCTCTGTAGAAGACTTAGGTTTTCTTTCAGCAAATAAAAATAATGTGAACCCAAATGTCTTGTTTCACTTACTCTACCAGGAAGCTCAGAGCTAAATGCACTGTTCAGTAACAGCAAAGCTGTATTACCTCAGGGATTTGGGTACAGTATCTTTCTCCTTCCTTCATATTCATCCTAATGGTTTTGATTTTATTTTAAACTGTCCAGTTGTAGGTATATTTTGACTGTAGGTAACATCAAATCCTTTCTGAAAGTGGGTGGGAAGGACGGAAGCACTAGAAGGAAGGGAAGGGAAGAAAGTAATTTTTTAAAAAAACCTTCCCAACTTAGTATTAGGAAAGTTAACAAATATGCTTTGTGAAAGTGATCAAATAAATATGAACCTTATTGCCCTGGCTCAACTGCAAAGCAGCTTTGTTTCAGAGGCCTGTGCTCTTTAAAAATTGCCTCTAGACTGACACAAGAAGCCACAAACAGTATGGGTCTGTGGTTGGGAAGGACAAGCCCTACCAGAGCATAGGAAAATTCTTCCATGCAGCCTCTCTCTCTCTTAGTGACTATAAGTGTCTGTAAGTGACTATGGTCATTTACAGACAGAATTGATAAATCTCATAGTCTTGATTACCTCCTTATAATAAAGAAGGATCAGTTTTAATACCAGTTTTAATATCAGTTTCAATACCAGTTTTAATACCAGAAAGAATGCAAAGAAAAATATGTGTTCATTAGTAACACAAAAACTATGGGTAAAGTAAACATCGAGATAGAAATTTTGCAGTAATAAATCAAAGTATACTCTATAAACCTGCATTTTTCACCTTTGGCTCGCAGTCGGACAAGCACGATAAAGGGCCAGGATCCCAGTCCTCCTGTGGTGTCCAGGGAGAACCCTGGCTTGGGAATCAGGATACCCAGCTTCACCATGAACTAGTTTTTGAACTTGGACAAGCTGTGTAACACCCTGGGTCCCATCTGTAAAATGAAGAGTGTGGAGAGCACAGAGGCAGAAGCTTTCGTACTAAGCTCTGCCTACCCATTCTATCCCTGTGTTTCACCCAGGACTGAGCCCACACAGATTAAATGCTGGAGGCTGGAAGGCCACCCTCTACTACAGCCCATGCACTCCTTCCAACTGTTTAAGAGTTGTGTTTGTGCCCAAATGTGCTTATGCCCATTGGGTTTGTTACTGTTACCACATAATTTAATGAAATATGTAATCTGATGAAATATAACAGTGAAGGAAAAGAATTGTTTTCTATGAAAAGTACATTGAATAGTTTGAGAAGCCCTGATAAAGGCAAATGACTTAAAATGGCTATCGAGGCAGAAGATGTAAGCTAGGTAATTGTAAAAGACAGGAAAACAACTTGTAAAAATCTAGAAGGGTTCCTTCTACAGTCTTGCTCTACAAGAGCAAAAATTCAACAAAATTGAAATGGGAAACCATAGAAAATGCAACCATTAAAGTATAACTAAGAAAAATGTTAGGAAATTGTAGTCAGCAGACCTATAATCAAAGAAAAGGCCTTGGCCCTACATCAAGGCTTCTCCTACAATGGGAGAGGGAATAAGGACCATGGTGAAATGTTAAAGAGCCCCCACGCTCTTATTTAAAACCAGATGAAATCGGTGCTGGTGACACTAAAGCAGCTTCATAGGAAGCGGCTGGGGAGGGAGTGTGGAGGATGGGGTTAGGGTTGTGGAAGGGAGGGACCGACAGACAGATACTACTTTTGACAGTCTGGCATACTCTTCCCAGTCTACCGGCTGAAGGTAAAATGAATGTACTTCTGTAGCAAATCATAGGTTAGTCTCTACTAACTTCCCAGGAAGCAAAGATTTCTTTAACTTCCAGAGTTTTTCCTCTGCCTCTTCTCTCCCCAGTTTTTTTTTTCTTTTTTTTCACGTTTGATAAAATTACTTGATGAGTAATAATATATGTTGACTCTACCTGGGGAAGGCATATTGCAAACAAGAACACAGAATGCTTTAGTTTCCTAAGAGTAAGACATGCAGAGCATGAGTAGTTCTAGGTAGAAATAATAGTTTTCAATGGCAAGACCAGGCCTGTAATTTTCTGCAGCACACCATGACATCATGGTTTATACGAGGCCAACTCCATAAATCAAGCCTTACCTAATTAGAGATTCTTCTGCAGATCTACATTATTAGAGCAAATAATTAAAACAGCCTAGGCAATAATACAAGCCAGATCTGTTTACAAAAATGTTCTTTTTTCCGCCCTAAACTCTTAGTCTCACTACCACTTACAGATCTTTCACATTTAGTAAATTATAGACTCAGAGCATTTCTTTTAGTCTGACTTCACTTTCAAGGAATTCTTCAATTAACTTTACGTTGCTTTAAGCTGTTCATCCAACGAGAAAACAATCTGTGGTTTCTGACTCTTCTGCGTGCCAATGGCTGCCATCCATGTTTGACTTTCAGACACACTGTCTCTTGAGAGCCAGGCTCTGTTTGCATAAAACCAACCAGTTGTCATAGCATTTTGACAAGCACTATAGAAAAACAAAGAACAATACTTCGTGGTGGCTAAACTGGGAGAATTACCACTGCAAGAGTGACTGCACTGGGGACACACATGATATCCACACCCAACCACCTGGCCTGGGCCAGAAGGTAGCACATACTCCACTTTCATCTGTGACCTTTCCATTCTCAGGCACCATTTACTTACCACCGATTCCTTTCTTTCTCCCTCCCCTCTTTTTCCTAAATGGTTAAAACACCTGAAACTCATGGGAAGGTGTGGTTTCTCTAACAAAAGGCAAAAATGTCAGTGGAAATCTAAAAAGCAAGAGATTGCACAGCCTTTGATGGTTATGGTGCATCTAGTGACAGATCTTCAGCCAAATACACAGTAATAGAAAAGCATGAGCTCAGAAGTGGGACCTCAGTCCAAAACTTTGAATAATCTCAGACTTTAGTATAGCACCTCAATTCTCTTTGCCTATTGAGGCTTATTCACTGATGTATTTTTAAAGAAGTGCAAATAACAACTGGGCAGCGGAAAATAACCATGGGAACAAATGATGGAAACAAATGATGACAGCTAAAGAAAAAGATCCTTAGGTTTTCTACCTATCTCAGCTGAGTCAGGCAGAATGGAATCTTCCCTCACTTTCTTTTCCCCTGTGGTTGGCCAGTTTCTGGGTGTCCCTCATTTAAGTCTATCCCGTGGAAGAACTTGTGAAGCCAAGAGAATAAACTGAGAGTTTATTATTATGTTTGAGGCGCTCTTAAATACTTAGGCCCAATATAAGATACATGTGCAATTTTTCCAAAATCACACTCAATGCTGTTTCTGTAATGGATGTGCACTGTTGAGACTGCAGGTCTTTCTAAAGCAATGGAATAAATACTCTGGCAGAGTTGTGCCATAATGAGCACGCAGGCAGTGCCAGAGGAACTAGAATGAATGCACAGGCCAGGTAAAGCCGAAGGGCTCACAGTGGACTTGGCACTGGCTCAACTTGGGTGGCAATGGAGAAGAGGACCAAAGGAAAATCAGTTCCTCTTCAGGACAGAACTGTGTCTTGACTCCTCTCTTAATGCTACTGCTACTGCAGCTCAAACAAAAGACCTGTAGGATTCCTGAGAGACTCAAGGTTATTCTAATACTATTCCTTTTCCACGGTCTTCTCTATTTTTATTCAAAGTTTTAAAATTCCTATGTGAATTTTATTTTGTGTTTTGTTTATAAGCTACTGCAAATGCTTTGTGGAAAAAGGAAATGAATATAGCTATATATGTCGATCTCTGTGCCTTCTCTCTCTTTCTCTCTCTCTCTCTCACACACACACACACACACACACACACAGAGACTGACACATACACAAAATAGGACTTAGAATCCATGCTATTCTTCCTTTTCCATTAAAAAGAATAGAGTTTCATAAAGTGTCAGATGTTTTTCCTTTAACCTGTAAATCACTATTTCTATTAAATTATAATCTCCTTATTAAACATCTAGGGAATCCCTAGAACTCCCAGATTCTCCTAGAATGCATGGAAAGGACAGGCAGAGGAAGCTTTCCCTAGCATACTGAATTTAGATCTTTCTGTCTATTCTGAGATTTTAAAAATAGAAGCAACCAATATAGTTGATTTAAAATTCACTGATTTGTTTAAAGTACTGACTTATGGAGGGCCAGTACTCTTCTAAAATGGAGTCACAATGCAGATCTTACTTCAAATCCAAGAGCTCATGATAGTTCTCTTGCTTCTTTGTTCTGATGCTCACATTTTCCATGTAAAACAAAACATCATAGGGATTTTTCTCTTCAATGAGACAATTCTGAAATTCTGGGAAGGGCTCCTTCTCCCCAGAAGCCTGTTGCCTAATGCTGTGCATCATGAGCTTATTTTTTGAAGTAAAGGCGCTGAAGATGCTTAACTTGGAAGGTAGCAACGAACCAAGGGGATATAGTTGAGGGCAAAAAACTTGAGCCTCACTTTTTATCAACTCCAAAGAATAATGAGCTTATTATGTATAAGGAGAGCTCTACAGTGTGTAACCAGAAATTCAAGTACTTTCAACACTTTTGTTTGATGCCTGGAAAAGCATTGACATCAGGACAAGGGTGTCTGCCTTGTGTTCCAAGTGAGAGCAGTAAGCTGGGGAATTTTGCATGGGGATTTGAGATCAAGGCAATTGAAAGGCCTGGAAAAGTAGAGAACACTGGCACACAAAATTATTCACTACTTTCTAATACAATAGTTCTTAGTAAGTAAATAGTAACATGTAGACTAGCTTGGCAATTTTTAAATTAAATCACTAAACACTTTTTAAGAATTTTAAGACTATTTTAAAAATGTCATCAATTATTAATTTTCAAACTGCTGCTTTTTCTTTAGGTAAGAGTAAGGTGAGAGAGGTTACCTTCTTGCCAATTCATATTTTTATGTCTTCTAGGCTTTAGCGAAAGATGCTACCCTAACTGTGGTCATCAAAAGAGAGTGGCCAAAGTAATGCTGAGTCTCACATGCCCTACTTATCGTAGGCCTTCAAAATGCCCAGAGCCTAATGAATGGATTCTGTTTTTAGGCTGATGGCATCTATTTTCTTTTAAAAGTTCAGTGATTACTGAGGTAATATTTTGGCTTTCTAGTGTAAACTTGTACAAATTTAGGGAACTTACGGCTTCCAGTTATAAACTTGTCTTTTGCTAAGAAACCACAATATTAGGTCCTAAGTGAGAGAATCCAGCTTTTAGAAAATCTGCAAATGATTTATTTGCAGAACAGTGAAGTGAATAGCAAAGAATTATGTGAAATAGAAAGAGGGTGTGGGGGCAATAAAATAAATGAAGATACAAGGCTTTTAAAAGGTTACATGAGGAAATGAAGACATTAAATGCCACTTAACTTTAGAAAATAAAATTACAAGGTACATGATATGCTAGCAAAGTTCTCGATTATAGTCAGGCTTTCCAGGGAATAAGAAAACTTGTATGGCTACTACCCAGGGTGATTACTGAATCAGGGATATTATTTAGAAAATTAAATTGCATATAATATGTAGAACTTTCAAGCCAGTTTCCTTGTGCCATACTCCTCCACTGCCCTCAATCTCACTCTAGCTATTTCCACTAACTGAAAAAAAGAGCCACTGTAGCCTTCTGGAATTCTCTTCCATAAATCCTAAATGACTTAAAAAAAAATTATAAAAATAAGCCATGAAGTTAGATGACAGTATGATGAAAAATTCTCTTACTCCTTAATTTTGCTATAACAACTTGAAAGACAAATGACAGTCCTGTAGAATGTGATTCACGTGGTACACAAAGATACATCAGCTTACATTTATAATGCTCAAAAAGGGAAGACTTTTAAATGGAAAAGAATTGGAAGACAGTCAACAGAAATAAGAAGTCTACAAATAATTTTAGAGAAATGTATCTGCTAAATTTAACTTTAAATGTCAGATAATCCAAGGATTCTCTAATTTCATTAACTGACTTCAAAAAGATTTCAAGATACATGTTGTTGACAGTACAAAATACATACAGAGGAATTTCATTCTTTGGTTATTATGCTGCTTCTTTCTTGCTCTCATTTGGTAAGGGTGGTACCAGGTATACTTGAGTGCATAAATAGGACAGAGGGTTAAAGAGGATAAAACAGGGTTGAAAGAATGTGATGAACTAACTGTTACTAATAACAGGAGAGGTAACTGCAGTAGAGGTGTGATTAACACAGTTATTGGGAGGTGCTAAAAATCTCATCTAGCTTCACTGCTCCAATCTACACGGGAGCCCTCAGAAACCTTTGCTGATTTAACACTTTAGTTTTTTTTTACTCTGTATAATGGACTGACTGAGTCGGACTTCTCTCCAGCACTCAATTCGTATTCAGCTTAATTGATAATCAGATAGATTCATATAATTTGCTAAATATTTTATAAATATCCATTTTTTTATAGTAGACATTTTCAGGAGACATCATTCTGACAAGGGTGGATATCAAAATGAGTCTGCAGTAAAAGTCTTTATTAAGAATTATATACATATATGTCATAAACTGGTGAATCTGAAAAACTTATAAAAAACCCATTTAAAGGTCTCCATTACCATTCAGTAAAATTAAACCAAATCTCAGGAAAATACAAAATAATTCATAAGGAAGCTGTGAACTATACTTAGATGGAAATATTCTGATTAGTATTTTAGACACAACTAATTCTCATTTAGTCATTAGATAACATAGATTGAGGCACATAAAATCTACATCTATTCCTAGAAATACTACTAAGAAAAGGGATAAAGAAAATACCTGCTCTATAAATTTATAGCAACATTTCAATATCTGAAATATTAGAACAAATCAGAGATCTAAGAAGTAACCAAAAAATTAAAAAGGACTCATGGACAAACCAAAATTTATGAATTTCATAGACTTTACATGTCAAAGAGCTTCCTAGTGTGCTCTTATTTTATATGCATATTAATATGGCTAATTATTTTAGCTTCAAGCTCACAGAAGATTGGAAGCATTCACATCAGGGAGGGAGGTTCCACAAGGCACCCTCACAGAAGTCTACCAGTCTTCATAGCCAGGAAATTAGCAAAGCTATAAAAAGTTGACCCAATACTCCCAACACCCAGCATTTAGAAACTATCTAGTACAGTGATAAATAAACATATATCCAGAAGGGCCTGAAAGGATCATTACAGTTGTTGAAATGAGGCCAACGGAATGATAATCTTGGGCTATCAAAAAAAGTTTAAATTATGGCCAGTATATGTTCTTTTAAGGCAAAGAAATACAAATATTTGACAAAAATTTTCATCTAAACCAGTTAAAATACGTATGTTTTTAAAGTTATGGCTGGGCACAGTGGTTCATGCCTGTAATCCCAGCACTTCAGGAGGCTGAGGCAGGAAGATTGCTTGAGGCTAGAAGTTTGAGACCAGACTGAGCAACATAGCAAGATCCTGTTGCTACACAAAATAGACAAAGTAGCCAAACATGGTCTATAGTTCCAGCTACTCGGGAGGCTGAGGCAGAATTGCTTGAGCCCAGGAGTCTGAAGTTGCAGTGAGCTATGATGATACCACTGCACTCTTGCCTGGGCAACAGAGTGAGGCTCTGAAAAAAAAAAATTGAAGCTCATGGTGGTGTTGGCAGGGGGGTTCCAAGTATTAAGAAAACTTTACTATCGTATCTAAAAATCACCATTCAAAGATTCTTGAGTGTGGAGGCTTTCCTATAGTAAAATATCTTCATGATTTATTTTTCTGAGTGCAATCTTTAAACTTAACTTATGGTGAAGACATGACAACAAGCAATAGCAATTTGTATATATAATTTAAAGTACAAAATAATCAGTTCTTCCAGTACAGATTTTAATTCTATTAACTATAGGACACACTTACCTCTAAGGAACCATTTTTCACTTGTTACAGAACCAAAATTAAAATATTATGTATTTATAATTACATAATATAATTTAATAAATTTGCTTTAAATGTTAATACATCTTATCATATTAGTATAAGTTAAAGTTTAAAGTATACAGGACTATATAATAGCTCTGTATAGATAACAATCAAGACAGTTAATAACATGTACATGCACACACATCTTTCCTTCCCTCACACCTTCCCTCTTTCCTTCTATCCATGTCTCATACTATCAGAGGTTGGAGATAAGCATGGAGGGAGAACAGAACAGACAAATTAAGAATTCTTAATTATTCACAGGCTCTATACAGAGGAAATAGAAATACAATTAAAATAATAGAATAAGTGAACCACAAGCTTCTAAAGGTGTTATTATGGTTTTTTTTCTCCAAAGTGTATTCTCAATTAAATTAGTCTAGCAAAGCTAACTTGTTTCTTTGTGTAAGCCATTTTAGAGCTTGTACCAAACTTATCTTATTTGCACTGTGAAATTTCAATAGTAATGATTACTATTTCTCCTAAATTTACTTGACTTCTGATGATATATCCCACATGATTGGTGTTTTATACAACACATTTTGGGAAACAGTGATGGATATCATGGCAGATTTTCAAAGGCTGTATCTCTCACTTTCATTCTTGCTTTGGGAACTGAGTTCTAGAACATAGGGAAAACTTGATTTCTGTTTTATAACTCATAAAGTTATGATTCATGTTATTCATTGTTGAATCACAACTCAGGATGCCCACACTCTAGGCGTTTAATAAATATTTATTTATACGGACATTATTTGAAGAAGCGTCACATTAGCCTGCATGTTGGTGATTCCTGATCACCCATATACTGGATTCCATAAAACAAGACACACTGGTAGAAACTGCAAAGCGGACACCAAGATCAAAACAGGACACAAGACCAGTAAAAGGCCACAAATCAAACCTAAAGCTGGTTGGAAGGTTGTTGATATGTTAAAAAGATGCGTATAGACTACACTTCCAAATCTAATTAAACTAATAAGTGTGGTATATTTGGAGAAAAATATATTCAAAAAATCAGATAATGACTGGCATGAGGCATTAGGGCTTTCACAGATTAACAGAAAGCAAACTGGGTTATAAAACCTGTCAATTTTTCAAGCAGTATCCAAGGGTGGTATGGTCCACATTTTAGATAGAAACCTTCAAATGAAGAAGGGGAATTCATCAGCCTGTTTTTAAAATTCTCTTTATTCTCTCGCCATATATTATCAAACAATTTCTTAGTTGTAATTGGCTATCCTGCCTAGAGCTATCAGTGCCTTCTGTGTACCAGGCAGCGTGACAACTGCTACAGGTATAAAAATGAGCAAAAGCAGAAACAGTCCCTAACTTCATGGGACTTTCACTCAATAAAAGCAAAAAAGATGAAGATACTGAGGCATAGAGAATTTAAGGGCAAGTTTTTCTTCTGTAATTTCAGTCATAGCTGTAGCAACTTTTACTTTAATAATCTGAGCATTCAGTTTCAAGGACCATCAGAATTCTAGAAGCAATGAACTTGGAATGAGAATGTTTTAAAAATATTGTTCCACAAATAAATAGAAAGATAGCTCATGTTCATGGATTGGAAGAATTAATATTGTTAAAATGTCCATACTGCTCCAAATAGTTTATAGACTGATGAAATACCTATCAAAATTTCAATGGCATTTTTCAAAGAAATAGAAAAAATAATCCTAAAATTCATATGCACAAAAGACCCCGAATAGCCCAAACAATCTCGAGCAAACAGAACAAAGTTGGAAGTACCACACTAGGTGATTTTTAAATATACTATAAAGCTATAGTAATCATAACAGCATAGTGCTGGCATAAAAAAGACATATGGACCAAGGGAACAGAATAGACAGCCCAGAAATTAATCCACACTTTTATGGTCAATTGATCTTCAACACACAACAAGGAAAGGACAATGTCTTTTGTAAGTGGTGTTGGGAAAACCATATAACCACGTGCAAAAGAATGAAATTGGACCCTTCTCTCACACAATATACAAAAATAAATTCAGAATGGATTAAAGACATAAATTTACAGACCTGAAACTGTAAAACTACTAGATGAACACTTAGGGAAAAAGCTTCTTGACAATGGCAATGATATTTTTTAGATATGAATCCCCAAACACAGTCAACAAATGCAAAAAAATAGACAAACAGAATTGCATCAAACTAAAAAGATATTACATGGCAACGGAAATAATCAACAGAATGAAGGGACAACCTATGCAATGAGAGAAAATATTTGCAAATCGAATATCTGAAAAAGGGTTAATATCCAAAATATATAGGGAACTCAAAACAACTCAATAGCAAGAAAACAAATAACCCAGTTAAAAAGGGACAAGGACCTAAAAAGACATTTCTCAGAAGAAGACATCCAAATTGCCAACAGTATATTAAAAAATGTTCAACATCACTAAACATCTCGGAAATGGAATTTAAAATCACGATGAGATATCACCGGACACCTGTTAGGATTATTATTATCAAATAGATAAAAGATAAGTGTTGGTGAGGATGTGGACAACAAAGAACCTTTGTATAATGTTGGTGGGAATGTAAATTAGTATAGCCATTATGGAAAACAGTATGGAACTACTATAAATATAAAAAAATAGAACTACTATGATACAGCAATCCTATTTCTGGGTACATATCCAAAAGAAATGAAATAAGTACCTTTAAAAGATATCTGCATTCCCATGTTCATTGCAGTGTTATTCATAATAGCAAAGATATGGAATCAAATCTAAGTATACACTGACAGATGAATAAAGAGCATGCGCGCACACACACACACACACGATGGAACACTATTCAGCCTTAAAAAGAAAAAGAAGGAAATCCTGTCATTTGCAACAACATGGATAAACCCAGAGAACGTTACACTAAGTGAAATAAGCCAGGTACGGAAAGGCAAATACTGCATGATCTCATATGTGGAGCCTAAAGAAGTTGAACTCACAGCAGCAGAGAGTAGAATGGTCGTTGCCAGAGGCTGAGATGCCATGGGGGGAATATGAGGAGAGGTTGTACAAAGGGTAGACAAAATTCTGGAGATCTGTTATATGATTATAAGTTAATAATAATGTATACTTGAAAATTGCTAAGAGACTAGATCTTAAATGTTCTCACCACAAAAAAAACAATAAACATGTGAAGTGATAGATATGTTAATTAGCTTAATTTAATTATTTCACAAAGTATGTATCCACATTGTACACAGTTAATACATACAATTTTTATTTGTCAATTATAGCCTAACAAAACCAGGAAAAAATTGTTCAACTGCTTAAAAGGAGCTTACTTTAGAAAGGAAACAAAATGAATATGGTCATTCCATTTTCTGTTAAATATAATTTCAAGCATTCTCTGCATATTTTATCTACCATAACTCATTGGTCTTGAAATGGGCTGCTGTCACAATATGCTTAGTAGATCCAGAAACCAATCCATCATTAGTGATTTAGTCTGGAAAACTTGATAGGAACTCATTTTATAAGTGGGGCAACCACTTGTGTCTGCCTTTTCTGATGGTAGTTTAGTTGAACTGAAACTGAGCTAAGCACATGAAATAATTAGTCCTTCAAAAGTAATTTAAAAAATTTTAAAAAGAAATAGGAAAAAAAGGAAATAATTAGGCTGGGAATGGGGGAAATCCAAATTCCTCCTAAAGCATTGGAACTTCTCCCAGTCTTCCTAATATTAGGGAATATTCTTATTCCCAGAAGTTCTACCCTTTACTAAGTGATATGTATTCCTTAAAAGGCTCATGATTTTCTCCAAAGTTAGAAAATACTTGGCCAGGCACAGTGGCTCACACCTGTAATCCTAGCACTCTGGGAGGCTAAGACAGGAGGATCGCTAGAGCTCAGCAGTTTGAGACCAGCCTGAACAAGAGTGACACCCCATCTCTACTAAAAATAGAAAATTAGCTGGGTAGGCGACATGGCATTCACCTGTAGCCCCAGCTACTTGGGAGGCTGAGGCAGGAGGATCCCTTGAGCCCAGGAGTTCGAGGTTTCTGTGAACTACGATGATGCCACTCTAGCCAAGGTGACAGAGTGACATTCTGTTTCAAACAAAACAAAGCAAAAAAAGAAAAAAACAAAGTTGAAAATACTATACTACAAAGCTGGAGTTTTCTCTGGATGATCAGTTTCATAGAAAATACAAAGAATGTTTTGTTTGCTTTTGGTTTTGGGTTTTTTTTTTTTTTTTTTTTTTTTTGAGACAGAGTCTCACTCTGTTGCCTGGGTTAGAGTGCCGTGGCTTCAGCCTAGCTCACAGCAACCTCAAACTTCTGGGCTCAAGCGATCCTCCTGTCTCAGCCTCCCAAGTAGCTGGGACTACAGGCATGTGCCACCATGCCCGGCTAATTTTTTATATATATATTTTTAGTCGTCCAGATAATTTCTTTCTATTTTTGGTAGAGACGGGGTCTCGCTCTTGCTCAGGCTGGTCTTGAACTCCTGACCTTGAGCGATCCACCCGCCTCGGCCTCCCAGAGTGCTAGGATTACAGGCGTGAGCCACCGCGCCCGGCCTGGTTTTGGGTTTTTAATGACAGTGGGACAACTAGAGAGATCAGAAAATAAAATGGGGCCGGGTGTGGTATCAACCAATATCTCTTTTGTATTTTTGGGGTTTTTGAATACTTTGAGTTAAAGGATATTATTCATCCCTTGCTTCCCCCATACCATGCTCCTTACTAAGGTTTTAAAAATAAATCTAATTTAGGTAAATGATAACTGATATGGGAATTATCAGAATCTCAATTTGAGAAAGCAGCCACGCAGTATCATGTTGCCAAACACAAGGTAACTATGTCTAAAACTGGAAGTTCTCCATTTTTAAGTCTCTAATATTACAATATTAAAACTCTAATTTTAAAAGTCTAATATCAATATATATGCACTCAGCCATTCATTCGCTCATCATTCTGTTCATTTATTCAACCAAAAGCACAGTGCTTTGTAGAGTAGAGATATTCCTATCCTATGTGCTCTTGGATTTGTGGGGCACAGCCTATCTCTGGATAGAGATGAGACAGCCCTTTGTCCAAGAAGGAACTTTGCTTCAACCACTAAACTTTTTAAATAGAACATCAGTGTCACTCTATTACTGCTTCATTCAATATCCAAGAATTGTGACACTTCTCTCAATCAGCAATAATAAATGCCAACACTGCATGGTCTCAACAGGCTTTAAAACTACAAATTGCCAGGTATTTAGTTTAAAAAATTAAAACGGAGGAGAGGGAAGAAATAATGGAGCAGTAGAGTCAAAGGAATATGGCACCCAACTGGTCCTCTGGGTATTTTAAGTTATATCTTTTTTTTTTTTTTTTTTTGAGACACAGTCTTACTCTGTTGCCCTGGCTAGAGTGCAGTGACATCATCAGAGCTCACTGCAACCTCAAACTCCTGGGCTCAAGCCATTCTCCTGCCTTAGCCTCCTGAGTAGCTGGGACTACAGGGGTGTGTGTGTATGTGTGTGCGCGCGCGTGCGTGCACATGCCTAGCCAAGTTATATTAATATCTTTTTATCAAGTTAATTTTTAGAAGAAATATACAATGTATTTCCTGGTTAAGAAACACTTTGGGAAAGGTATGATGCTGGGAGGAGGGATTTTAGGTTTTGGTTGCTTGTTACTCAATAGATCAGTATGTGTCTAGTTCTACAGAAAGAGAAATATTCCCCCAAGGGAAAAAGAATTGCTAGGTTTCATAACCTACCACTTTTGTAGAAAGTGTACCAAATACAGACATCATTTTGACTAGTGAAAAGATCCAGAACCATCAGGAAAAAGTCATTTGCTGTCACCATGTATCTCCTTTGTCCCTACCAATATGTTCACTGTCAGAGCCTTCAAGTTTCTATTATTAGGGACCAAAAGCCCTGGTATCATACTGTGTCACAGAATCCTGGGTTCGTATTTCTGAAATTGTGTATTTTTCTATTTCTCCTATTCAATAACTGTGTTTTAAAAATGAACAAATACTTATAGAATTAAACAATGATTCAAAAGAAAACCTCTCAGATGATAGAGAATGCTTAACCCAACGTGTATAGCGACATGTTGAGGAATGCCAGATTTTCACCAAATACAATCAGAAGTCACTGCTCTAAACGTGGTTAGATTCTCTGAAGTAAGTCCAGTACTTTCTAAATATAATTTGATATAATGACTCTTCTACTTTCTGAAGTTCTAAAAGGCAAAATTGGTGACAACAGCTTTAAAGAGGTTGGTTTCTTTCAATGGAATTTTTTGACATGCAAGTATACTCAGTTACATGCCTTTTCTCTTGTTTCCAAATCACTCCCCTTACTTTTTTTTTTTTTGGTTTTCCAGATATAGTACACTATTAAATTCAATGTTGTGGGAAAATACAGACTGAGAAATCACAAAAACGACAGTTTACGTCATTTGATAAAAATAGAAATACTTTACCAAATGGAAAATTCCATCAAATAAAATGTCACTCCAATCAGTTGACTTACCTAAAAATAAGAGAGACAAAAGAAAAAAGTGAGAACTTGGTATGGTACTCAACTCTCGATATACTAGGTTTCTAAAACATATGGTAGATATCTTAACAAATGATGGACAATCCAAAACAAACAGAAACTATACCAGATCAGGAAACACCGATTCCTTTAGAAACAGAAACTAATGTTAGAAAGGAAATGGTAAACAGGGAGCAAAAGCAATGGTAAAAGGAAGTGGTATTTACTTTCAAATCACTTGGTGCTCATATACATTTTAAGAGGCTAGTTTTGAAAAGGTGGACACATATGCATATAAAGGCCACAGCTAAACTGCAGCAGCTCATACATGGCACCTTCTCTCTCAAGATCTCTGGTTACTGTCTTAAAGAAAGACTTTCAAAGCTGTGAACTTTGAAATATCTTTGCCTCCTATGACTCAAGAAAAAGGTGCCAGTGTATCAAGTGCTACTGTAATTTCCTCTGTTGATTTTCTTTCCCCTTAACACTTAGATGTTTTGGCCGTTTGCTTTTTTATTTTCCAAAGTGAACGCTGACATTCATGAAAGGTGCCAGATTAACAGCGTGGGGAAAGTAAGAGCTTGCTCTATCGAGAGGAAAGTCTCAGTGTAGTGAAGGTGATGAAAGTTTCCCCTATACTGTGCTTGCCTATGTACATTAGCTCTGACCCACAATCACCCCAGCCCTCCAGTCTTCATGGTCCATTAATGTCTTTCACTGCTTAGGTTGCTAACAGGCGCAATCTTGTTCCTGCTTCTAATGCTATCATTATTATTACTACTTCTGTGAGCTCTAACTCTTTCAGTAAAACTATGTGGAAATTTACATTAGCTGCCATTTTGTTTCAGGACATCAGAAAAATAAATTAAACTGAAGATGGATCTTATATTCTTGGTAATATTGTAGATTAAAATCCATGAATTTCTTCAAACAGGAGGCAAAGCTTTGAATGGTCAAATTGAAACAGGCCTTACTAAATTCTGTCACCTGCACTCAATTTAAATTCTCATTCAGGGACATTCTAATACTTAACACCATAGATCTTTTGTTTTTCCTTTTGTTTCTACAGCAAACCAGTCAATTTTATTATATTATTCATTAGCAACTATGGTAAAGGTTTGGTGGATGTTGAGGTAAAAACTATCATCACATATGAAATCTGAAAATCACTGTCAAGTAGAGAAAAACATCTCTTTCCTATATTTATGGGTGTTCCAAGTTTCTGAACTGTCTGGGCACTTTTTAATTATAAATTAATCCCTCCTATGCCCAGCGATCTATGAAATCACTTTGCTGCAACTAGTCAGATACCCAACAACTATTTATTGTTGACACTATGCTAGTTCTTCATGCAAAATACAAGGACCACCAGACAATGATCCTTCCAGTCTAGGGTTTATAACAGTAAGGGAAGTAAGGCTAGTGACCATACACAAAACATTAATGGAACAATGAAGATTAATACTGAATGCGCTGAGTAACAGGCTAATAATTACTAAATAATTATTTGGTAAGATCACAGTATTAATCCCACCGTTGTTCCCTATCTGCCATTGTTCTCCTTTTTGTCAAAGACCAAATTCTCTGCAGCTAGAATAGATTTCCATCTTGACATGACTAGCAGTTCGTGTAATTTCTAATCTCTAGAAGGGCTGGAGAATGAGAATTGCAGGATACCAATGACTACAGCAAACACATGGTAACACTTAGATGAAGGGTGCCCTGGCTGCATCTCATATGGAAACCTTGGAAAATTTTAATTTGGGAACCTGTGGCTGTTTTTTTCTTTGCCATGCGTAGCCTTTATCAAGCAAGTCCTTATGGTATTAAAACATCTGGCACTGGCTCAAGTCTATGCTATTGCTGGCAGGGGATATAATTGGGAAGGAGGGGCGGAGTAGTTACCTTTATCAGGAATGACCTTAATGTTATGGAAAAGCTCCTTCCTACCACTGCTTAAACAGCCTTATTGAAATCTTTAAAGCCAGATGTGAGAAAGGAGATTATCTCCAACAGCAGCAGCAATTTATTGTAATTATGTTAGTACAAATATTAGGAAAGTGGAAAATGTTATGCCAACTTAGTAGAGGAGGGCAACACCCTGTGTATAGGTCCTAGGCAAGGTCTGCTGGGGAAATCAACCCTAACCCATAATTCCAAGGGAGGCCTTGGTTTCCCAAACTGAAAGAAAATTAAGACCTAACTGCTGAGAAAACTAGTAACTACATGCAGTGTGATACCCAATGCATGGGAAGCTACAAGAATCTTCTCACCTACAGACACCATCAGATACCTGTCTCTACTCCCTCAGTGAATATTCCCTATTGCCACTAGACAACAAATATATCTCTCCCAAAGATAACTGTGAGTACTATATCACATTCATAAGAGTGGAAGTCAAAGCAACAAGGCCCATTTTACCTATACAACACTCTAGCTTCCAACAGTGAAGCACTTGTCTGTCTGATTTAAAGCACTTTGGAGGTTGGCCTTCAATTGCAATCAGAGCAAAATCAGGCCAAAACCTGGGCTTCTCTGTGCCTCAGCCACCCAAGTGAGAGTGGATTTTGTGCCTAACTCTCTTCTTCATTACATAATAAATCTATTGTTGGTTTCTCCTGACTGGACTTTTGCATCTTTCATGATTTGGCTTCTCTTATTACATCTTCTTATTTTTTGTGCTGGGAGATATACAAGCATGGATTTCCAGAATTTGATATTTCACACAAAATGCATCAGTGAACAATGGCAAAAATCAGTTTTGTGGACACGTCACTAAGGCTTTCCACTACATGGAATGGTCTTCTAGTCAAATAAAAACTGCATGCAATTTTCATCTCAAGGAATAAAAGTCAGAAGGGTAATAAATCTGAGAGACTCAAATTATTGACTTTCATGGTCACAAAGAGAAAATAGGAAAAGTAATAAAAGCTTTAAGAGCAGAAAATGACAGGTGATTTCTTCTTTTCTTCCCATTCCAAACATCTGCCAATGAGGCTAATGAATGACAAGGATGCAAGAAACATAGTGAGTCAGAAAAAATGACAGGCCACAAGATGGTGTAGACTTTATGTGGAAATCACCAGTTAAGACACCAAGAAAGCTGATAAATACTGAAAGAGTTATGAAGATAAATACACTCAGGTTTTGGACAAAGAGTGCATAAAATAAGACCAAGCAACAAATACTTTAAAACAAGTTATCTTTTCCCATCATAATGCACGTTAGTGAAGTTCAATTTAAAAAGGTTGCAGTGGTTCAGTAATCAAACAGCTCAAGACAATGCATGGTTCTACTCATCAAGAATGTTTGTTTACTTTGGCTGATATGCCGCAATTATTAATTTGATTATCTGATTTAAAACAGAGTCAGGAACATTTGCTCTTAGCTTTAATTTCTTAAGTAGCAAATTCTAGGGGTCACTATGCTAGGGGCCAAGTGCAACCCAAGTTGGAATCTTCTTACGGGAAGAAAAGATGCAAGATAAACAAGCTGGATTCTCATCATTCCAAAGCTGAGTTTAATAACACAAAATAAAAAAGGGTAAAACTAAAACTTCTGGGATTTGAATAATGGGCTTCATGACTATATAGAGGAAACACTTTTTTTTAAAAGGAGACTTTGGGGCAGAAAATTATAGATGATCACCTCATAAAAAGGGGTGAAAGATAGGACTCAAATTTATCCATCTGTGGGTAGTAGTTATGATAATTATGCGGAAGGAGGAAAAAAGGGTGTTGGCAAAGGTATTCAAAAGAAGTACCTAACTACTGCAGTCATGAAGAAATTTAGAGATTATGTAGGGAAATGATTCACACAAAGGAAACAATTAAAAGACAACAAAAACAAAATTTAAACTAGAGCCAAAGATCAGATGAGGGCTGGGGGAAACATCAGTTTGGGTTAGTTTCTGAGGTTATCTTAAGAGGGGCAGTAGAACTGGAGCCGGCTTCTCTTACTGTCCTGAACCCCAGTACACCTACATCCCACACAGCTTTATAACTACAACAAATTTTACCCAGAGATCTACGGCTAAGGGCTTTCCAATCTAATTCTTTATGGTTTTTCGGCATCTTGCATTTCTCTTTTTTATAAAACTTCAATTCTACTTCCTATTTGCTTTTCTCTTTTCTGTTTTCTACCATTCTTCATTCTGATTCTGGTACACATGGGTTGGCAAAGCAGTAGTGGAGGTGTAGACACAGCTGGCCTGGGGCAAAGGGATGGTGGGTAGGACGTAATTGCATTTTGCATCAAGTAGAACAAAGGATTAAGATCTTCAAAACCAAGGAAAGTTGCCCCTGCATTCTTCCCTCCTTTCAGTCCTTTGACTTCTTGGGAAATGATAGAAATCTTGCAAAACTCAAAAACTTTCCGAGTTCATGACAATCTTCTTTATACCTAAGTGTGTTTATTACTACTGCTAACATTTTGCATGTAAATCGTATTTAAATTTTTCTCCTAAGAGTTTCAAAGAGCTTTATAAATTTTCATTAAAACAAATATTCCTGCTTATATTTTGTAAATAAAATTTAACTTTAGAATTATGAGAATTAGGTTATAAGATTACTTTTCTAAAATTTGGTTTATCATACTACACTCACATTTCCTAAAGCAGTAGTTCTTAACATTTGGGTTTCATAAGTATCCTCAGGGATGCTATTAAAATGGATTAATATTTAGTAGGTCTAGAGTGGGGCCCTGGAATCCACATTTTTAATAAGCACCCAAGGGGATTCTTATACACATACAGTGCGGTATAGGGACCCCACTCTGAGACCTTATCCTAATCTGAGTCCTCTAACCTCCCAGCTTTACTTTCTCCAAGACAATGTGTTTCCTAGTGACAGTAGTCTAACAGTTTCCAGTAGTTCATGCTGAATACTGAAACAAAAATACAAAGTGAGCAATCTGAGAAAAAGAAAATTATCACCAACAAGATTGTACTTTCAACAATGCAAGGTGCTATACAAATACAGGAAAGAAAGGGAGGTGCCCTGGTTGTAATTCCATTTCCTTGAATAAGATAAGGTTTGGCATTATGAATGAGTTATTACAGTTAGCTTTTCTATTCATAAGAGTTGAACCTTTACTGGCTTTCTGGTTATGTCCTGTATGCTGCAATCTGGCACCCCCTTCCTCAGCCTGATGACAGCCTTGTAGAGCCAGCCTCGATTTCTCAAATTACAAGCAAATTAAAACCTAACTACTTAGAAAAGCAGTAAAAGTGAAATCCAGTATCCAATGAGTGTGAGGCTGTGAGAAGCTGCTTGCCAACAGACACCAATAATTCTCCTGCCTCTACTTTCTCAGTAGTCAGATCTTCCCCACCTGTACCATAAGGGGAAATTCAAAACACCAAGAATCTCAGACAAACTCAGAAGCCAGAATTCCTTGTGATGACACTGTGTACTTCTGCGTTTAAACTCCTAACTCCTACTCTTTAGGTACTATCACCACCTACTCTGGGTCCTCAGTCCTCAACCCCCACCTTCTATGCCCTCTTTTCCTGCAATCCCTTTTTTGGTCTCAAAATATCCTGCTGACTACTCTGTTCTGATATTAGATGATGTCTCTTAATTCCTTATATCTTGCTTTGACCTTACAACTGACCACAGCTATTCTTTCAAAGGTCACTAGTAGCCAAATTTAATGGGATTTTCTTAATCTTCTTTCCCTACTTAATCATTCTGATGGGTGACCCCACTGCACTTTTCCTTCTGTTGGTTCTTCCCTTAGTTTCAGTGGTAACATAATTCTCTTATAGACATAATGAATATTTGATCTGCTGAGTATTAATCCTTACAACCTGGCACAACACAAAAAATGGAAGATATGCTCAGCCACCAATATACACAATGTTTTGAGCCCTGTTCACTGAAGCCCTGCTTCACCCTGCTTGATTATGCAACCCAACAGGATCCTACAGGAGCTATGTTTTACTTGGAGTTTAGGTTTTTTAGAGAATATGTAAGGCGGGAAAAACCCCTCAATTTGTGAATTTGTGCCAAAATTACCTTATAAATCCCCTAGGAAGGCCTCTAGGAAGATAATACACTGTTTCTCAGTAGGCCCAACTCAAGTGGATTTTACCTCCAGCTTTGGCACAGATCACTATGTCTTTGGTTGAATACCGATGGAATAGCTGGCTTGTGTTTAGGATGCATATTGTACAAAACAACACCACAGTGAGCAAGGTGAGATGCTGACTTTGAGAAAGGCATATGGGAACAGATGTAGACTGAGAAAAATCAGTGCACATCTTCCATTTCAGGTTCACTTCCAGGCATAGGCTCATTGAATATTACCTGAGAAAAGTTGTCTGTACTATGTAAATTTTTATTCTCTCTCTTTTAATATTAATTTGCTAAGTATGTGCAGTTGAATTCATGCAAATTTAGTGTTTGTATGACATAACTTCACTGTAGAACTTGAGTGATTATCGTTCAATAAATATATGTATGCACATGCTCTTAACTTTTAGCATCCCAAGGACAAACAAGCAACAGAGGCAGACACTAGATCAAGTATGAAGATCACAGGTCAAGTATGAAGACCACCTTAAGAGGACTGGACATTTTCCTTGCAAAAACTCCTTGAGTACATATGTTGAAGACATTTGTAATACAGTAGAAAAAATACTATGCTTGGTGTCAAGGGATTCAAAGGATTCTAATCCTAATTCTAACACTAAGTGATCAGGGGTAGTGTCCTCACCTATAAAATGATTACAGAGAGTAACTGCTTCACAGAGTTGTTTCAAGGTTTAGAAGGAAAAATGCATGTGAAAGCATCTATCATAATCACTGGCACATGGTAGGCACTTGCTACAGGTTTGTTCGATATCGATTTGTCAAACTGAAGCTGAGAGACAAAGCAGCCATGTAAGGGAAGAAAACATTGACGGTGCAGGGCACATAGCAGGTGCTATGTAAGTATTTACTGAACTAAATTGAGACAGACATCAAGCTGACTTGACCGAGTAAATATGTAATTTGCCTGTTCTAACACTCTTTTATTTTTGCCACATGGTCACTGGTACAGAGTCCACTTATGGCTTCATAAACACGAACAAAAATGCTTCTAATCAGATTTGGCAAGAAAAGGAGAGAAACACAGGGTGAGGTAAGTGTTGAGGCTACAGTGCTGAATAGCAGGGATGGCAGTACCTCGTATATGAGTCACACAGACACCGAGCAGTACACAGATAGAGATAATTCACAGGTAAACGCTGCACGAGTCATTACATCACCCCTCCTCTTCCCTTTCTTCATCAATCATGTCGCCGGGCCTCTGATGCAACCCAGCAAGAATGTCCGATTTGTAGACAACAGAGGGCTTCGGAACACACGCATACACACTCATCAGAGAAAGCAACATGAACCCAAACTGAAGTTTCTGGTATTTTCTTTTGTTTAAATCATGCTTTAGACGGGAAGTCTTATGGTGGGATGTGTAACTAGAGATTAAGCCATCTGGTCTAAAGGCCTACAGGACTAGGCTTCATCATTTTGGACAAGTCACTCCAGGCCTATGGGCCCCATTTCCACGTCTTACAATTAGATGATCTTCAAGGTCCCTCTCGGCTGTGCAATTTCATCATAAAAAATTGAGGTCAGTCACACCCATATGATGGGCAGATAAATGTTCAGTTGTACAAGTCAGGTACAAAATCAGCTTTATTTCTTCTCAGCTATCAAGGTCACTCATATTTTAGACTACCTCTATCCCACCCTGAATTACTAGGAGAGTGTGAAGCTGTGTATAAATCTTGTGAAAGCAAGTAAAAAGTGGAAGGTAGGAACTGGTGGTTCTAAAAAGGTGAATGTTCACACCTGAGATTATAGGGATATGCTAGTCTAGACCACACAAGCTTAAAAGCAAATGCTCATCTGTAGGGGCAATGATTTAACAAGGAGTTGTGAGGGATGGAAAAATAATTCATTATAATTTGTAACTTAAAAGGGATGCTCTAATCCTAACTCTAAACCAAAATCAGGATCAATCTGTGCATGATTTACCCAAAAGATGGCAGGTTTTGAATACAACACAATAAGTCCCGTACAGGGAAGAACTCATTAGAGACACAGGCCTGTACAGAGCAAAGAGGAGGTGGTCAGTCCCTGTGAGCCTCTGTCATAATGTTTTCCATCTGCAGTAGCACCACACATTTTCAGAGCTGGCCAATGCAAACATTCAGACACCTATCACTGGAAGATTTGCAATGGCATCTCCAGACAGGGATGTTTCCAACAAAATTTAGCATTGGGGGAAAATAGACAAACCCACTGGACATGAAAACCAAATACCTCATGGTATGTCCCTCACAGCCAACACTATGTGGGTCCCTACCTTGCATGCTGAAGGGCTGGGGGGAGGGGAGGTCACCCCACTGCACCTGGAGCGGCAATCAACAAGGCGCCCAGCCCTCTAATTGTTCAGCCAAATGATTTATGAAGCTTGGCAGCAAAGACAGGGCAGACTGGTTTAAATTCAAAGGATCCAACCTACAGGTATTTTGAAAACCTTGGCCACATCTGCAACTAGCATTGCTCCTTTTGGGAGGGGATAGAATAGAAAGGGAGAAGATGTGACCTGCCTGACAGGAAGACAGGACCCAACTAGATGGAACATGCCTCCTCACTCCTTCCCCACCCCATCACCTACCGATGTTTTGGCCAACTTTGTTCCTACAAAGAGCAGTAAGACATGTACAGTCCTAGAGATGTAAAATTCCAGAACCACCAACATCAACATTCTCATACACTAGGCTCATTTGGTTTGTTCTGATTTATCACTGATGGTATAATCATTTTGATCAACTAAAGCTGGGATCAATTTTTTCCCTAAAGAGCCAGATTGTAAGTATTTTAGATTTTGTGGGCTACATGGTCTGTTGCAACTACTTACCTCTGCCATTGCAGCACAGAAGCAATACGCAATATCCAAATGAATAAGCATAGCTGTGTTCCAATAAAATTTTATTTATAAAAATAGATGAAGGATGTGATTTGGTCTGCTGGCCATAGTATGTTCCCAAGTAGCTGAACTGTGATAAAGAGAGAGGGTATGGCTAGTAGTACCAAATTTATCACTACTTAACACAATTTAAATCTAAGCTCCACTTTTGGGAGAACTAACCTCTAAAATAAGTAACCTTCATTAATAGTAGGTACAAAAAGACCCCCTTCTCAGGAAGAATATATGAGTGTGTGTATGTGCATCAAAGAGAAATAATAGGGTAATTCAAAGGAAACTGAATAAAAAAAAAAACTATCGCTCAATGATTTAACTAGGTTATCTTATGAAAATGTAATTTGCACTAAATCATTGAGCTACCTTACAGGTGTGTTGCCATAGGGCAACTACAGGCTTTGAATACACATTTATATATAATACAGTTACCCAGTAAATTCTTTTTTAATCAACTTGTATGTTATTTGTGTACACATTATAAAATGATTCAAATGATAAACACCAAACTTAATGGTGACTTCTGGGGAAAAAGGGTTAGAACTATCACTTTTAGCAGTATTATTTCAATTTTCATAAGCGTATATTATTTTGTGAATTTTATTTTTTTTTTGTAAAGAAGTGGTAGGGGTAGGCAATCTTTGGCACTGCAATTTATAACTATTTCTTGACTTGAATCATCCACTAAAGGCATTCTGTGATTCTTTTCTAAGCCATGGCTTCTTTTTTCTTCAAACTTTCACTTGCTTTTACTCTTTCTTCAGCTCCTTCTCCCTTCCCTTGATTCCGCCTAGCAGCAATCACGCATATTCCTAGATCTACAACTTATATTCATTCAACCGTAGTGCCATTAAATATTAATATATGATGCTCCTAACTTAATAGGAGGGACAGATAAAACAAGAAAACAAATAAATACGTAAGTTATTTTCAGATTGTGGTAAATGCTCTGGGCAACAGGGTGATGGGGGAGGCCTCTCTGGCCTCCTATACTTTTTCCCCTATGAAAAGCAAAGTCACCTGAGAATATCACCTGAGAAGGTGATAATTAGGCAGATACCTGAGGGATAAGGAGGCAGGAAGGAATCTGCATGAAGCAAATTCCAAGCTAAGTGTAAAGTTTTCTGATCTTGACTCTAGGCCAGTGTTTTCAATTCTGATTACACATTAGAATCAAGTGAAGCACTTTGAAAAAGCCCCGTTGCAGGCCATTAATGCTCTGGAGGTGGAATCTGGTATTTCTTTTCTTTTCCTTTTTTAAGCCAGGACTGAGAACCACTGTTCTAGAGTCTAGAGACATCTTTACACCAACATGAACAGAGGTCCTCAGAGAGCAGATGGAATTGAACTATGTGTGAAACTGAACTATAAAGTTTTAGCATGGCATGTGTTTTCTTCATCTAGCAGATTAACTTGATGCATTGTTTGGTGATGTGCTGAAGCCCTGAGGATTCTCCCCTTACCACTGAGCAAGAGGCAATGAGAAACAACACAGATCTGTTAATTGAGACCTTTTGCCTGAGCCGCTGGCAAGTTGTAAAGCAAATGAACCATCAAGTGACAGACTTCTTTGATGTGTTTAGCAAAGGGCTGATAGAAAAGGCTAGGCACTGAGCTCCTCCCAGAAGGCTAACAGATTCAAGACTCACTGAACACAAGGAGTTCCCAAGGCGAGGATTTAGCCAATATGGTGTAAGGATACACATGTTCACATATTCATATGCCCCCCTCACCCAACTCTTAAACAAATAACAAGGATCACTGGAATTTGCTGGCAATCTAAATAATTTTAAGCAGTTGTTGCAATTTCCTTTCGTTCACCCATCCACCTATCCATCCAACATACAGATACTACTGAACACTGACTATATACTCACTACTGTGGTGCAGGGGATATGCACGTCTCCCATTCTAGTGGGAGAGAAATACAGTAATAATCACAACAGAAGGTGATATGTGCTATGAGACACTGGGCCCTCTTCTTTAGCCCTGCTATTTCCATACCTTGCACTTTCTTCTATAGTGCGGAGCTTATCAAACTTTCTATAATTTTCTTAAATATGTTTTTTTAACTAGAGATCCTTAAAAAACAAGGACGGTCTTTCTCTGTATCCTCAATACCAAATATAATTCATGGCATAAAGTTGGCATTCAACAACTGTAAATTGAATCAGTAACAGAGATACATATGAGTAATATAGGTAGACAGCAGAAGTCGTGCCTATGGGAGCTACAGAGGGCTTCACAGAGTGGCAATATCAAAGCTAAGCCTCAAGGGATGAATGAAAAATCTCGTGGTGGAGGTTTACTCTGGGTGTGTGCTTGGACTCTGTCCCAAAGGCAGTGGAAAGCTACTGAAAGTTTCTATGCTGGGGGGAAAAATCAAGCTTGAGTTTAAGAATCATCTCTCTGGAAGCACTGTGGAAAATGAATGTGAGTGTGGGGAAAGAGTCAGTCAGTCTGGGGGCAGGGAGGCTGTGATATTGCAGTTGCCAGCAAAGATGGATTCAGAGCAATTCAGGATGTTGAATTAACTGGCAGCATGTGGCTGGCTGGACTTCATAAGCAAGTGTTTCGTGAACACTTCTGAGTTCATCTATTCTTGAGCCTGCTCCTCCTTTGCTCAGATCCCCTCCTTTACTATCGCTGTGAGAGAAATTATTCTGTCCTGTACCATTATATGTATTGTTGAGCTAACTTAAATCTTTTGTGAAACAAGGTGGAGACATATACATACCAGTCAATTAGATACAGTGGGAAAGGGAGAGAAAAGTTTTGGCTTTCTGCAAGGATGACAGGAGAATCGTGGGGCCATTAGCCAAACCACGGACAAGTACAGAAGAGGGCTGCTTTGGGAGAAGATAATGAGTTCCATTTGGGCATTCAAGAGGAGCCTGCTAGAAATCAGCTGGAAATAATGGCTGAAGCTCAGAAAGCATGAAACATAGCATCAGGAATTGGTGACATATATGTCACTGTTGAAGCCAGTGGTGTGCTGTTAAACTAGCTCTCAGAAAAAGGGAATAAATACATAAAGCAAGCCCTGATCTGTAGCTTCTACTGATTTCCATGGTGTAAATACCCCCACCTTGGCCAATTTCAAGCTACCCACTGAACAAAGAGTTGAGAAGAAATGGACACAACTGGTTCTTAGGAGCTGGCTCCAACACACTGCTGGCTGAAGCCAAGGGACAAAATGAAGAGCAAGAGAGTTGGGAATATGGACATTTAAGAGATGGGGAGAGAATATGAGCCAGGAAAGGGAGCTGGAGGAAAAACAGTCATAGGAATAGGGAGCAAAAGGAGTCACGGAAGCCTAGGAAAGAACAAATTTCAAGATGGATAAAGTGGCCTATGGTGTTACATGTTGTTAAAAGGTGAAGTCAGATAAATGAGGGTAGAAAAGTATCCACAGGTGTGACTAGGAGTATGCTGCGATGACCTCTGTGGTGGCAGTGGAGTGCCGGGAGCCCAAGTGTTGGCGAGGAATGACTGGGAGGTGGACAGGGAGCAGATCCTGTTGGAAGGAGGGAACGGCAGATTCAGGGAAGGGCTAGAGGAGAAACTGGATGGAGGCTCCCCTCTCACCCCCACCCCTTTTTAAGAAGAAAAAGCCTGAGGATTTTTAGGTTAAGGGGAAGGAGACAGTGGAGAGAAACGGAGACGCTGAAGATACATGGGTGCGAGGGCCCACTTCCAGGTGTCTGTCCTGGAAGAAAGCAGCAGTCAAGGCATTAAGAATGCGCATTACAGATGAAGTGAATTCACCCTGGGTAGGAGAAGGAACACTTCTTTCTCTCAAAATGGGATACCAAGTGGTTATTAGGAAGACTAACAGTTTCGAGGTTAATCTTTAATTAGCTCAAACAAGTATCAAAAAGTTGTATGATCAAAAGGTCACCAGGAGATAAGAAGACAAATAAGAGAAAGACTAAAGGTCTACAAAAACTACAGAACAACTAAGTGCCACTTCTAGAAAACTGGTACAACACACAAGTCCTACTTCCCTTGGTAACTGATAGTGTTTGGTAAATGTCTAATTTCAAAAATGCACATTCCTTGAGTGCTATATACATATAGCTCTCCCCATTCAGAGAATGTTTTGGCACACAAACATTTAAACATATGCAAAATGGATTAAAACTTACCCTATCTTTTTTTTTTTTTTTAAGAGACAGGGTCTCCCTCTGTTGCCCAGGCTGGAGTGCAGTGGTACAATTATAGCTCACTGTAACCTTGAACTCCTGGACTCAAATGATCCTCCCACTTCAGCCTCCCAAGTGGCTACAACTATAGGCACACATCACTGTACGCAGCTAATTTTTAAATCTTTTGTAGAGATGAAGTTGCCTGGTCTCTATGTTGCCCAGGCTGGTCTCAAACTCCAGGCCTTAAGTGATCTTCCTGCCTCTGCCTCGCATAGTGCTGGATTACAGGCGTGAACCACCACGCCTGGTGCTCACCTTATTTAAAGATGTTTCCAATGGGCTACCCTATAGTTAGAAGATGTTACAAGAAAATACTTCCGGATCTAAAATAGAGATATTTTAGGATAGATTTATCTTTTACAAATATGTATTATTTTATGAAACTAAGTGATTTTTCAGATGGCAATAGATCTTTCTGAAATTAAGTACTCTTTCAATGGTGCACTATGATTCTGAATTTCCACAGACAACTAACTGGTTTTAACTTTATGGTCTAGCAAATGCCTGGGACGATTCTTCTGAAAAATTTTATTCAACTTGGATCCTGACTCTTGATGTGGAAATCCTAAGCCCACATTTTTAAAGTGGATTATCTTCAGAATACATCATATTTTGGTTTATATTTTAATAAGGTTTGTGTCATAAGAGAGTAACTTATAAGTTAGATTGCCAGATACTTGGTATTTAGGGGAAATCGAAACTCTGTTACCTCATACTATTCTTATTTTATCGTTTCATAAATATACTTTCATAACTCTGTGTACATAGTTTTAAACTATTAACAAATCTATTATTTACTTCAGAGGAGGTGACAGTAAAGATCACTAAAACATTCTTTTTATTTTTTTCTGGAAGCACTTATGTTGTTTCCCTGCTGACCTCCCTGCCCACCCTTCATCTATTGTGAGTTAGGCCCTGGCAATTTTGAAAGAAGTTGCTAGTATTTCAATGTGTAGCCATGATTTCTAATACCATTAGGGTATTAGAAAGAACAATGGACTTGGAGGACTTAGGCTCAAAACCTATATTTGTCATTTAATAGTGACATGCAACTCATTTTTTCAATAATATGCTCAATATTTCTCAATAGGATTAAAAAGATAACATGTAAAATCACTTCATATATTTTCAACAGGAATATTTCTTAGAATAATTACTATTATTATTTCTAAATAACATCATGGGGGACATTCACTGACTATTCTAAAACCTTTGGAAAGGTGTATATACCCTTGCAAGTAGGTCTTACAATTTACAAATAGGTAGATCAGTGATTTGAAATGGTCACATTTATTACTAATGAGAACATCTTTTCATTAAACAAGATATAGACTGCTTATTGTAAATGAGTGAGAATTTTCTACTGTAAAACTAATGAGCATTACATTTTTAATTCAGTTATGGGGGATAGGTGGGAGGAATTTCCTTAGCCTTATATTAGGAAAAGCTCCTGATGCTCAGTGACCTTTGTATTTATGGGAGCTCACAGATCAGATTATGTGTGCCTTGTCATTTGGGGATGTTTCTTGAGCATATTTTTCATATTTTTATTTAATTCCCAAGACTGTCTTTTCTTTCCAATCAAAGTTTAAACTCCATGAGAGAAAGAACATACTTTTTTTTGTGGGGGGGGGGGACAATGTCTCACTCTGTCACCCAGGCTGGAGTGGAGTAGTGTGATCATAGCTCATTGTAACTTTGAACTCCTGGGCTCAGCTGATCCTCCCATCTCAGCCTCCCAAGTACCTAGGATTATAGGTGCACATCACCATGCTTGGCTAAGTTTTAAATTTTTCTGTAGAGATGGGGGTCTTGATATGTTGCCCAGGCTAGTCTTGAACTCCTGGCTTCAAGTGATCCTCCTGCCTCAACCTCCCAAAGTGCTGGGATTACAGGTGTGCGCTGCTACGCCTGGCCTGGGGCATTAGCTCTCTACATAGATGGAGTCAACAAATATTTATTTGTTGAATAAAAATATGAAGGGAAATTCTTCTCTCTAGAAAGGTATTATCTTTTACAAATACATGTGGGTTTTTTTTCCTTTTCTTTTTCCCCCAACTTGGGCACCTGATGGGAAATGGGGTTTCAACTCTTGGCTGCATATCAGGATCATACCAGGGAGCTTTGGAACAATACTGATTCCAGGATATCATCCCCAAGATTCTGATTTAATTGGTTTTAAGTGGAGGGCAAGCACTGGTACTTTTTAAAGGCTCTCTAGTAATTGCAACCAGGATTGAAAACCACTGTTGCAGCATATAATATATATTCATCTAATCAATCTTTGTTAATTTGATTGTTAGTTGAGAGGAGGTGTAGTCAGGCTTAGGGGGTTGAACATTCTGTGTTCACTTTGTTACGTCCCAGCACTTAGCAAGTGCCTGATAGTATCAGGCTCTCAGTGTAAGCCTAGTGGGACTGTGATTGGGGTGACTGGATCAATGATAAGTTCTCTGATGATTGGGTGCTGTGGTTCAGTTGACAACCTGTGGTTTCTGGTTCAAGTCCTGATATGGAAACAGGTTCTCTCTCTCTCTCTCTCTTTCTCTGTGTCTTTGTCTTTCTCTCCTTTCTTGACTGCCCTCTCTACCACCCAGTGGAAATTCTGTTAGAACTGGCACTTTCTGTTTTGTTCATCACTGTATTTCTAGGGCTTAGGCAGTATCTAGCATACAACAGCTGCTCAGCAAATATGAGCTCAATATATTTCTCTTTCTCAAACAAACACATACATGCAAAAGAGAGTTGAAAAATAGTCATTTATGAGATTTTAAGACTCAGCCTTCTTCTCAGTATTACATTCAAAAATAAAACACTAGCATTATTGCTCTTGGTAGGTATAATTCCCTCTTCCACTATGAAGCAAGTACCAGGTGCTTTAGAATAAGGGAAGAACTACTCCAGTTTTTTTATCCACCTTAAATCTTACGATTGATTACTTACAGTAATGAGCTTTTGTGAAACTGGTCAGAATAAATAGAAGTTTGTTATTTCCACTTTCTATCACATCAATGTCTAACTTTTAATGTTAACATACCAATAACATATTAGCATATTAAAATATGATTACCGTACTCTTTGTACCTTGATATTTTTCTGCAAATAAAGATATTAAGAAAGAGACTAAATTGATGAATTTTTTTTAAAAAACTACTTCGAATGTAACACTTGCACCATTTGAGAATGTTTTATAATAAAGGCAGAGCAGCTTGTGGGAGCAGTGAAATGCAGGGGAGGAAGGACTAAGATAACAAAGTCAGAGCTCCAACTGAGGAATGGAGACGAGGGCTGGAAACAACTGGGAAAATCACCCATACAGAAGTGCTACAGCTTTAGGGCTCCAGAGAAAGTTGAGGATGTGCTAATTGGGTAAGTAGATATCAGATGGAAAGTAGTCCTGTCTGGGGGATTTTCCTCTTTTTGCCCTCTCTGCCTTCACCCCCATCACCATGTTATCACCTAGACAGAGTCCTAGACATGTGGCCTGGTCCCTGAGAAGGTAGAGCAAAACTCAAAACTGAGTATATAAAACAGGAATCACAGCAGAGGTGCACTTTGTGAGCTTCAGAGTCATAAGCCTCACTTAAATTTACACTTGATTTATCTCTAATAAGAATATAATAATAATAATACCTATTTCATATAGTTGTTGCTAGGTCTAAACAATATAATGTATATGAACGTGCTTTATGAATTGTGGATCACTAGAAAAATGCTGTTATTATAGTTTACTCTTAATATTAGAGGGATTTGTTGAGAAAAATCACTCCTAATTTTTTCCTTGCAGTCCACGGAAACAAGTACCTGCTCTAAAGATATAAAGAGTCACACCACATTTCTAACAATTCCATACAGAAATTTGGAAACACAGAAAGTTCCCAGTTACTTGGAATTCTGAAACAAGTTTTATTATAATAGAAACCAGGGTAGGCCGGGCACGGTGGCTCACGCCTGTAATCCTAGCACTCTGGGAGGCCGAGGTGGGTGGATCGTTTGAGCTCAGGAGTTTGAGACCAGCCTGAGCAAGAGCGAGACCCCGTCTCTACCAAAAATAGAAAGAAATTAATTGGACAGCTAAAAATATTAGAAAAAAAAATTAGCCGGGCACGGTGGCACGTGCCTGTAGTCCCTTCCAGGTACCCGGGAGGCTGAGGTGGGAGGATCGCTTAAGCCCAGAAGTTTGAGGTTGCTGTGAGCTAGGCTGATGCCACGACACTCTAGCCGGGGCAACACAGTGAGACTCTGTCTCAAAAAAAAAAAAAAAAAAAGAAACCAGGGTAGAAGCCAGGAGAATGAAGGCACCTGACAGATTTTGGACCAAAATTACAAAATGGAAGAACTGATCCCAAGAACAGCTGGTCAATGGTGGAGTTAAAGTGTTATCATAACTGGTGTTTCTGTTAAAACTATAGGGGCAATCCAGACAACTCCACTTTTCCATATTTAAAAGAAGCAAACTTAGAAAGGGTTAATTTTTGTTGTTGTTTGTACCATCTAACTGCCAGCCAGAATCAAACTAAAAATACACAATAGGACTTTAGAAATGGTCTTTTAAACAAAGCTTTTCTTATATTTATATGAGAAACTCAGATAATTGAAGAGAAATTTCAGACTCTCAAAAAAAAATGTTCTTTTCTCTCTCTCTTATTTTTTTTAGCCAGGAGATCATTCCTACAAAAGACTCTAAAAAAAAAAAATGTATGGTTTGGATTAAAATAAAAGATCCCACAACGATTCTTTTAGTTTTTTATAGAATTAAAAAAATTACTGAAACAGAAGAACAGTAAAAATAAAATTCTCATGAAGCGTGTATTGACAAGCAATGAAATTACGGCTCTTCCTTACATTACGGTGTATAAGCTCTTTTTTTTTCTTAACTTTTATTTGATTAGGAAAATATCCCTATTCCTCAGAAATGAAATAATAGCCTGGAAGAACACTACCCTCAACATCTTTTGAGAATCCAACAGAATTAGAGACTGGCAGCTCTGTTTTAGAACTATGCACACTATTGTTTGCCAGATCAAGTTAATGAAATGTTTACTGCTAGAGTGTTATTTTTAAGTTAACAAAAGCATTTTTGCTGACTTGCTCACTGGACATACGCATGCAATTTGAAATGGAATTTCCAAATACTTTTATTATATGCACCTGTGAAGAAAATAACTGAGGTCTCAGGACTGTGCTAAACTAATTCTGACTTTTGGGTCATGTTAATAACAGAATTGTTAGTCTTGTCAGACATGTGGCTTTCTATTTTAATAGGGTTACGACCATAGGATTTAAGCTCCTTAGTTTAAATCTCTTGCACCTAAATATTTCTTTGTATAGTTTCCCAATATTTTCTTGTCTTCCTAACTAGATCAGGGTTTCTCTACCTTGGCGCTATAGGCTGGATAATTCTTTGTTGTGGAAGGTTACCCTGTGCATTGTAGGATGTTTAGCACCATTCCTGGCTTCTACTCACTAGATGCCATAACACTTCCCACCCCTAGTTGTGGGACATTGCTCAAAAATATCTCCAGACATTGCCAGATGTCCTCCAGGGTTAGGGGAGAAGTATCTTCTGCTGAGAACCACTGGACTAGAGGAAGATCTGTTTTCTCCCTACTCCTGGAGTTTTTGGACCCATACTCAACACCACTTCATTTAATCTTAGTAAGTCTCTCTCTCTCTTTTCCATCTGCAAGCTATAATTTATTTAACAAACATCTTAATTCTCTCCATTAAAAAATACAACTATAATAACTGACCACCCTCATGTAAGCCCCGCAGCTCATGCAGCTACTATCCTCTGTTTTCTTTTACTACAAACTTTCATAAAGACTAATCTTCATTAGCACTTCTCAAATTGTGTTGTTAAAAATAACTCTGCCAGCGATATATCTTTTCTTTATTTTTTAAAAAATCAATTCATGAGTGGATTAACAAAATGTAGTATATACATATACCACAGAGTACTACTCAGCCATAAAAAGGATGAATTAATGACTTTTGAACAATTTGGATGGAACTGGAGACCATTATCCTAAGCGAAGTAGCTCAAGAATGGGCAAAAAAACCACCACATTTACTCTCTATTAAATTGAAACTAACCAATGGGCACACATGCGCATAGAGGGAAGTAAAATTCGTTGGAAATCAAGTATGGGGGAGGGAAAGGAGAGGGAGGGGCAAATATCTACCTGACTGGTACAATGAACACTATTCAGGTAATGGGCACACGTACAGCTGTGACTCAAGCATTACAAAAGTGATTCATGTTAACAAAAACATTTGTACCCCTTAATATTCTGAAATAAAAAACAAAAGCAAAATACAAAAAAACAGAAAAAAAAGTGTACAAAACCCACCAAGCACACATTAATTATTCTCCTTATTTTACAATGATCTGTCTTTATCGCCATGGAATGGAGGGCAATGTATTTAATGCAGCAAGCTTCATGAAAGAGAACCTGTTCCTGGAACACATCCTGTTCTGTTTACATACTGAAGTATGGGCAACATCTACCAACCATTCTGCTGATGCAACCTATCTTTACATCTTACGATTTCAACCCATTTGGGATATCTGGTTCTTATTAAAATAAAAATGATTTAAATTTTCTATCTTCTGTCTGCCTTTATTTATTTATTTATTTTTTTTGAGACAGAGTCTCACTGTGTTGCCCCGGCTAGAGTGCCGTGGCATCATCCTAGCTCACAGCAACCTCAAACTCCTGGGCTCAAGCAATCCTTCCGCCTCAGTCTCCCGAGTAGCTGGGACTACAGGCATGCGCCACCATGCCCGGCTAATTTTTTCTATATATTTTTAGTTGTCCGATTAATCTCTTTCTATTTTTAGTAGAGACGGGGTCTCGCTCTTGCTCAGGCTGGTTTCGAACTCCTGAGCTCAAACAATCCGCCTGCCTCGGCCTCCCAGAGTGCTAGGATTACAGGCGTGAGCCACCGTGCCCGGCCTGTCTGCTTTTAAAACTTAAAAACAGGCGAAATGAATTAATATGTTATAGCCATTAATTCATCTGTGAATACACTTTTTGCTGTTGACTTCGATCCATACACAAACTGCATCTCGCAAGGTCCTATCAGTATCAAAGCATTGTGATACACATGTGGCCTGTGGTCATACTGGCTTTAACCTCCAACAGCTTTTCTTGAGATTATAAAAGAAACTCAGGTTGATGAGAAATGTCAGACTTTATTTTAAAAAGTATGGTTTGGCTGGCTTACTTTCTTATGACTTTATTTTCTTACCAGACAACCAACTCCATTTTTCTCAATAATTTTTCTTTTTTTTTTTATAAATTATAAACCCTTGGGATGATTTTTCACTCAATCTTCTCTCTACTCCAATTAACCTGTGAACTTTACTTTTGGTAGTCTGTGTTTTATAAAGAAAAAGACATACTGAATATGCAATTTCTAACTACATATGCCCTGTATCCCACACCTTTTATTAATACCTTCCTCATGGCAACCCTGTAAATATTTATATTTAACAAGAGTTATCTTATTTTCATGAAATCTTTTCTTCTAAGAACAATATCTTCAGTTTATTTAATGTTGGAATTCTAGTTGTTCAAATTCTTTACCACTATGATCATTTGTTTGTTAATATTCCTTTTAAAATATAACACTCAGATAAAAATGCATTATTCTACATGTGCACAGAATTATGGGACTATTTCAACTTTTGTTCTATATAGTGGTGTTTGGCAACATAGAAAGTACTCAATAAATATTAGCTGAATATGATCCTTGATTTTATCTATACTTACCTTCTCTATCAGGCAGAATTCTGAGTAAAAAATAGATTTTTCTACTCCCACTACACAACTTTTTCCTTTCTAGATGCCAGGACCCCCTCCCCCATAGTTGCTAAAGTAGTTGGCCAGGGAGGACACTTAGTGTATTTGGCAAAGGTGCTCATTCTTTCTGTAAAGCACTTGAAGGGGGAAATTCTTGGCAAAGATTGTCCAAGGATAGAAGCCCCTTGGCAGTGTACAGAATGACGTGCAGTGACCAGGAATAGAGGACAACGGACCACATCAGAAATTTATCAGAAAGTTAATGTAAATGATAGAATTTCACAAATCTTTAGAGTTCACAAAAAAGTTATCCAGGGCTCATGAGCTAATGCAGACTAACTGGTGCCTCCTGTTTCTGCTCTGTCATTATCTATCAGTAATAAACGGTTTAATCCTAAAAATATATTATGTGGTTTTCTTTCTTGGCTCTAGATTAAATGTGGAGAAGACAAAACATAACCTTTAATTTGGTTTGACAGGACACCCTACATGATAAATAAATGAATTGCTACTAGTAAAATTACACTCAAAGAATGCATTTTTGGCTCCCAAACAATCACATTCCAATTTCACTTAAAAAGCCTGCTTAAGCCAATTTGTGATGTACTTGCAGAACTATAGGTCCATTATTTCATACCTGAACACTTGGTATTCTTCTACCCTGCACTTTATACCTGCACACATACATACACATCCTTTTGTCATGCTGATTAACTTGTCATAGAAGTTGAGATTATCCAACAAAATAAAACAATAAAAATCTATTATTGAGACAGGAGTCAGACACCCTGCAGGCAGTTAGGGTAGGGGTCAGAAGGAGAAGGACAACAAGATAAGAAAGTCACAATAATGTGAATATGCTTAGCTAAGATAAATGTAACCAATAGGGACCCTTCAGTTATTTTACTTTAGCCATAACATCTTTATCTAAGGTAAAAGGGGGAATTCCTTTAACTGTGGCATGTGCACAGTAGAGGCGACAGTGTCCCTAAATGAACTACCCTCATTAGCATAGTAAAAATCACACCCACCAGCGCCATGACAGTTTACAAATGCCATGGCAACTTCCAGAAGTTACACTATAAAGTCAAGAAAAGAGAGAGTTCCTGGTTCCAGGAACTCCCCACACCTTTCCCAAAAAATGCATGAATATTCCACCTTCAGCTTCGCATATTATTAGAGATTAGCATAAAGGACAGTCCCTCACCCTCGGGTGGCACTGTTCCTTATTGGAGCAGTCCCCTCTCTACCATCTTCCAGAGTGTACTGTACTTTCTATACTGTGTCTTTAACAAATTTTTTTGCTTCGCATTTGACCTTACGTTCAAATTCTTTCTCGTGTGGAGGTCAAGAACCCTCTCTGCTGGCACAGGCAGTGGTCTGCACTGGTATCATTATTAGGTAACTGACTTATATCTTGTAGTATAGTATATTTTTCCTCTCTTGGTCTTCCTCTAGCCTATTTTCTGACTAAATCTGTGCTTTCGCTTTTCTTGGCAAGTCATTCTACATGCTGATATTATTCGATTGGATGGTCCATTCTGCTTGCTTTCATCCTCTCATTTTTATCTTTCTTGGTAACTACAGCAGAGCCATATGAAATATTGGTTTGACTAGTTGGGAATGGAGATTCTAGATGAATAATGTGGTGCTTCAATTCCTCTACGTCAATGCTAGAGATATCTTTCTTGGCTACTTCAATAATTCAGAGAAGTCAGAGAAAAACATCCCTGAGAAATTTTTTTCAAATTGTGCTGAAGGCACAATGGCTGTAAAAAGGCTTTGTGCCAACTGGAAAAAAAGCATTTTTGATAAGTCCATTATTGTATTTATTCTTCCTGATGGACGCAGAACAATGACTTCCCTCATATTTATACAGCGGGCCCAAAAGCACAGCTAATATGTGGGTACTTCAAAGATGTCCATCCTACACATTCTCATACAGCACTGTATGTATTACTTTGATGTAAGAGACTAAAAAACATGTTTAACACAGCTGTCTTCAGCTGCAAGCCCACATTATATGGATTTATTTATTTTTTATTGCTGCATAAATTACCATTTCAGAGGGTTGGGCTGTTCAATTGCCATCACAATTTTTATAAGCACATTTTTGAAAAATGAGGAAGAATCATTCTATGAAATACTAACAGTCATGCAAATGAATGGTGGTTTGGTTACTTCTATGATTAAACATTTCAGTGATTCAAAAATAGTTTTAAAATCAGCTGAATGAAATCGTGCACTTCATTTATAAATACACAGCCCAAGATGAAACTGATGGATGCAAAATGTATAAGCACGACAGGCATAAAAAAAGATATCACAGTACAAAAAAATGGAAAAATGTATACCTACATGTAATACTGTTAAAGAACATTTAGTAAAGAATATTTACTAAGGTAAATATATCAAAATATATTCCATTTCTATATTGTTTTAAGTTCTAAACTAATGATCACATTATATTTATAGAATAAGATGAACTATCACAAAAGTGTAAACTTCTATTTATGTATATTTATGAATAACTATAAAAGCATACTGTATTTGTTAGAAAAATAAAATACAAAAATCATTATGCTAGGCTTTGTAATGTCCTCTCATGTACCTTCAGTAATACTTACACCCGTGCATGTGTGAATAAACACCTATACACATCTCTTCTTTTGGGTGAAGACAAGAAAGTAACATGCAATATGGAATCAGGGAGATCTGTCTTAAACCCCAATTCTAACTAAACTGCACAATGATGCTGGACAAGTTATTGAAACTCAATTTTCCCCTGGTAAAATGGGAATTTATACATCCATTAAATCTGTATTAAATGTCGATTAAGTATCGTTGTAGGAGCTGGAAACACTACTAAGAACAGCCGGGAGATAGGACCTGCAGATGAGGATCTACAGCAACGTACTGAATGTCATGACAGATATGGGTGCCACAGCAGCCTCTTCCTAAATCATTCCAGGAAGGCTTCAGATGTGACCTTCGAACTTAGTCCTGAGGATTAAGTAGGAGTTTGCCAGGAGGCCAGGGACAAGGTTAGGCCTGGGCAGCAGAAGCAACATGGTTAAATGCATGCAGGTGTAAAAGAACCACAGTCAGGTGTCAAAGAACTAAATGCGTCACACCGCAGCACAGGGTGCTCATGAGGCTCAGTGACACAATGCATAGGACAATGCTCTGACAGTGTGGGGAGTATGTTACCCCACACACATGTGCGGGGTCCTTGGGATCATCTTTGCCTCCTCCCTCACCCCTATGTTGCATTAGCAAGCCCAATTATCTCTTCATTTTCACTGTTCCACCAAAGTTCACATCTTCATTATGTCTCATTTGGTTGAATGGGTCCCAACTGTCTGTCCAGCAAACCCGACTCCAAGCTAGCATAATGTCAGGGAAGAAGCACTGGCCTAGGGGGCTACTGGGCCGTTCTGCTGGGGAATAGCTAGAGACCTGGGATATGTCACTCACTCTCTCTGGCTTTCCAGACAAGTCACACTTGTAACTAAAAACAATGCAGAAAGAGTAATAATGAGCACTTATCAAGTGCCAGGCAGAGTGCAAGCCCTGCAAATATATTGTCCCATTTGATTCTTCACAATAATGTTACAGGAATGGTTCTATTATAGGTCCTCAATCCCTTATCCACAATCTGAATCTGAAATCTAAAAAGTACTGAACACCAGTATTTTTCTTTAAGTTTGTAGCAAACTCATTTGAATAAAACCTTAACTGAATGCTTATAAGGATATGTATCATTTTTATTCCACTTTTTGTATATTCCCATATGGCTTGCTATGGTGGGGTGGTTATTCAGCATATATAATGTACTAAACAATATCATCTTTCCAAAAACTGAAAAATTCTGAATGTAAGACTTCAGAGATAGATCATGGATGAGCAAACTGAGACAGACAGAAGTTAAGTAACTTGTTCAAAGTCACACAAACTCCAAAGGCCTCCAAAGACAGTTCTAAGGTACAGTGAATCTCACTTTATTCTGCTTGCTGCACTTACCTGAATTAGGCTTCTCATCACTTCTAAGATAACACTCTCTGCTTACCAATTTCTAAGTAATGTTTGCTCAGAATTCCTCTCTCTCTGCCGGGCGCGGTGGCTCACACCTGTAATCCTAGCTCTCTGGGAGGCCGAGGTGGGTGGATTGTTTGAGCTCAGGAGTTCGAAACCAGCCTGAGCAAGAGCGAGACCCTGTCTCTACTAAAAATAGAAAGAAATGAATTGGACAACTAAATATATAGAAAAAATGAGCCGGGCATGGTGGCGCATGCCTGTAGTCCCAGCTACTCGGGAGGCTGAGGCAGAAGGATCGCTTGAGCCCAGGAGTTTGAGGTTGCTGTGAGCTAGGATGATGCCACGGCACTCTAGCCCGGGCATCACAGTGAGACTCTGTCTCAAAAAAAAAAAAAAAAAAGAATTCCTCTCTCTCAATGCTGCTTTAATAATGTCTACCCATCCTTGGAGGCTCAACTTAAATACCACTTTCTTCAAAATAATGTTCCTGGTTTCCTCAACCACAAGTAAGTTCTTCTATCTCATCCTTCACAGCACTTTGTATCTCTTTATTTTAGGGCACTAGACAAAATTCAACCTCATATTATGGTTATTTGTGAACTCACCTTGTCTCCCAACTATTATAAATTTGTGCCTTCTTTCAGAGCCGGAGGGACCATGTCCCATTCCTCTTTATATCTTCACAACATTCCTCTTTATATCTGAGAGCCGTGCCATGAATATTATCATTGTTCCATAAAAGTTGGTTGCAAAAATAAAAAGCTAACAATATTTTAATTAACAATTTTTGTATTGATATATAGAGATGATGTTTAACACTCATGTAATAACAGGTTTAATTTTTTTCCCTCAAAAAGATCCATTTTCAAGTGGGATTTTCATAAAGAAGGGATTTTATTCTGTTTCTCATGAGACTGTCTTTAAAAAAAGTTGGGAAAGAAAAACAAATCATTTCCACTTACCAACAACCACACTCCAATGCTAGCTCGTTACCCTAGAAATTTAGCTCCCATACAGAAATTACTCCATTAGAAAAGTGAACATGATATAACATCCTTAGAATCATTTCACTATGATAAATTTGATTAGCATTTCCTAACTTTGAGCCATCTCTATCCAAATGAGCTTATCTTTTTAGTGTTGCCCAAAAGATGGCCATAAAGAGAGAACATAATGAAATTTTGGGTAGAGTCTCATTTTATAAAATCTTCGTCTTCTGTAAGAAAAATTATTATTTTAACTGATATATAATAACTGTACATATTTATGGGGTACAGTGTGATATTTTGATACATGTATACCACATCTAATGATCAAATCAGGGTAATGAGCATGTCCATCACCTCAAATCTTATCATTTGTGTTGGGAACATTCTCTCTTTTAGCTCTTTGAAAATATACAATGAATTGTTCACTATAGTCAACCTACAGTGCTATAGAAAACTACTATAGAACTTATTCTTCCTAACTAGCTGTAATTTTGTATCTGTAACCAACCTCTCCCTATCCTCCCTCCCCTTCCCAAACTCTAGTAACCATGATTCTATGCTCTACTTCTACGAGATCAACTTTTCTGGCTCCCACACACGAGTGAAAATATGTGGTATTTATCTTTCTGTGCCTGGCTTATTTCACTTAACAAAATATCCTCCAGGCTCATCCATATTGCCATGAATGGCAGGATTTCATTCTTTTATGTGGCTGTATAGCATTCCATTGTGTCTATATACCACATTTTCTTTATCCATTCATCTGTCTATGGACACTTAGGTTGATTCCACATCTGGGTTTTGTGAATAGTGCTGCAATAAATGCAGCATGGGAATGTAGATATCTCTTTGGCATACTGATTTTCTTTCCTTTGGATATACACCCAGTAGTGAGGTTGCTGGATTCATTTTTTAAAATCTAAAATGAGGCCAGGCATGCTTAGCTTACACCTGTAATCCCAGCACTTTGGGAGGCTAGGTGGTAGTATCACTTGAGGCCAGGAGTTTGAGATCAGTCATCTGGGCAACAGAGTGAGACCCTATCTCTACAATCAATCAATCAATAAATAAAATCTTAAATGGTTTCTTGAAAATGATTGGATCTGAGATTTTTTTATTTTGTTTCCATGAGGGAATTACTGAAGATGACATTTTATTTTATATATATTATTCTGAGTCTATAAATTCTAAATATTTTACTATTAAAAATTTATTTATAATATTTTCCAGAGGAATGGCTTTTAAAAAATGTTTTCTTTTGAAATGTCCATTTCTTGTTTTACGTAAAGAATGACTTTAGGTAGAATTATGAGGAACTTCAAAACAGAATATTAATCTTAAAGAGGACCATCTGGCATAATAATTTGCACAAGGAAATTTTGGCCTGTTTCTATTTTTCTTGCAGTTTTTTCTTTTAGGTTAATGATGTATATATGCATATTATGTGCTTTCGACTGGCTTTCTAGTAATGACAACAGATTCCTCTTATTTCATCCATATTTGTAAATGACTGGCTAGGTGTAGGCCATCAGACAAAGTAAACTAGTCCATAAAGGCACCCATCCAACAGTCCTGATCTCAGTAGAGTCATGCTCCATCTAAAAGATAGCATTCTTTTATTTTTTAGATAAAAATTAGAAATTAAATAAGCTTGGTTAAGATATTATACTATTTTTGTCATTACATGTTAGGGTCTCCATACTAAAATCAACTACTTTTTTTGTTAATTTTGTGGAGACACCAAAAGAAGAATTTTATCCCTATTAGGGCAAAAATCCCATGAAAAAAATAATTTAGGTATATTTACTATCTTCCTTAACATCTCTCATATCGAACCTATCCAACTCTCTGACTCCACTTCTATTGCCCATAGGCCCTCATCATACATATCTTGCTGAACCACTGCAATATCCTTAATCTGAATGCTGCTTTGGATCATTATATCCTCTTAATTTGTCCTCTACTCAGCTGCTAGATGGACCTTTTTAAAATGTAAAGCCTTTATAATGTTAATTTCTAGTCTAAATCTCTATACTGGCTTCCATTGTACCTGGGATGAAGCCTGGGCTCCATTGTGTTGCAGGTTTTCTTTCCATGCTCTGCTACTTGCCTGTTCCTCCAGCCCTACACCCCCTACAAATGGAACTGTGTTCAGTGCATGCCAGTGTACACGGTGTTCTACTCAGAATAAACAGCAGCAAATTCCAACATAAAGATACAAGGTGCTACCATCAGTTAAGGATTCTGCTATATAATTAAGGACTTACTAGAGCATGATCATAGGTTAGAATGAGAGTACAGGACTCCCGTGAGCTGCAATCACAAGGGGAGTTCAAACCCATTCACAGATGGGTTTGAACTTGGACTTCTCCTTGGACCCAGATCAGGTGCTCATGAAAAAGACTGGAGGCAGGGTGGGAAACCAGAGAAAATGGTTGAGCAGGAGGAGAGAACAGGACAGAAGAAACATTTGAAGGGATAATGGTTCAAACATTTTCTAAAAAATAATCAAAGACACCAGACCACAGGTCCAAGAAATCCAGAGAAGCCTGAGTAGAATAAATAACAACAATATTATATCATGTTCTAACTACTCTAAAAATAAAGAGGAAATCTTGAAGGCAGTCAGAAAAAAAAAAAAAGAGACTCATTATATACAGAGGAACAAAGGTAAGAATAATAGCAAACTTCTTGCTGCAAATTATGCAAGCCAGAAAATAATAAAGTGACATCTTTAAAGTGCTGAAAAAAACCCCACTGGACTAAACAGCTAGTTATTGGAGTAAAGGCCTGGTCCAGCATGCGTCCTACTGCAGTTTGCACTTCCCTCGTGGGTACTATTCCTAAGTTCATGGTATCTATATATATGTTTTAGGCATAGTTTAATAACTTACCTATAACATCCAATAAAAACAGACATTACCATCTAATTATATTCTTTACGCATGGTTTCTGTATAATTGTTGTTTAGTTATAGGCAAGAATGAGTAGTGCATGTAGTCCATAATATCTTTTTACTCTCTTTAAGTAGACTAATAATAGCATACTTATACAGCCTTACTATGTTCCACTTTCTAAGTGCTTTATACCTATTAAAAGAGATACTGTACTACTGTTTGCTTGCTAGCCCAAAGAAAATATGCAATAATGGATGCTGTTGATTTTTCTAAGCTTTCTTTCTACAACTCATTGTATTCTTGGCTTCTACATTTGAGTAAGAATGTTCTTTTGTTTTGTTTTGTGTTTTGAGACAGGGTCTTGCTCTGTCACCCAGGCTGGAGTACAGTCGTGTCATCATAGCTTGCTGCAACTTCAAACTCCTGGCCTTAAGCAGTCTTCCCTCCTCAGCCTCCCAAGTATCTGGACTACAGGCATGCACTACCATGCCCAGCTAATTTTTAAATTTTTTTTTGTAGAGAGGAGGTCTTGCTATGTTGCCCAGGATAGTCTTGAACTCCTGGCCTCAAGAGATCCTCCTGCCTCCATCTCCCAAAGTGCTTGAATTACAGGTGTGAGCCACCGTACCCAACCCAGAATGTCACTTTTGGAATGACCCTGACATTAGTATATTCTCAGGACTCTGCTAAGAGGTCCCTTTCCTAGACCACTCTATATCAAATAGAATCTTCTCTTCCTCCATATCTCCCAGTTCTGTGGTCACTTTCTATTGCTTATCCTAGTTTCTTTTTTTTTCATAGCACTTATTTCCACATTTAGTATCATATTATATATTTGTTTGCCTGTCCGTTGTCAGTCTCCTGCATTAGAATGTATGACAGTCAGGACTTTGTCTCCCTTGGTCACTGCTATTATCTCCAGCACTTAGAATAGCTCCTTAGACTAGAAGGAGTTCATTATTTATTTGTTGAGTAAATGCATGAAGAATGGACGAAGTAATGCAAGAGCAAATAAGAGACATTCCTTTCATCTGAGGAATCTGGTAGACTGGGGCTGGGGTGGGGAGGAGCAAAGGCAGGTGGAAGTTGAATGCCTGCTATGTGAACGGCACTCTCCTGGGCTTAACCTAGATCATTGAAGATGTTCAGCACAGTCCCCGGAACATTAGCAGACACTCAACATTATTGCCTATAATTAATGACTGTTATTCTTATCAACTTGTCTTAATAAACCCATGAAAACAGTATTATTTTCTGGTTTTGCAAATTCAAAAAGGTCAAATGACATGCCCATGTTTACAGAGTTAGAAGTGGTGAAGCTGAATCCACCAAGGTGTGGCAGACATTATAGCCTATGTCAAGGGGTGGGAAAGTGAATACTGAAGTGCTCGTCGTCTATCTCCTCAAAGCTCACTTCATCTACTCATTATTAGTTCATTTTGCCTCCCGAGGTTTAAGTTATTATCTTTACTAGAATAAAACTAAATGAAGTTTAATTATGTCATAAAATGACAGGTTTTTTTCCCTTCAGATCTGGGTTTTATTCCTACTTTCTAAGTTGTTTGACCCAATAACTATAGCCTTAAAGAAAATGAGGTAAAAAAATAGGCTTTATTAAAGTTTCAAACAAAAATTCTGTTTGTAAGCCCTTCTAAAAACTGCAGGTCCAAGACATAATAAATCAACCTGTGCTTGAAAGTATAAACTGTATATACTGGCACGCAATTCAGCTAAGATAAAAATGACAAGTCATTCAATGATAAATTGTGCTCTCCATATTATCCAATGGAAATATTCATATTGTCCAATACCTACAAGCAATTAGAAGGACTGAGTTTAACTTTCAAATTAAAAGACCATTAAAATGGAGCACAGTCCCCCAGTCTGTCTCTGAAAAATATTCAGAGAGAACCTTCTTGGTCTTAAACTTGGAAGGAATATGGTACATAGTCTCAGATTTCCTTTTATCACAAAGCAATT
>NW_012149730.1:3778434-3861814 GCF_000956105.1 Propithecus coquereli | reverse complement strand
TAAATATGTAATTTAATATTTAGAAGGAGAATGAATTAATGATCATATTGGGATGGGATTCATAGAATTAAGGTATTAAAACAGACTAGTGTTACACACACACAAATATCAGTGTTTATCTACTGACCTCTTATTAAAAATGTATTCTCAAACCAGTATTTACAAATTCTTAAAAGATCCAGTAATCCCTTATAGAGATCATAGGAAGAGAGATAGAAAAACATATTTTTATTCATTTTGTTTATGCTATTTCTTTATAATGCTCCTAATTTTTCAGAGAATTCACTGAGTTCTAAAACAAATTTTGAAATCCAAACTTCAGCTTTTATTGTTCAGGTGGCCTCATTTTGCTCTTCCTTCATCTTTCTTAATAATTGTCACTCCACCCATTACTCCTATAGTTCGGCACCTAATTTTGTGAATAGATAAAAGGGAAGCTTTTAGTGGTTTCTGTCCCAAATTCTCTGGCCTTTTTCTGCTTTCAGCTTTTATTGCCAAAGGCGTGAAGATCAAAAGATGCTCTTTGCCGAAGTGTTTACTCCCTTGTAACAGACCCTCTCACAACAAAGAAGTTCATTATTTACATCTAACATGAAAGAAAAAGTTCCAAAGTAAAAAGCCTGCATCAGACAGATGCAAGTGATGGAATTTTCTTGCCCCACGCTCATGGAGGTTCACATCATTAACACCCAATCTAAATATCCTCAAGAGCAAAAAACGTATCTTAGGGAAGGCATAAAGCTCTGGCTTTCTCATGCAGTTCCCTGGCTTCCCCCATACCTTCAGTCTTTCCCAACAGAGTGGTGACATGGGCTCATTTCACAAGCACAGAAAGATCTTGCGACAGCCCAGGGAAATATGAACTGTTACTTACCCTGGAAAGAATGGTGAGAGCAGCTGTGCCCAGCAGTAGACAGCACTAGAGGCAGAAAATGGGGCTGTGTTGCCAATCTGTTATTATTATAATAACTAATGGAGAGAAGTAAAATGTACTACCAGTACTTACTCAAACTGGGAGGTTTCTGATGCTGCTGTAGGACATTGGCTTCTTACACTTTCTGATATCATTAGACTTCTTAATGGATTTACAGTCTGTGTAAATTAATGCTATGGCATTAGTTTCACACGTACAAATCCCTGGCATCTAAGTAAACTCAGTGAATGAACAAAACTTTGGCCGGGCGCAGTGGTTCACGCCTGTAATCCTAGCTCTCTAGGAGGCCGAGGCGGGTGGATTGTTTGAGCTCAGGAGTTCGAAACCAGCCTGAGCAAGAGCGAGACCCCGTCTCTACTAAAATTAGAAAGAAATTAATTGGACAACTAAAACTATATAGAAAAAATTAGCCGGGCATGGTGGTGCACGCCTGTAGTCCCAGCTGCTCGGGAGGCTGAGGCAGGAGGATTGCTTGAGCCCAGGAGTTTGAGGTTGCTGTGAGCTAGGATGACACCACGGCACTCTAGCCCGGGCAACACAGTGAGACTCTGTCTCAAAAAAAAAAAAAAAAAAAAAGAGTAAAACTTAGGTACTCCATTGGGTCAAGTTTATTTCAACCTAAGGGAGAGCAATGACTAGTTGTCTTCCTATATGCCCTTATCAAATCCATGAAAAGATTTATTTGAATGACATCTTTTCCCACACTTTGCATATCAGTCTATATTTTTTATGTCTCTGCAATATCGCTATCCTGTTCTTGTCAGCACTGGGTTCCTCTCAGTGATATTTGCACTGATTCACTTACTGCTTCGCCAGACCATATTATCAGTATTTAACATTTTATCCATTTGTTGACTATACTCCTTGTCAGGGTGCTAATTATATGACTAATTCATGTTTTCCACCAAGACTACATATACCTAGGTCAGGAACTCGATCTACATAATTCTACCTGTACAAGGCCACCAAAAGAGTGAAAGGTGCTTTAGGATGACCTATATCCAGATAGGTCAATACGATTATTGACTCCACTATGATTATTCACGCATTCATGCTAGGAAGCTACTCTACTCCCTTTAATGGGAATGATGTTGCAGAGAGAGGGCTGCTCTCAGCAGTTGGAGGGCCAGTGGGTATCTTAGACCCTATCACAGACTCTCCCATGCTTCCAAAGGGTGAAGCCATAATAAAAGCACCTGGTCCAAAGCCACAGCTCACCCAGATCTCTGTCCCTATATTCTGGTGCCAACTTAGACCAGGGAGTAACTTCAGGAGAGAAACTGACAAGGGACATGGCAATTTTGAAAGTGAGATACAGAGAGGTTAAGTGATGCTAACATGTTTTCATCTGCATCTCCTGTGAAATTTCTTTCTTGAGTCTCAGACCTACATTTCCACCTGAATTCTACAGACATCTCACACTCAACATATACAAAAGGACACTCTTCATCTCTTCTTCCAAACTAACTTCTTTCCTTGTGTGTCAGTTATGGGTTCCAGCATTCCACACTCTTAGACAGCAAAATCTGCCAATTCTTGCTTTAAATACCTGGTGAATATATTCCCTCCCCTTAAATCACACAGCTGGGAGCATTTCCAAGCCCTATTCCTTCATACAAATGACTGCAACAGCTTCCTAACTAATCTTCCTGCCTCTAGTCTTTCCCCCTTTAATTGCATTCTCACCAACATTTATCTATAATCCACTCATGGCATTTTGTTTCTTAAAATCTTTCAATGGCTGGCTGTAACAGAGAGGGATAATGTTTAAGGTCTTTAAAATGGTAAAACGTCCTTCAAGATCTGCCCCAGCTTCTGACTTTACCTCTATCACTCTCTCTTACCTATTCTACCTCTCTCTTTTCCAGTTTCTATCCCATATACAGAATGTCTTACCATTTACTGAATGGACTGTATTTCTTGCTCTTTTTAAACTCCTGTGGTGCTGTACATACAATGTCTAAAATTATCCTCCCTACTTATCTACTAGTAAACTCCTACAAGGAAACCAGGGACATGCTAAGTTTCAGTTAGGCAAGGAGGCAGAGAAAGTATTCTGCAATCAGGTAGAAGAAGTTTGGGAGTGAAACAATACAAATATTAATAGATAGGGTTGGGGGAAACACACACCATGTAGGAATGAGACATCAAGACTAACTAGGGAACCACATTTATTTCCTTTATAGCATCTATCTCAGTTTATTGCACACCAAAAGGAGTTCAGTCTACTCCACCTCACATATTGCAAGGAAGGGCAGTGACAGGAGGGTGGGAATTCCTTATTCAGAGAGAAACTGCTGCCTCTGGAGTCAGACTGTCTGGGTCTGAAACTGGGCTCCACAACTTAGCAGATGACCTTGGGCAAGTTACTTATTACTTCCATGCCTCCACTTCCTCAGCTGCAAATGGTAGCCTACTTCAGAACGTAGTTATGAGAATTAAGGCCAGGCGCAGTGGCTCACTCCTGTAATCCTAGCACTCTGGGAGGCTGAGGCAGGCGGATCATTTGAGCTCAGGAGTTTGAGACCAGCCTGAGCAAAAGCGAGACCCCCCCCCACACACCACCCTGTCTCTACTTAAAAAAAAAAAGAAAGAAATTAGTTGGACAACTAAAAATATATAGAAAAAATTAGCCGGGCATGGTGGCGCATGCTTGTAGTCTCAGCTACTTGGGAGGCTGAAGCAGTAGGATTGCTTGAGCCCGGGAGTTTGAGGTTGCTGTGAGCTAGGCTGATGCCAGGGCACTCTAGCCCAGGCAACAGAGTGAAATTCTGCCTCAAAAAAACAAACAAACAAACAAAAAAAACAACATAGTTATGAGAATGAAAGATTTAATACATGCAAAGTATAAGGTTGAATCATATGAAATTACCATTTTCATAGGTCAAAATGATCAAATACCAGCAAGTTCATATGGCTCAACCAAATATTTAAATCAATGCTTCACAGCATGCACTTGAAAAAAGTTATTATTATTCCTTCTCATAGATGGTTCTAAGCCATTATCCCTCATGCCTCTTTTGTTAAATTTCATATTACTCAATTATCTTTTCTCATTGATGTCCCCTTACTAATTTCCTGGTTCCTCTAGAACAGTTATTCATGACTGGGAGCACTTGGCGAAAATCTTTAAAATATCCCTTATCTTCTCATCATCCTGGGTGACTTCAGTATCCATCTAGACAACCCATCCAACAGTCCATAAATTCCTCACTGTCTTTATCTCCATGGTCACTGATACCCAAGGTCATATCCTGAAATCAATCACTGATGAAGCTGCTTCTCATCCAATATCTGAAGATGACCACAGTCCCTGATCCTTCTAGTACTCCCATGCCTTTGCCCTTACTACCTCTGCTCTCCAATCTAGGAAACCTACGGCTCCTTGACCCGTCTCCTGGCCTCACTGCTTTACCCAGAGGGGACAGCATGGTTCATCACTGAAACATTCTCTCACCAATATATTCAACTATATTGGACCTCTGTTGTTTTGCTTACCTCGTTTAATAACCCCCCCACTACAGGATGAATTCAAACATACATTTTGTATATTTCTGTGACCCAGTTGTTGAGCTCAATTGGAAAAAGTCAGCTTTCAGACTGGTGTCACAATAAATTTGCAGTCCTCAATCTCAAGTAGGCCATCAACTCTGCTCAACCTCCTACTCGTTCTTGCTTAGCTTGCTCTTATTTTATTCAGCGACATTTCCAAACTGTCATTATTCTCAAGACCCCAACCAAAGCCACATCCTTCTTTGCAGATGAGATCATTTTCTACTTCAATGAGACAATTACACATACATTGCTCCTCTCCCCTCCTTAGATACTTCTGGAACTATCCTTGGGCACTTTCTTTCTTTCTTTTTTTTTTTGAGACAGAGTCTCACTCTTTTGCCCGGGCTAGAGTGAGTGCTGTGGCGTCAGTCTAGCTCATAGCAACCTCAAACTCCTGGGCTCAAGTGATCCTCCTGCCTCAGCCTCCCGAGTAGCTGGGACTACAGGCATGCGCCACCATGCCCGGCTAATTTTTTCTATATATTTTTAGTTGTCCAATTAATTTCTTTCTATTTTTAGTACAGACGGGGGGTCTCGCTCTTGCTCAGGCTGGTTTCGAACTCCTGAGCTCAAACAATCTGCCCGCCTCGGCCTCCCAGAGTGCTAGGATTACTGGCGTGAGCCACCGCGCCTGGCCTCCTTGGGCACTTTCTTTCTCCGACTCAAGGTCTTGCCCTCCACATGTGGCCCCCATCTTCTTTTAGCACTCCCAGGACCTTGCCCCTTTATTTTCTAAATCTTCAACTTCTCACAGCCTATTAACTCTTTCCCCTCAGCCCACAAACCTATTTAATTCTTTCATCAAATTTTTTTTTTTGCTTCTTGAACCTGGTTTGTCCCCTAGAAACCATTCCTTTTCTTCTCTTCTAAGCTAAGTGACTTGAAAGAGAGGTCTGTGTTTACTCTTTCAACTTTCTCACCCTTCCCACTTACTTTACAACAGGCCACAATCTCATTCCTGCCCTGGACATTGCACTGAAAACTTCTCTGATCACCAATGAACTCATAATGCCCTACCTGATGGACATGTACCAAATTTCTCTTCTAGTTTTTTCTTATTTCTCTGTTTCCTTTCCAGTCTCCCTAATGGGTTTCTCTTCTTTTGTTTGCCCCTTAAATATTTGTATTCTTCAAGGCTTCACCCTTGGTATTTTGATCTTTCTATACACTTTCCTAGTGTAATTTTATTTGCTTTTGATTTTGAACACCACTGATACAGAGTGACTCTCAAATCTGTATTTCCAGCCCAGATTCTCTCCCATCCCCTGCCACATTTATTTACTTGGATAGCCCACAAGGATTTAAACCCCACAAACATCATTCAGTCATTTTTTTCCCCAAAACATTTCTTTTTTACCCAAACTGATTATCAATTATCAATGTGTCCCAAAAATTTATCTCGATGACTTACTTCATACTACCAATAAGACAGCCAGAGAGGCCCTTTATCTCAAGCCCCATTTCTCATTTCTACCCCCAATTACAATTTAGGCTATGATAATACCAAAGTTTCTTTAGTTTGCCATTTTCTGTTCAAAGAAAGCTAAACAGTGGGAGCCTTTGAACATGCTAATCTCCCAGCCATGAATTCCCTTCCCATGTTCTTTTCAATTCTTAAGACTTTAGGAGAAGTCTCATCCCTAAATTCCCATGCAAGGCTAGGTGCCTTCAATTATTGGATTTACAAGAATATGCTAAAATTATCTATTTGCACATGTCTTCTCCGAGGATCTCCAGGGTAGAAATTATGTCTCTCCAATGAACAGCATACTGATTGGTACATGGGTAATAAATGTTTAGGATTGCCCAACTAGATGTACTGAAATACTGAGGTGCTTTTCTGACTCTCAAGCACTGCTGTACTTATCTATTTGTAAATTCCACTCCTTCTCCTTGGTAAAACCAGGTTAACTTTCCTGAGCATGCTATGTCTCTTTCATTCTCCATATCCCTCAAAATCATGTACATAAAAGGCACTCAAAAAAAATATTAGTTGAATTGAGCTGAAATGAACAGATAAACACTCCTATATCTACATCTTCTGTCCCTGGGATCCTTTAGTGTGGTTCTGTAGTTCAGAGCTAAGATTTCTCAGGTGTCTTTCAGCGATTACCAAGGTCCAAAAGAGTGTTATCAGAAAATGTCCTGACTGTTCCTTAAGCTCTGGATGTGTCACAAGAGACCACTCTAATTGCATATGTGGGATCTCCCATCCAGGTGTAGGGACTTGCCATATTTCCTTAGTTTGTAAAACAAGGAGGCATGATGGGACTCTTAGCAGAATAAAAAACTCATTTGATGAACTGGATCGCTGTGTACCATATTTCCTCCGGCAGTGCATTAAATTCAAGCTCCTATGGCCTGAATTCACTTCCAAAGAGTTTCCATTTCCATTTCCATTCACTCCTGAAAAGAAGCTTCACTCTCAATGTATGTAAAGTGTGCTGAGCTCTCTATGAAAGGAATGATGTAAACACAAGACAGCATTAGCAACATTATCCTCTGGATAATCTCATGAGGTAAATATTAATGTTAGAGGGAATATTATTTTACAGGTGGAGAAGTCAGCTGATTTGCTCAAAGTCAGAGGTGGTGGTAAGAACCAGGAACATACTCCAAGAGTCTTGCGCTTATATCCATTGCCAGACCTAATCCAAGCTTTTCAAAAAAGTCCTTCTTAGAGTGTGAAGAGAGTCTAAGAACTTTATCTTTTCTTTTTTGGACTGTTCTTGCCATCTCTCTTTTCTTTTCTTATCATTTCTTCTCAATAGGGAACCCAAAAGAGAATACAGTTGTCACTTAGTAGCCATCCAACCCCCCACCTGTATAGCATCTGGGGCAGCACAGAGGCTCAGTCAGGCATACTCCACTTATTTTCACCCAGGGCTCTCAATCAAGGCAGCTCAGGGCTCTGCCAGCTTGAGTTAATTCAGTTCAAGTAAATCACTGTGTTGTCCAAGTATGGTATGCTCTTTTGAATAAATTATCTGCAGTTATGTCTCGTATAGGTGGACCATATAACTTCATAGAGATCCTGCTTTCCAAATAGTTTTTCGACTTTGAAACATTACATTTATTAGGACAGCTCTGACTAAGTCTATAAACTATTTTGAAGGGCCCCTGCACAATAGCAATCATTTATGGAGAAATAGAAATCTGCTAGACTGCATTATTGTCTAGTTCCAAGCCCTAAAATTTTACATAGCGCCACTCCCCCCCCCAAATCACAATTATCTAAAAGGATTCAGACTTTAAGTTGAGAAAAACAATAGGAAGGGGAAGTGGGGAGGGAATAAGAAAGTGAAGAAAAGAAGAGAAAGAAAAAGGAAAAGGAGAAGGTTTTTTCTTTGTGGAAAAAACCCAGCAACTTGTCTCCTACATTTAAGGAGAGGGACAAAGGTTTGTTAAGGTGCTACAGCTGGTCACTGGCATGTTTAGATCCTGTGGGAGGGGCACAACACATCATTTATTCAATAATTGATTAAGGACTGATTATATAACAGGCACGGGGTATATAAAGATGAACTGAGATATAAATAATCATAATTCATTGAAGTAATAAATTTAATTGTTAGTAGGTATATATGCAATGGAAACAGAGGAGGAGGAACTTGAAAAGTTGTTAAGACTTTATTTTGCCTTTCTTGACCTCAGTTCAGGTAGAATGAAGATTTATAATTTGGAGATGACAGACTGGATTTCACTGACACGAAGACCACATCCCTGCTTCCCACCGGTTGACACATAATCATAACAGCCAGCAGTGTGCTGGAAAATGGTTAACAAGTGGCTCTCTGGAAAAAAAAATCTATATTTGTAGCATTTGCTGATTTCCATGGTGCAAATATATCCATAATGGTTGACTTCAAGCTACGAACATGACCTCAGTGAACATGGACCTGGGAAGAGTACAGATATAAATAACCTCAAAAGGATAGATAAACACAAAATGTAATAAAATAATTGGGAAGTGATGAGTTTTGAGCACTTGTTATCTTTGTTTTAAAAATAGTTGATTTAACTGCAAGTTGAAACAATTTAATTTTAACAACTAGCTCACAAAACCTCTGAAAATTTAACAGTCATGAGCCAGTAAGGGCCAGCTCCAACATACACTGGACTCACACCCTAACCATGCCAGGGGGCAGAGGTAGAAATCCTGACCCATGTTTATCAAAAAGCTGTTGTTTGCATCACTCCCTGCTGTCCTCTCCTCACCTACCCCAGGCCAAGATCAGAAACAACTAACCCAGGTTAGTTGTGTCCCTCCATTTGCTCTCTTCTCTGCCTGCAATGACCCTCAGTAACTCATACCAGCCCTCCTCCAGGAAGAGAGACTCCTCAGCCTGGTACTGACGTCCAACAGAATGGGTTTGCTGTTCACTAACTATTAATATTAATTTTATAAACATTCAGCAAATGGGGCTACTATTATTACTGTCACTCAGGGCCCTCCCTTCTATATGTATAGTTTGATTCAAGATGCCACATTTAAATGTAGAGTGCAGTGGTGCCATCATAGCTCACTGCAACCTCAAACTCCTGGGCTCAAGTGATCCTCCTGCCTCAGCCTCCTGAGCAGCTGGGATGACAGGCACGTGCCACCATGTCCAGCTAAGTTTTTCTATTTTTGGTGGAGACAGGGTCTCTTTCTTGCTCTGGCTGGTCTCGAATTCCTGACCTCAAGCAATCCTCCCGCCTTGGCCTCCCAGAGTGCTGGGATTACAGGTGTGAGCACCCTGCCCATTTTCAAGTTTTAAACTTTTCTTAGTAACAGCAGATTTTAAGGCTGGGCAGGTGGGAGGTGTAGAAAGGAAGGGCCACTGGTGGGGGAGGATCTTCACCCCAAGAGATCTGCCTAGAGTAGACCTTTCCAACTTCTGGCCATTTCAGGCTCCTAAGCCCACCCAGCCTATGGACCCTGCTGAGGGGCCTTCCCAACCTGGTCCCAGGTTAAGAAACAATTTCCATGAGGACTTATTCATCTAGAATTTGTGAACATTTTATTTATTTAAGAGATACTGTGAGAGCTACCCTTGTAAATATAAATTTCTCTGTTAAAACACAAACAAATGTAGAAAAGTATCTGGAAGAAATTCAGAGAGCAAAAGTTCAATATTTATCTCAATTCTAAGGGTCTGGAAAATTAGTCATGATCTTGAAAGAACGTGCTGCTATATCCACAGAATACATGATGCAGGAAGCAGCACATGCCGTGGCACCTGACTGGGCAATAGAGATAAACGCAACAGCCTGCACTGGTAAGAATGTATTCAACCTTTCACCCTTGATAAAAAATTATAAAATCTCCACATAGCTGAAAAACATAAGAAAGAAGGTCATAAACCGCTTAGAGTCAAAAGAAAAATACCTGACTCACATGTTTGTCGTTTCACAACTTAAGCTCATGTCCTTTCTCTCACAGTGGAGACTAAGTGATCTGTTTGGCTAATAGGATTAAAATGTCTTCAGAAAACATACTCTCCTGAACCAATGTAATCTTTCAAGGTAATTACTAGAAAATACATTTATTTACAAATTTACTTTATAAATTTGTAATTTACTATAATTTATTTACAGATACAATGGTACCTAAATGTATTAGGTACTTCAATAAATATAATGAAAAGGATCATGTTCCTTTTTTGTTTGAAGAACATTTTCATATACAAAGTCTCTTCAACCCTGGGAAGTTATTGTGTCTGTGCACTGCAGGATTGGTATTCAACTGATCTAATATTAACTTAGGAAAGAGAGTTCTGACAGTTGTTAGAAACACAGCGGATGAGAGGTGTGTGAAGATATGATCCCTCCTGGGCAGCCTGGCACCACTCGGGCCAGTCAGTGTCCTTGGGGACCGCTTGCTTCAGCTGCCCTCCAAAAGCCTCCTCCATTTATCTGAATGTCCTGGACAAATATCACCATTTTCTCTGTGAGCCACATTGAGAAACATAGGTTAGGAAGCACTAGCTTAGAGAAGAAACTTTTTTTTGGTTCTAAACACACACAGAGAAGATCACAACACGAACTGGATTTAATGTCAGTAAGATATTGTGCAAAGAGCAGAGTTAGGAATAAGATTTGGGTCCTGGTTTAGGCTTCCTCACTCCCTACGTCTGAGCCCTGAGCGGATCACTTCACCTGTCAGGACCTTGACTGCCTTACTGCAACAGAAGTGGACTGGACTTGCTCCCCTTTAAGAGCCTATCCAACCTGAAACCCCTACGTCTCTGACACCATATGCCTTGTGCTAGGCCAGGGGATGTGGGGAAAAGGGAATAAACACAGACACTGTCCCTCTTCTCAAGGAATCAGTAAGCTAGCTAGAGGCAAGATCATTAATTAAGATAGATATTAATAAGTAAAAATGAAAGATAACTGAATTGTAATAGGCTTGGAGGACTAAGAATTATGATTATTTATAATACCTCAATGGTACTTCCTACTGAGCCCATTAAATCTGTAGTATAAATTTATATCACAGAGCTAGTCTACAACCTCTGTTTTTATTTTAATCATGTAAGAGACTAATCGTTATGTTCCAATATTCAAACATGGGCTTGAAGATTATAATGCAATGTGAAATTAATAAATCAGTTTCACCTTGGTTGTACTTAGGAGCTCTGGCCTGGCATATTGAATATTTTCATTTTGACATACTTCAATTAAGTCATTAACAAACCAATGTATATTCAGATACCACCACCAAGGCAAGGAGGGACATTCTTTGCTATCCTTCCAATGCTTTCAAGCGATTGCTCCCATTTTACTTCTTTTTGAATCCATAGAGACCCTCATCATTTTACTCCTCTGCTAGTATCCTTATATATCAGCCCTCTCTTATTGTCACGTCTTTTTCTATTCAGTACAGGTGTGGATCATTACTTCAACCGTTTTCTTACTGTCCCCAAGAAGCACTTACCTGCACACACTCGACACAGGATCAGTTAACACTAGGGAAACATTATTGGTAAAGCAAAATCACACATTTTTCTGGGGCAACTATATATTCACGGTTGCCAGCATTAACTGGCATGGTCTGGAAAGGTTTCCCTAGAAGTAAAAGTATTTCAAACTCTTTGGTGCACTGTTATCCTAATTATTCTACCTTCTGTAGGCAGGCTAAACCCTCTTTGACATGGCAGGAGGCAAGGAGAGCAAGTGAGGCTGCAGGCAAACTCAACTGCTAGTAAAACCCAGGACAACGCCTGAAAGCCATCAACAGAGTGATCTCCTCCATGTAGTAATACCTATGGGTAAGATGTGAAATGTGGATGAATACTTCATGTATGTTGGTCATGACCACACCAGTGAGTGTGTGGTTGTGACCATAAACAGCAGGCAATAGCCATGTCTCAAGATGTTTTTAATTTTTCAGGCTCAGTGTATTTTCTTTAGCTATAACTTAAATCTTTCCCCAGTTGTTCTTAGGGCCTGGAGTCAAAAGTCCTAGTTCTGCCTGGGTGCGGTGGCTCACGCCTGTAATCCTAGCACTCTGGGAGGCCGAAGCGGGCGGATTGTTTGAGCTCAGGAGTTCGAGACCAGTCTGAGCAAGAGCGAGACCCCGTCTCTACCAAAATAGAAAGAAATTAATTGGACAGCTAAAAATATATAGAAAAAATTAGCCCGGCAAGGTGGTGCATGCCTGTAGTCCCAGCTACTTGGGAGGCTGAGGCAGTAGGATTGCTTAAGCCCAGGAGTTTGAGGTTGCTGTGAGCTAGGCTGATGCCACGGCACTCACTCTAGCCAGGGCAACAAAGTGAGACTCTGTCTCAAAAAAAAAAAAAAAAAAAAAGTCCTAGTTCTGCCACTTGGCTTTCTAACCTTTGGTAAGTTATTTAAACTCTCTGTATCTGGGGATAATACATACCCCATAGAGTTAATGTGGGCATTAATTTTTTTAGTAAAACAGGGCCAAGCTTACAGTGCTGTGTGTGTTTGTTGTTGTTATCATCATCATCTTGTGTGTAAGCCACCCAAACTTTCTCACAGTCATAAAAATGTTAAAACAGTACTATCTCTTCCTCTTATTTCTCCAGATATGTTGTTGCTGAGGAAACAGTCATGCTACTGAGTGAGCCATATCTGTCTAACCCTAATGACTGAATACATTCTTTCTCTAACAAAAAAACATAATATGCAAAATATTTCCAAACCTAATGACCTCATACACAATCTTTTATGTTGCCCATAGTTACTGTGTACTCAAAAGAATAATAAACCTCCTTCTTGGTCAGGACTGCCCTTCATTCTCTACTCTTGGAGGCTTGACCTCATCTCCCCACCTGGCATCCTTGCTTTCTGCGGTAGCACTTTTGCATCTTTCTCCCCATTCCTACCTCCCATTTAGTGCCTCGACCAGACTGCACCACCTTCACGATGCTGGACTCACCATGTACCCCCTCACATTCAGCCTTTCCAGCAAGCTGGTCCTTCTTCCTGGAATACTCTCCTCCCCTCATTTACCTTGCTTCTTGGGGTAACTCACAGTATGCTTCAAGACTTTGCTTAATTGGTGCATCCTCCAGGAAAATTTCCTTGACATCCCCAACTCCCAAGCCTAAATTTGGTGCCCCCACTATAGCCCTTGCCATTCTACTATTATTGGATCAGAAGGTCCCCTAGGGCAGGGGTCACAGACTACTTTGTCTTCACTGCTTCCTTGGTTTCTAGCTGTGTCTAATTATACATAGTTTGTGCTCTACAAATGAACTATGACAGAAGAAAACAGGTTGACAGACTTGGAGATGTTTGACATCTCGAAAGAGGACAAGGCAAGATCCCTGTCATTGTCTTCAAATATCTACAGATATCTTGGAAAGAGAAGAACGTTTATTCTATGTAACTTCAGAAAGAGGCACCAGGACCAAAAGTAGAGGTTCTGAGGAGCCTTTTTTCAAAATAATGCAATAAAGAACTTCCTAAAATGTAGAGCATGAGATACTTTGAGCGGTATTCAACGGCTTGTCACTGGATGGGTTCATATACTGGCTGGCAAAAAGGGACTGGGTAATGCCTAGTCTCCTTGCAAAGTTAAGATTCTGTGACTAATTATATTCTACTTCTGGGCACCTGGGTATTCATACGTAGGGTAAAAGTCATTCTGGATACATAAAAAAGATCAAGGGTTTTATACATGCCTGCCACCCCATGGAATATGGGGGCAAAGAAATATTCAGAGGACTTTAAACAAAACAAACAAACAAAATAATCCAAGCCACAGACCCAGCATATCAATGCAGGGACAACACCCATAAGACACAAGTCTGGTTCCTCTCGGGCATTCTCCACACCACCTCCCTCATCCTGGAGGAGGCAATTTAACTTTACAACTTTCAAGAAACTTCCCATTAGAAGTGGTTTCAACTTTAGATTTATTGCATTTTCCAAGGTTACGTCATTTGGGCTGTGCATAATCCAGAGGGACTCAAGGGGGCCACACTATAAACTGTTATAATAAATATTAACGAATATCATGCCTGATAAAACCTGCAATCTGCACACACACACACATACACGCACGCACCCACACAAAAAGGGACTTTTCACCTTATATGGTTACTTTTAAAAATTGACTCTTTTTACATTTCACTTTGTTGGTCTGCCAAACACACAGAGTACATTCACTTTAAAAACACCAATTAAAAATATTAACAACACGAAAATATATAAACGGTGGTTTAGAGCCAAGGGTACATAAATTGACATGGATTCAGACAGTAAGTAAACATAACACGAGTAACAGAAAATACTACATCATCCAAAAGGAAGCAAGAACAATAGCCCTGAAGCTGATGCCCTCATTCCAGTACCCCAACTGCTGACTCCCCAACCTTGAGAAGGCAAGGGAATGATTCGGAGGCAGGCAAAGTGATTGCAGGAGGGAGGGGTAGACAAGGGGCAAGAACGATTTGAGCAAGACCTGCAGGAGGTGGGAAGGATGGAGATGATTTCACTTCACAATGTAATCTAGGGCAGCCCTACAGGCTTTTATATCTTTAATCAGCAATGCTGCTTCTGCAAGTGTTTGAAATCCTTGACTTTTCCCCTTTGGAGAAGGACAAACACCTGGGCCGACTAACTCAGGAGCAGCTGTGGAAAGAGGGCTGGGCTGAGAGTTAGTCTTTGGACTGACATCCAGGTTCTGTCACTTAACTTCTCCGAGCCTTTGTTTTCTCATCTGTAAAATGGGGATCCTAAAACCTACCTCACAGAGTTGTTGAAAGGAATAACTCAAAGCAAGTGTGCAAAGGTGACTAGGTAGAAAAACATACAGAAACCACTGATTTTGTATGGAGGGAAAAGAACCACTCTCTGGTACTTGGTAGGTAGAGCTACCACTGTTTTTTCCAATGTTGAACTTAAACCAGGTTGTGATGGAGCCAATCATTATAACACTGAGAGGCACGATGCTGTACTCACTGTAGAAATTAATTTATGAATGAAGGAGGGAGGCAGGAAAGGAGGAAAGGTGAAAGAAAACATTAGGCATAACTCCCACTTTTCTTTCTGCAAGTGACAGATGAGCACCCTCAACGCCAACTTCACTGTACCTCTTGGGAGTGGTCTGAGTCTTATTCCTACAATTTGCAGCCAGAGGCCCAGAGGACCACACTCCTAATCTTATTGTTGGGCAATTCTAAAAAAATTACATTAGTACAATCTTTTCCTTTGTTTTCTATACAATTATCCTGTACCCTCTGGGAGCTAATTTAACAATTCATTGGAGACTTACTATTGCTCTATCGTTAGAGTCTGTTAGAAAGTAAGTGTCTTTATTACAAGTAATTTTGTTCCTCCTCTCTCTAAAGAGCTGTAGTGTTTTAGTCTACAGATTACTTAATTAAATTTGTCAGACTGCATAAGAAGTTTTACATGTAGAAAACCAAGGCTCAGAAAAGTCCAGAAAATAGACGCAAACCATATAATGAATTAAAACTAGATACAAACTAAACGACTTAATTCCTCTTCATCTTTTTAATATATATACAGAACATAGAATATTGAAGGTCTGGGGAAAATGGAAACTACCTGAATATTTATACAATGATATTTTTTAAAAAATTACATCATCTCCTAATATGCTTTCCAATTCTGTTAGATTTGAAATCTATTTTAATAATTTATCTGAGTAAAAAAATGAACAAATATTTATCAAGGCAACACAATTTGCTCTGTTTTTCACAAGAATCCAGTTATACAGAACTCATGATCTTCACTTTACATATAAGAAAATTTGCTTAGAAAGAACTAATGGCTTCCCACAGCCTCAGCGTAAAGTCTAAATTCCTTAAGAAGCCATGAGTCCCAGTATGGCTGTTTCCAGTTCATTCTGACATGCCCCCCATCCCTCCTCTGCCTCCTCACAAGCCTCCCTACAACCTCAAGGTCTGGCCCCATGATCTCTGCTGCAGGTCCCTGAACAAGCCCAGCTGGCTCATGCCTCCTCCACACCTCACACTGCCTACTCTGCCCCCAAATATCTTCTTCTCTTGCACGAGCAACAAGATTCATTGAAGGATTTTCTGAAATGCTATCTAAACTGCTAAGTGTAGATCCCCATGACCACTGCCCCCTTGGATCCCTCCTGTGGCACATACAACACCTTATAGTTCTTGTTGGCCCACAAACGTCTCTCTTCTTTGAAGGTTCTCCGAAAGGTAAGCCCGAGTGCTATGTCAGTACTTTCCTGCTGGGCTTCGGCCACACACTGCCCACTGCAGCAGCTTCTTTATGGTTGGCCTACCAAGCCCTAGTTCGCTCTCTTCATGGCTCTGCCCAAGCTGCGGTAGTAAAACAGACATCGGGTGGCAGGGTTTTTCCCCTTCTGTTACTATTCTCTTAAATTCAAAACCTCCATTTTATTTTGAAAGAAAGAAAGAGAGAGAAGAAGAAAAAGCCAAACTCATAGAGTCTTGGGACAAACAAGATAAAGGGGGTAGTTTTGTTAAAAAAAAAAAAAAAAAAAAAAAAATAGGCAGGGGGGACATGACAAGCAAACTGACTACGGGTAGCTTAACTTGAGGGGGAAATTCCAATTATAGATGGTATTAAAGAAGTGATTAAAAGTATTGTTTTGTTCCTTGGACTTCTGATGGTATTACCACACAGAAAAACATAATAAGGATCTTGCATATGTGTGTGTGTGTGTCTCTCTCTCTCTCCATATAGACACACGCACATAAATTTTATGTTAGCTTTTCAAAAAATGTTACAACTATTTGTGAAAAACCAGAACATTCTGGCTCCAAGTCTTGGTTGGGCTGGCCTTTCTTCAACTACATACTTTCTGTTAGGGCTTAAAATGTGTGGAAATCAGAACTCTTAAGAGTAGCTGCTATGCAAACAATGCATGTGGTTCATTCACTACTTTTACTACTTTCCATACTTTTTCACTGGCTTGGCCCTTTGCTCCTACCAATGTTTCACTGCCAAATCACAATACCCTGATGCATGTTTTCAAGACACTCCTTTGCTTTATACAATATTTTTTGTTGTATGCCAAATAAAAAATAAACTTACAAACATAAAAAGTATTTTTATTCTTACAGAGGGGAGTATGTTAAAGGGGGAAATGGGAGGTAGAAAATGGCACCAGGATTTCTAGTCTGGGAAACTGGGAAAAGGATAGCATTATTATTAATAAATCCAGTTAGAGGCCTGGAGAGGAGTATGAGGATTTCTTTAAGATGAAGTTCCCTGGATTTGGAAATTAGGGAGCCATTGGTAAGGGCAGAAGTTGGCCCGTAACTAGGGGATGGGAAGTGAGGAGATGTATAGAACATGTTTGAGCAATGTGCAGATGGGAGAGAAACTGGTGGGAGGGGGGGAACAGTGAGAGTGAAGGTTTTATTAGAAAACAGCACCACTGGGCATGTTATGAAGTTATGGAAAAAGAATGAGCAGTGGGAAAGAAACTACAGCTACAGAAGGAAAGGAGGTATTTGATGGGCAAGATGCCAGGGAAGATGCCTATGATCCACGGCTTAGATGAGACAGACTTGGAAACCAAGGGGAACACTCTTCTAAGACAGGAAGAGGAGAAGATGTGTAAAGAAGGGAAGAGGTGTTGGGGGCAGAGAAGGGGGAACAAAGAAGAATGGTTACTTGTGAAAAGCGAGAACGGTTAGGGAGTGAGTGGAAGAGAGGGCATGAAAACAGTGGAAAAGGTGTGGAATCATGGTTTAGGGACGAGACAGAGGCCATAAGGAATGAAGGAAACTATTATTGATAGTAAGGGCCAATTTGAAGCTGGAAGCTTAAAAACATGTTCTTTAAGTCAGTCAGTCAGTCAGTCAGTCAGTCAGTCACTGAACATTTATTTAGCAACTCTGAAGTGCCAGGCACCTTACAGCCTAGCCAAGGAGGACTCTGGCATCCAATCAGGAGTCAGGCAAGTAAATATACCACAACACACTGTGGTAAGCACTTTGTTAGCGGTCTACACAGGATATATGGGAGAACAAAGATACATTTAATCCGAGGGTGGAGTAGGGTGTAGTTTCCTAGAGGGGGAGTTGCTGAAGCCTATCTGTAAACTGTGAAAATGAAAACTCCATCTTACTACCTTCCAGGAACCACTAATGAAGAAGGCATATAACCATATTCTATGTAAAATCAAGCCATTGCACACATTGGGCACTGAGGGCTCTTGACCATTATGGTTCACGATGTAATTTCATTATCACCGATTATTTAGACAGACAAGACTAACAAAGCTCCACCAGAATACGATTTAAACAAAAATTTTCAGTCTTTCACAAGCAACAGAGTGTCTGGCTGTGGCTGTATATCTTTAATATTAGAGTTCTCAAGCATTGCTGGGAACTAGTCTGTGAAACTGGCTTCCTGATTCAACTTGGGTCACTAAATTCCGGTTTAATAATTACTTGTATTTTATTATCCTACAGCACCAGGCACAAAACAAATATTTTCTTAAATGCCTTTGCTAAAAAAATCAATTCTCTGGGCTTTGTTTCCATCTTTTAAAAATGTTGTAGGTATCTTATCTTTCTACGAGAAACAAATAATCTAAAGGCCTCTTTGTTTATACTCCATGCCATTTATGACTCTGAAAATCATAGGCTTCACTAAGCTTTGCTAATGGGCTCTGTTCCATCTTTTGTGTGAGCATACAACTTTATTACTACAGAGAGGACTTGCGTTCTGATCTAAGATTTCTTAATAGGAAAAACAGCACTCCGTCGCTAGAATGATACAGTCACAGAATTGGAAGGGGCCTCAAAATCACTTGCGTAATCACTTAGGTGATGAAGGATAAATGACCCAGCACTTGACCTAACTTTCTGTTTTAAGTGAGAGAAGACACCATTTCATTTACCATTAATATAACAGAATCTCTGTGAGAGTCAAATAGATGACAGTGGAATAGCAGGATTTTTCTATTCAAAGAGATTTTGCCTTTGCTGTGATGTACTAATCATAGCTAACATTTATTTAGGGCTTGTTATATGCCAGGAACGGTGCTAAGCACTTTGTGAGAATTATCTCATTTTGTCCTAACAATAATCCTAAGAGATTGTTGCCATTACTATTCTTATTTTATGACAAGGAAATCGAGGCTTAGAAAAGCTGAGAGCCAAATACAGGTTGAGTTCCTGTTCTGATTTTGCCATTAACTGATGGGTGACCATCATTGGGTTACTTTATGTCACTTGTCTCTGTGTAAAATGGGAACAATTATGATACCTATCTCACAGGGTGGCTGGATTATTATGTGAGATACTGGCCCAAAGTGCGTTTACCATGAATCTATTATTCCCTCCTGGAGACAGTGTGGGGTACTACAGAGAATCTGCGCTGTGGAATTAGATGACCTGGGCTCAAAGCCCAGCTCTCCTGATTGTTAGCTATGTGATGTTGGCCATGTGCCTCTCTGCACCTCAATTTCCTTACCCTTAAAATGTGAAGACGAATACTTGGGCCTCACAGTTACAGAAGGACTAAGTGAGATGAGCCTTCATAGAGCTTGTTTAGCCTGAGGCTTCTACAAACTGAGATGCTATCTCCTTTTCTTCTTTGAGGGACATGTGTACTCTCCTGAGGGTAAATTTAAGGGTAACTCTCTTAAAGGTACACAAAAATAAGGAACCCTACTTCTATTACTGCAGGGGAGGTTTAAGGGACCTAGTATTATGTGGGGAAGAAGGCATTGGTCAACCACAGAGCAGGTCAGTATGGGAGGTATGCCTTGTTGCCCTCTGGTTCCAGCAACTGTATAAAGTAATGAATTGCTTCAGGCTTCAGTATCAGCATAAACTGAGATCCTAGGAAAGGCCATCACCGTGGTTTCATATCTATAAAAAGCACCTTCCAGTAGAAATGATGATTAAGAAGTATTTCAGGCCAGGCGTGGTGGCTCACGCCTGTAATCCTAGCACTCTGGGAGGCCAAGGTGGGTGGATCGCTCAAGGTCAGGAGTTTGAGACCAGCCTGAGCAAGAGCGAGACCCCGTCTCTACTAAAAATAGAAAGAAATTATTTGGACAACTAAAAATCTATATAGAAAAAAAAAATTAGCCGGGCATGGTGGTGCATGTCTGTAGTCCCAGCTACTCGGGAGGCTGAGGCAGTAGGATCGCTTTAGCCTAGGAGTTTGAGGTTGCTGTGAGCTAGTTGCTGTGATGCCCCAGCACTCTAGCCCAGGCAAAAGAGTGAGACTCTGTCTCAAAAAAAAAAAAAAAAGAAGTATTTCAAAGGTATTTATAGCATCTTTCTATGAGCAGGATAATGAGGACAGTCCCTACAAAGATACCAATAAAGTCATCTTAGATAATACCGGTTAAATCTGATTTAATTTTTTAAAAATGCAAAGATGTAGGACCCTACTCAAAACTAAAATGGTCTACTGTGTCATGAAATTGAGACAGATCAATTGCCATCTTTCTGGAACACAATCTCCAATCCAGACAAAAGGATGTTAACACATGTACCTCAACTAGCACTCTCAAAGCCTCTGCACCGAAAACACTACTTCACTCCTTAGAACCTCACTGGTTACCTGATCTCTCAGTCCACAGAAGATTAGAAGCAAAAACTAGAACTAGGTAGAAGCTGTGTAGAGGCAGGTGAGAGCAGCAAATAAATGACTGGTTATAACTTGACACAGAGGAGGCAGAAAACAAAATACAAACAGATATTATTATTTAATACCACAAATGCTGTTCATATAAATAAACAGGTAAGTATGGATTATTTTACACATATCTTCATCAAAATAGTTATTTAAAAAAAGGCCAGGCATGGTGGCTCACACCTGTAATCCTAGCACTTTGGGAAGCCGAGGCCAGGAATTTGAGACCAGTGTGGGCAATAGCAAGACCCGCGTCTCTACAAAAAATTTTTAAAAATTGGCCATGTGTGGTGGCACGTACCTGTAGTCCAGCTACTTGGGAGGCTGAGGCAGGAGGATCATTTGAGCCCAGGAGTTTGAGGTTACAGGGAGCAGTGATGAAGCTACTGCACTTAGCCCAGCTAACAGAGCACGACCAGCAGTCGTTGGAAAAGTCACCTCCTCAGACCACTCAGTTCAGTGACAAAAACCAAATCAATAAGATGCTATTCTGGACTCTTTATAGTACATTGCTCATTTTGGGGGTACATTTCTATAACATTCTCTTTTTTTACTATGAAGCAAAAAAAAAATCCAAAATATAAAGATTAAAATTATCCTTAACTAATTCAAATAAAATCCATTAGACAAATTTTTTTGTGTGTTTCTTCTTAGGAACATTCATAGGCAATTTAATAATAACCCTAAGTGTTTCTGTTTTGTCCATTCTTCACGCAAAGCTAGTAAACCACAGATATTATAAGGAAATCTGGGGTAGGAAGAGTAAACTTATGCTCCCTCTATAGAGTGCTTTCTCACTCTCTCTCTCTCTCTCTCTCTTTCTCTCTCTCTCTCTCTCTCTCTGTCATATTTAAAAGCTGTATATCTACAGCTATAAGAATGGAAGTGTTTTCTAGCACCAGAAGTTTAATAAATTGAGAATGTACATGACCCATTCCATGCAGCTTCTATTCCACAATGACTAAGCCAACCATGAATGAACTCTACACAGATCCTGAATTCTTTACACTCGTTCTCAGAGTTGGAAACTTCTGGGCTGGGTGTAGGATCAGCCAGAAAATTCTTTTGTTTCCTGAACATGAATAGACAAAATGACTGCTGAAGAACAGCTGAGGAAAATGTTTGAATTCTACAGTGCAATACCATAATTTGCTCATTATGAAAATACTTTTAGACATCAAGCCAAAGCCAAAATTAGCCCATTGAAACTGTCTTAGTTTGATTTAGGACACAAATTTTGTGATCAGAGACTACATCAGCTCTCAAATAGGAATGGATCCTCATTCCTTTTATTAAATCAATGAAGAAATCACATCTATAGGTAACTGTGGTCTATGTGATGTCAGGGTTCTTACAACCCCTGGTGATGCCTGTTGCAAATCCATATATTCTATTTAACAGTTTCAAAGTCACTCCTAGGTTAAATGCAGAGTTACACACATCCCACTGGAATAAATAGTGATTTTGTGAACAAATTTCACCTCAAGGGCTAGGGGCAAACGTTCTTTCAGATTGAGTTATTTGTAGGTTTCTCCCTATTACTTCATAACATCACCTAAGGCAGCGGTCAGCAAAATATGGCTATTTTGCAAATAAAGCTTTTTGGAACACAGCCATAGCCATTCATGTGTGCATCATTCTATGGCTGCTTTCTGGCAAGACAGAGTTGAGTACTTACAGCAGAAACTTATTTACTGTTTGGCCCTTTACTGAAAATGTGTGCTGACCTCTATCCAATGGTACCTGTTGGGCCAATTAGTCATAGGATGTCATTAGGGAAGAGATGTCATGTGGCGAAGCTCAATATGGTGGGGGCGGTGTGTGTGTGTGGTGGGGAGGTGGTTGCAATGGTGCCACACAAGTGCTTGCTTCATCTCTATTTCCCATCTTTCTCTATCTAATTGTCTAACAGCTTTGTAAATACATGAGCTCTGCTAAGTCAAGTCCATGTGATTTTACCCGGGAGATCAGACTAAAACAAAATCTGGTCAGTTAGTGGCATTCAAAACAAATTCATTCATTTGACAGAGTATGTACTATGTACAAGGTACCAGGGATATAATGGTGAACAGACTTTGTACTGCACTCACAGAGCTAACATCCAGTGGGGGAGGCAGAAATTCTTTAGATAATAATATACATCTAAGTAAAATCGCTACTGTAATCACTGGTCTAAGAAGGAGCTTGTAGTGCTGAGAGAGTTTATAATATGGTTATGAAGTCTGGGAGGACTTCTCAAGGAAGTGTCACCAAAACTATGGGCTGAATGGGAGGGGTTCACTGAGTGAAGAGCAGAGGGAAACGGCCCAAGCAGAGAGCACAGCACAAGAGAAGGCCTAAGGGGTGAGAGCGAGATGGTGAGTGTAAGTGACTAATATAAGGCCAGCACATTTGGAACAGAAAGAATGCAGAAGGGAGGGGCACAAGGTAAAACTGTGGGCCAAACCAAGCAGGGCCTTGGATTCCTCTTAATGAGTTTTGAGTTATTCTAAGGGCATAGTTAAACCCCGTAATCCCTGGGTGACAGTATTTCCCCTTCCAACCACTACTGTCTCCATGATCGGTTTTTCTTTCTTTCTTCTCTTTTTACTCTCTTTCCTTCCTTCCTTCTTTCTTTCTTTCCTTCCTTCCTTCTTTTCCTTTCCTTTTCTTTTCTTCATTCTTTTTTTCTTTTCTTTTCCCCTCCCTCCCTCTCTCTCATTCCTTCCTCCCTCCCTTCCTTCTTTCCTTTTTTCTTTTCTTTCTCTCTTATCCTGAGCCAAATACACAGCTGTTTTCAACATTCACTAAGTCTTCATTACCATATTCAACAAACAAAACACAAAAAGGAAAACATGATGGCAAAGAATTTACTGTGCAGCTTTTTCTAAACATATTAAACATGTATAAAAACAATCGAGTGGCTGCCTCCATTCCTCTTTCTGTCTGGAGAGGTGAATATTGGGAATGATGAGTAGGGAGGAATATTCATACAGCCATGGGCCAGTTCCTGTTGGGAATAGTACACTTTAAAACTTCAATTATACTATCTTATCTGATGAATACCGTTTTGAAGCTGAAAGGGAAGGAAAGTCACCAGGAGAGACTAGTGAAAATAGAAGGTAATATAGAAAAGTGAAAAAAATCCCAGGAATAGGACATGTGAATCATGGCCCGGCCACTTATTAACTTTGTGAACTTTGGCAAGTTACTTAACTTTTCTGAGTTCTTTTTTCCCTACCTATAAAAATGAGAATAATCAAGCATCCATCACAGCATTGTTATGAGAAATAAATGAGATACTGTAAAAGATTTTAAGATCTGTAGGAGTTCTGATATAATTTTCTTCCTTTTCCAATAATATGGTCTATTTCTGATATATAAGCATGGACACAGAGAAACCAGGAAAAGTCAAGAGAAGATATAGATAAGGAAGTAAATGTAGAAAATGTCTTATCTGCAGTTATAGTAGGTGGCTCCTGGTACTTTGTAAACTTTATTGACTTTTGTTCTCTAACCTAATGGTTCAAAGTCACTAACACCTTAAAATGAACTTATCCCCACTCCTCCTAAGCAGGTAGCAAAAATACATAAGATCAAAGGTAGAGATGTATCTTTGATTATGGAATCAAAGCTTATTCTGGATAATAATTAATGACATTTGATAATATTTATAAATTAAAAAACAGCAGCAATACAACAGCTTGGCCTAATACCTCCCTAACACACAAACACATACACACACACACACACACACACACACACACACACACACACACCTAATTAAGAATGTCTTTGGTAGACACTGTGACTGATTTTAAGGGAAAGATTAGCAATATCAATGGAAAGAATACTTTCTACAGATAAGTCTCATTCTGAATCTCAGAATTTAGAAGACTAAAAAGTAATATTATACTTTAGACATAGAATGGCTAAAAGAACCACTACAAATGTTTTACTATGCCACTCTAATCACCTTTGAAGTGTGTTATACCTTTTTAATTAGGAAATTATAAGATAAGTATCATGCACTTCTTTGTACCTCTTAGGAAAACATTAAGTACTCCGAAACACAGCCATGTTAGTGCTCTGAGAAGGAGCCCAAGGTTACTAAAAGTTTGTTTTTTCTTCTTTCAACTGATAAAAGGTACTGAGATTGAAGTCTCCTGTTGAAGGTGGCAGTATAGGTGGAAACATAGGCGCCTGGCTTCCCCAAGTGAAGAATCGAACCACACTATACAGCTGACCTTTTAGACAGAGCCAAGAAACAAAAATCTAAAGTATATTTAAACATTTAAGAAAGAAGCCAATTGCCTATTATGAAGGGTTTTATTTAAATTTAGCTTATTAAAAACAAAGCAAATCACACGAATATATCAAAATAAAATTTGGGCAAACAAGTTTCTTTGTGGGCCGAGCCTTGCCATTTTTAGAACCAGGAGGTTACAAGGGCAAGTTTTTCTTTAGTTATAACCTAAGCATAAATCACTTTGGCTACTTGTTCATAGTTTTTTGGGAACTCTCCCCAGCTTTCACATTTAGGAAATTTTCCAGGTTTTTTGAAATTTACTAACCAAAAGTTATAATATCATGTGACATTCAACTAACAGCAGTGTGCTAAGGAAATAAAATGGCTGAAGAATTCTGGACATATCTTGAAAGAACTGGCCACATTTTAAAGACTACGCAGCTATGAAAAAAAGGGCCCTCATAGAATGGTTGTGTCCTTGGCTGTACAAGGAGGGTATCTAATCTCTACATGCCTGATGGGAAGGAGCTGGGCAAACCCATCTGAAGGCTCTTCCAACCCTGATAATGTTTTATGATTCTAAGACTCTCTTTTCTAAACAAATTTGGTTCTTCTCTTCATGTCCTAAATCATGTACCATTTTACTTTTTGGTACACTGTTTGGTAACCATGTTTTTAACACATAAAATACTGTTTTTTTGGTAACGAGAAAGTATTGAAATGATCACACATTCACTCTAGAGATCAGACATGAAATGCTATTGCTTTAGAAGGAAAAATAATTTCTTATCTTACCACCACTATTATCTAGACAGCTTTGCTTTTCATTGTGATTGAAATATACTCCCCAGGTCTGATTCTCATCTTTTGAATTCAAGTCTACATGATGAAGTAATCTGTAAATATAATACCAGTCTCTTCCATGAAGGGAAAAAATCATGCAAATAATTGTCCTTCCACTGTTAAAGATGAATTACTTGGACACATATTCTAATTCTATTTCGTTTCTAAATTCTGAACTTTCAGGGCCTAATAAGGCGGTCTGTGGTCTACCCCAGTAGTTTCCAATGCCTTCTATTTTTCTTTTTACCTTCTTAAAAATGTTCAAAACAATTTTATGTTTTTAATTTGGTAAGGGGAAAAGAATTTATGGGGGAGGTAGAATAATTGTGAGTTGTGATTAAAAAATGCAGAGGCCACAATCATGACTTTAAGAAAATAAATAGATATTTTTTTCTGAGGCAAGGACAGTTCTCATGGCTTCCTGCCAGTTTTGTAAAGTCCAGACAAGTGGTTAAGGTTCCTTGTTAGCTCTGGGTCCCTTCTGGTTCTATAGTGAAGGCCGCTAAGGTGAGGTGGGCAGGGAGGCAGGAAGGACCCATAAGAGAGTGACTAACTAAATATCCAATAATAGGAGAATGATTGCATAAATAATGGCACCTCCAGGCAATGAAACACTATGCAGCCATTAAAAATCATGGTATGGAAGAATAATGACAATGGATAATATTCCCAAAATAATATGCACAATGTAACAGATACAAAGGGAGAAGAAAGTCTATAAGAAACTACACAAAAAGGTCAAAGGTAGAAATCTCAGCATGACTGAATTAAAGGTAATTTTTTTTATTCTTTGTGTGCTTGCTTCCCCGTTTTCAATGCTGAACAAAATTTGGAAAAATTTTTTTTGTTTAAAAAAGGGAAATGTTGACAGAAATGAAGAAGAAAAGAAAACAACACTAATAAAGCACTCATAGCAGAAGGCAGGAAAATGTTAGCATCTGTGCAACGAGCGCCTGTACCCTTCTGATGGAGAAAATGCCTATGCTTGGCAATCGGTATTTTGTATTATAGAAAACCAGCAAATCTCTACTTTGAAAACTATAGCCAACACATTGGAAGCAGCAGCCTCTATTAAAGGCTAAAAATAAGAATACTCTGGATCTAGGCCTCAACATGTAGACACTACCAAGTTAAACTATAATAATTTCTTATACCTGAAAGTAATTATGGTTTCTATGGTACTGAAGAGAGTGGGTTACAGGCATAAAGTCTCTAATAACACTAATAAAAAAATGCATCCTTTATATTTTCAGATCAACAGTCTATTAGGCCAAATGCCTTCAGCCTATTCTTCAGCTGCAACTGCCTCAACAGGGCAATTCTGATCTAGACATGAGACCATCTGTATCAGGAAACATACCACTGAAATGTTCAATAATAAAAAAACAAAAACAGGAGTCTTGTGTCGGGCTACTACGAAGACCTTTGGACATTGTTTATGCACCCTTCTTAGGATGAGAACTCCTTTTCTATAACAAAAACTTTTCTAATTCTCCACTGATAGTTGTAGCTTTTCCTATTCATTGTTGAGAGAAGACAATCACAAAAGCCTGTAACAAATTCAGAAAACTTTCAAGTAGCTTGTAAGTTATTAATCACAACAGTACCCATTGCTGTTCTGGAGACACATCACATACTCAATTTCTCACGCTTTTGCTATATGGATCAGAGGGCCCCTTTAACAACTCTGAAAGCTCCCAGGGATTCTGGGCTCCCAGGATGAGAACCACTATCATAAAGCATAAACCCTGTAATAGACCAAGACCATAATTTCAAAAAGTTTATCTTTTCATTGGTCATCACTAGAAATACATCTATCAACCATTTGCATTCATACACTTACAAAAGAAATACACAATTTTATGGTAAGCTGCTAGGCAGAGGATATGAAAACAGCCATGAATGAGTCACACACTGTGGGCACCAAAGTGTGTGTGGCACTTCTGGGCTGAGGGGTTTCTCCTATTGTCTCTGTGACAAGAGGTTTAGCATAAGAAGTAGGGATGTGAGACCCCTGATGGATTGGGGGGGTCCTTTTAAAAAAAATATGGAATAAAGTTGCCTTCTCTTTCCTTATAAAGCCTTCCTGTGTCAAGAGGCTGCCCGCCCCCACTCCCAGCAAAAACAGTGGCGGCCCCTTAAATGCCAAAAGAATAATCGTCTGGGTTTTGCATGCTGAAATTGACTTGGCAAGCTCTCTACCTTGCAAAGAATACAAAGAGCTTAGTCTAGTCTGCGTGTAAAGGCTTCACAATCATTACCAAAACATCCAAAGCAACATGCTTAAGGGAGGGTAATGATTCTTTGTTTCTTCCCTTAATTGTAAACTTCTGACATCCATTTATTTACTTATAGCTCCTAGCAGCAGCCACCCTCCTTGGTCAACACACGCTCTTGGCTGCCCTGGGGCTGCCCTGGGTGCTTTCTAACAAAGGGCTGTATGGAACCACACAGAGGGCACAACCCCTATGCTCAATCTATTCTCAGTCCACAGACTCCCAAGTGTCTGAGGTCCAGATCGATGCAATAGAGCTGGAAAGTGGTCTGGGTAAGCTACCTCCCCTCTTTTAAGAGCACAGGGAAAGTACGCCTTTGTAGAGATGAGTGGAACTTTGGAAAAGGCCTGGTCAGCCCTTCTTACAGGCAGCCATGAGGAGAAAACTTTTGTCATTTTGAAGAATCTAGGACTTGACCCAAACTCACAGAATCTAGCTAGAGCCACACTAGCCACGGCAAGAGTTTATCCTTCTGTGTGTGGTTTCCTTGTTGCTTTTTGACTTAAGCAAACCTGGTTTATAACAACTCCTTCCCTACTGCCTCTGGGCTGAATAATGGAGAGCAGTGAAGAGCCTGAATTTAATTTGCACAATGCCTTAATTTCAGATTTGACCAAACCTATGCATTTTTTTCTTTCTTCCTGGGGATCTCTCTGTGTGCTATTCTCTTCTCACCACTTCATGATTCAGGTCTTTGGGTTGAAAGAGCACGGGCCACCTCGACTTCGCTGATGTGGTAAAAGCTATGCCATAACTGCTGAGGAGATGTCTCATCCTACTGTACACACAGATCATTACTCCCAATGAGAAGGAATTCAGGCATTAGAAAATAGGTTTGCAAAGACTGGGTGGGCTCTGAAGCCAGTTGGAATTCCTGCTCTGCCATTTACCAGCTCTGTGGCTTGGGGCAAACTGACTTAATCTCTTTAGGTTTAGGTTACTTTAACCCATAAAGGGCAGATTAATTGTGATAATCTGCCTCTTAGTTGTTTTCAGTACTAAAGGAAATAGTGCATGTAAAGTCCCTTAGCACGGTGCCTGCAGACAGTAAGTTTTGTGTTGCTGTTGTGTTAGAGAAGGAGTTTTAAAGTCTTGTTTGGTGGAAGAGACAGGCCAGTGAGAGCCTGGACGAGTATACCCCTCTGAATCAGCAGCATTCGTTTGGAACACAATTGTTTGGAACAATTCTAGCCAGTTTAGACCAAGAAGTCACTTCATGTCAAGTCCCTCCAAATTGGCAGGATCATAGTTCCCTATCACCCCTCTGCTAAACAACAGGCACCAGTTCTTGGCCAAATCGCAGTTTCTTCAGTTTGCCAATCACCATCTCAGGCACAAAGTAATACGTACTCTTAAAATACTTGTTTAGCACTGACTAAAAGAACTCCCTTCGATGAGGTAGGGCTGAGTAATGTACTCTACTCATGATGCTAAAAATCCATTAGTTATTTTCTTATCTCATTTGATGTCCCAAGAGGGAAGGTATGTCTGCTGAACCAAGAGATAAAGTTGTATCATTATGACATCTCCACCAGGATGAGCTATGAGTTCCTGTCATGTGCCAGGTACTGGGCACAGCACTTTATACATATGATCTCTAATCCTCCCAACAACCCTGTAAGACACTGAGCCCTGAAGAAATGAAGTAACTTGACCCAAACTGGACAGCAAATAGTGAGGGAGGCAGGACTGTAACTCAGCCAGGCTAGCTCCAGAACCTGTGCTCCTTCCCTTGCTGTATGCCATGCTGTTTCTTACTGCTTTGCTTACCTTTGGATTCTAGAAAACAGACTGAAGTTCCAGAACACCAGAAATTTAACATGTAACCAAAGTAGATGGAATATTAAAAACAAAAGCCCTGAGTTATAAATCCAAATATGTAATTTTGTCAAAGGTTTTACCTTATGAAGCTTACTCTGAAAGGTGTCATGGCTGATACATTTTAGAAATGCCTTCAAAATTCCTTCAAAGGCCACACACAAAAGCCAATCCCATTATTTTAAGGTCATAATTGGTTCTTTTGACCAAACACAATATTCGCTGACCCAGACTCTAATTTGATTCACTAGATTTGGTTCCAAGGAAGTTTTCCTTGTTGTTCGGAAATCAAATTCACCTTTAAAGAACCAGGCTTTGCCACGGCTGAGGGACATTTCAAAGCAGATGACTGCAAAAGTGAAGTTCCAAAATTGTTCTACGCCGTGGCAATGTTGTTAAAATGAGGTCACAGCAGTTCTATGCTCCTTGAAATCATTTTCTGTCTTGGCTCTTGGAACACAGCTCACTCTCCTGTTTCTCTGATTCTGCCAGACATCCAGACATTGGTGCTTCTTCCTTCTTTCCCTCCCCTTCCTCACTGTACTCCTTTTCTTTTAAGAAAACCACTTCTTAAAATGTTTACGTATCCAGTACTATGTTCCTGGTATTTTCTTTTAAATATTTTATTATGAACATTTCCAAATAGTAAAAAGCAGAAAGAAGAATAAAATCCATGTACCCATCACCCATCTTTAGCAACCTTCAATATTTTGCCATACTTATTTCATATCTACCTCCAACTTTACTTTTTCTGGAGTATTTAAAAGTAAATCCCAGGATAGCATATCATTTCACACTTAAATACTTCATTGTGCACTAAGAAAAATAAAAAGGACATTCTTTCACAATAAACACAATGCTATTAACACATCTAACAAGATGAACAATAACTTCTTAATATCATATCATCTAATATATAGTCCACATTCAAATTTCTTTTGCCTTTTCTCACACCTCATGGATAATCACACCAGCAGTTATCTAGACAACCTTTCATTGCCTTGTTGATAAACTTCAAGGTTTTATCTCATTCATCCCTTTTCCTCTTCTGAAAAACACCTCACAAATGTGAAAATACAATAGATAAATCAAGCAATGTTTTTTCTAAATTTTTAAAATTTATCATTACATACTACAAATATTTTCCTACATTATTAAATATTCTTTGAAAACTTGACTTTTATTGGCTGTATAATTGGCTATAGAATATGTGCACAGATATTCTGTAATCCATTTAATTATTCCCTATTATTTCTTGGACACTTGGTTGTTTCATTTTCCCTATTATAAACAGCCCTGTGATAAGCAACCTGACGCACACCCACAGTTTACCTTTCTACCCTTATCTTTCACTACTGAACAGTTCCTTTCCTTCAGCATAGAGATATTTGATATTCCCCACATACTGTGTTTTTCATCCACCTAAAGAGTGATTCAGACACTCTTTTTCATTGTCCAAGAACCAGCTTACCTCTGAGGTGTCTTCGTTAAGTCCCTTTGGCAGAGTTCGTCGTTCCCTCTCAAACGTTCCAAAGTACTTTCTGTATTGAACACTACTTATAGTGTTTCCTAGTATTTTGTATTTAGTCATGAACCTATATTCCTACCACTCTAAGCTGTGAGTTTCTCAAACCTCAGTTTTTTCATTTGTAAAATGAGGAAGAATCATACTAACTCTATGTGTCTAAATTTAAAAAAAAAAAGACATAAAGAATAGAAAGCATCAATTGCATTATTTGCATATAACAGAAGTTTTACAAAAAGTTAGTTTCCTTCTCTTCCCCTAAAAAGAGAAAGTGTAAATGTCTTAGACTAAATTTACATACCTGGAGGGCAAGGAGTTATTAAACTTGCCCCCATGAAAGTTTAGACCTTCCTTAGTTAGAGGAAGATAAACTGAGTACATCTGAGAGGCCAGAAAAGGGGAAGCCAAATGGCTCAGAGGTCCAGGGTTGCCCAGGGGCTTTATGGGCTGCAACATTTTCTCTGCAACACCCAATCTCTTTATTCTAGTCACAGTTCCTTAGATAAAAGAGGAAAAATGAAAGATGTCATGTTGGAATCTAAAGATGGGAACTCTTGACCTCCTCTGAGTCTCCTGTTCACCTCTGAGCTCTTTATTATGCTGAGTTGGCCTAGCTAAGAGGAGGCCTGAAAGGCATGCAGGGTGACCTATTGTTACTGAAGGGTGAAGAAGATGGTTGAGAAAGATAATAAAAATTTGTAGGACACTTTGGGTACTCTGAAAAGTACATTTTTATCTTTTAGGATTTATGTTTTTCTAAAGCTGGAAGAAGTAGGGGTTGGCCTATGAACAAGGAGTGTTGCAATGGAAAAGCAACAGGGCTGTAGGCAAAAGACCTGCCTTCTGGTGCTGGCTCCGGGTGCGACCATAGGCACATCAGTTCACCTCGCTGGGCCTTGGTTACAGTATAAGGGGATTAGACAAAACTGGCTCTAAGGCCTGAATGAACAAAAATTCAAAGAGAATAGAAAGGTTAAGTGACTGGCTCAATATTACTGTACATCTAAGAAAAAACAGAGTAAATTTGGAAGAAATATGGAAAGTGATGTAGTTGAAAACTGTTAAAAAGTCATATGATTTTCAAGAGCTCTGATCTAAGGCTGGCAGTGTGGCATTTAAAAATGCATTTAAAACTAACTTGCACTATATGAAAATTATTTTTTTTTCCTGCTCTATTCCACAAAGATCTGGAAAACATTCTCAGCCCTGTTTCAACCTTAAATGAGAAAAGAATCTTTAAAGAGTCACTGATTTGTAATGGAAAACTTGGATAAATCAACTATTTATACTCTGCGATTTTTATATTTCTTTTTGTCCTTTCTTCACAACACATAGCTAAGAAAAGCCATGATGTAAGTCTGCTCTATTAGACTTCATCAGCAGGCTGTTTATTCTGTATCTACAGCCCAGCAGCTTCTCTGACTGCAGCACTTAGGGAACAAGAAACCAAAGAACACTTCCAAACTAGAGTGTGAGTGTCCATTAGTTTAGCATGAACATGGAGAGAAAGAAGTCAGAATAGCGAGATTTTCATCTCTAGTCCAATGTTTGTTTATTAGCTAGAGTTATTTAAGCTTCCTGAATCTCAAATTCCTCATCTGCAAAACAGGGGGAATAATTACCCGTCTACTGATGCATCAAGCAACATACACATAAAAGGTATCATTACAATCATTTACCTGATAAGCTAAACTGGAAGAAGCCTTCATTAAATGCCTACTATCAAATTCCTGAATCTATACTTAAAATTCCAACCAAGATCCAAAAACAGACAAACTGCTAAGACCTTCCCTGAGTATATACTCTCAAAATTCACTGCTTTAGTTGTGTTTATTATCTGAGAAATTGTGCTCAACTGCTTGCATTTCTTTAAGAAAGACCCCTGCCTACCTAATGAAGAGTGGGTCTAGTGTGTATATGAGTTTGTGTGTTGGGTGAGGGAGACTGAAACTAGGTGGCATGAGGAATGGATGAAGAAATTGAATGTTTTAATTGGAACAAAGAAGAATAGAGTCCTTTCTGTTAACGCACTACACAGTGGCAAGAACAGTAGCTTTTGCGTGATTTAGCTCTAGAGGCAGAAACAGGATAAATGAATTGAAGTTCCTGGGAGCTGGATTTTAGCTCACAACAAGGAAGCACTTTCGGACACTTACAGCTGTATAACAACTGAGCAGGTGACGGTGGAAAATAGTGAGTGCCTGGTACTGTGGGGGCTGGATGAGATGACTATGGCGCTTCCTTCAAAAGCTCACATTTGACTCTTTTCTTCCTGTGACTTTGACTTTTAGGATTCAGAATCCTTGGACATATGGACCTGAATCACACATTCCCTACTTTCCATTCCCTATTCTTAAGCCACGTTCAGGCCCTACAAGGAAAAATACTATTAAGGAAATGTTTCAGTGATTTTTACTGAAAATGGGAGAAAAAGATAAAGGGGGCCAATTGCTAAATTAGGTTATCTGGTTTCCAATTTGTCTTTTTTTAGCCATCAGATAGCTTTACTGCAGCTGGCTGAATTTAGTGTCTTCAAATGTGGGTGACCAGGGCAATAGAAGGAAACTTTTTTTTTTTTTTGAGAGACCAAATTAAATACCCAACAGGATTTTTTCCCCTAATCTGGCCATGCAAGCACAACCTGGCTGTTCTGCAACTGAGCACTATTAACATCTATTTATAGTTAGTATTTTCATAGATGAATCACATTTACCATAAGTCAGTTAATATTAAAGGGCCCAACCAGCTCTACCGAGAACCCCATAATCTTACTACATCTCTTTCCATTCCCCCTTCAGGGAACTAAGTTTAGCTTACATGGTTCCATGTAAAGATAGGGGAAAATGCAATGGAAATGTAAAGCTAGTAGACAGCCTGCTCCTTAAACTCAGCAAAGTATAGGATGTTAAATACATTCAAACTTAAAGCCTTGGATCACTCCCAGCTTTGTCCCGTGGCAGTGAGTGTCCTACAGTTAGCACAGACGCACTCTGCATTATGTAGTCTTCTGGCTTTCAAAACAATTCACACCTAAACTTTCCCGCCAAACCAAGTTTAAATGACACAGCCTTAACAAAAAGTCACATGCTTAAAAACAGGACTAAAGATGGTTATGGGTGCTGTCAAATAAAAGAGCAGTGTAGTGGATATTCAATTCAGCTCATTTTATGCGTGTAAGGGTGTGTATGAAGGAGGCTAGGGGTGAGGGATAGCAGGTTAGGGTATATATGACCAAAGTTTTCAAAATTCAGTGAAATTAAACAGAGATTTCTAGTAAGTTGTGTGGATCTAAAATCTCTTCCCCACCCAGCACACAGGAGTGCACAGATGTGCACACATACACATATTCTCTGAACTTTTTGTAGGCACAAGTACTGCCCTGAAATTGATATTAATTTCTTTGTCTTTGATAAATCTCTATGAGCATCTCCACCCTTAATTCGTCTTTAACCAAGCCCTTTCCTACAGTTTTTTTCATTTACTTCAGGCTAAAACTCTTTAAGATAATATACATGAAGCACTTAAAACAATGTCTGGCATGTGGTAAGAGGTCTATACACAGTTACTTCAGTAGATTCTCAATACCCTTTTTAAAAATTTCTAGCCAGTGGTTCACAGATGAATCATCTTTACCATGAGGCAGCTCCTACTCAGAGCCAACCAGCTTTGCTGAGGACTGCATGATTCAATCACTCAATAAATCCCTGCTGCGGTCCAGCTCTGTTGGACACGGGGACACAGACAAGAATAACAGGGGTCCTGTGCTCACAGAGTGTGAGCAATAAGCCCATTAGCAAGTACCACTATCTCCATTTTACATTTGAAGGCTTGGCAAGGTCCAAGGCCACAGATCTAACATGATGGCATTGTGATTTAAGCCCGGTGCTTTCTGATTCCATAATCTCATACTCTTTCTATTAGGACAAGTCTCCTGCCACTTCAAGATGCCAGCAAAATGGTGGAGAAAAGCACATTAAAGTTTAAGAATAACTAGGAATTCAAATAGAGTTTCTGCACATAAGTAGTATACGAAAACAAAATATCTTTACTGAATAGATCAATTGCCTAAAGGTCAGGGGTTTGTGAATTTTTGTTATTCAGATTTTTGTATAATTCTGGGTACTCAGAATTCAGCAAATGGAACATTGGTCCAAATAAGAAAATAAGCTAGTTAAAACAAAATTGCCTTGCATAATATCTGACATAGTAGATGCTTCATAAATGTTTGTTCAACAAATTAATGTTAAACCAGGATTTTTCCTTTACTATATAATAATATGTCTTCTTAAAAGACCTAAGTATTAATAGATATAGCATAGTGATTTAGTGGGCTCTGGAGCCGGACTGCCCAAGTTAGGACCTGACTCCATAACTTTTTATTAGTACGACCTTTGGAAGTTATTTAACAGCTCCAAGCCTCACTTTCCTCCTCTGCCAAATGGGAGATTTAATTATTGAACATTTTTTGTGAGGATTAAGTGGTTAATGAAAGGAAAGCATTTAGAATGGACTTATATGTGGTAAATAACAAATGTTAGCTATCATTATTACTATTATTTTCTTCTCGAATTGGAGTAGTTTTGATTGGCTACCTCAATATCATATTAAATGACTAAGGCGACAAATTATTTCTTTTATTGAGGCTTTTCCAAATTACCTAATACAAACAAAATGTCCTCGTCACATATCCCTTCCACAATTAAAATACAAAAATAAATAGGTATATGAAGACTAAAATTAATTTAAACGGTACAAAATTTTGTAGAATAAGCAATTTTTGATATACAAGATTAATAAAAAATGATTCAAAAAATTTAACTTTTATAATAAGGAGTTGGCTAGGGGTGTGTACGTTGGGGGGTGATGATGAGTATAATAGGCCTCTATTTACATTTGGCCATTTCCTGTAACTAAATTAAGCAAATAATTGTAAATTATCTTCTAGTCCTTCTCTTGCATGAACACATCCCTACCAAGATCCACCATGGTTTTAACCAGCCTTAAACCCAAGACAAACTGAAGGAGGTCACTCCATTCGAAAACAAAGCAGAATCCACTTCTCACCGCCAACTGCACTGTATTTGTATCCATAGATACAAGACAACAGAGAATCACACAATTCTAAAGCGGGAAATCCCGGGACCTCAGAGATCATCTAGTCTCTGGCCCTAACTCTGCTGTCAGGGGATCCGTTAGGGGGTGAAGAACAGGGTAGAGGTCAAGGGAAAGAATCCCTGGTCCTCGTTCCATCCTGAATGACCTAATGGGGCCAACCTAGCCCAACATCCTCATTTTATAAGGGACAACCCAGTGCCTGGCTAATTAAAGGCAGAGCTGGGATCAGAGGCCAGGTTTCCTGATTCCCAGTCTACACTCCTGGATACCATCATTCATTCCATGGCTCTGACAGTCACGGACAACAATGCATTAGGCTGTGTTAAACTGACGACTAAGCAGATTTTCTCCTTGCAAAGCCATCAGGTATTATGCCAGCACTTTATGAAAACAGTAAGGCATCATTAGTTGGTATAAACAAAAGCAACTTTCTATGCCTTTTTTTTTTTTCTTTTGGTAACCTAAAAATCCCAAACCACTGTTGCTATTACAAAATTTTCTTTACCCCAGTATGCACCTCTGGGCCAAGCACAGATGCATTAAAAATTTGCCAAGAGAAACAATGAAGTCACTGATAATACAAAGCATGAGCATATCATGAAATTCATGTCTTTGTTTTCTTCCTCTCGATACTTAATTACTTCTCATTACTGATCATTTTGTGGTTGTTGGCAGAGGGGCAAGGAAATTCCACCACTGTAAACATGTGGAGACACACACTCCTCAGCAGACCAGAAGTCTGCACACGACGGGTCTGTTCACAAATCCAATGTGAACGCCGCTTCATTAATCAGCAAGAATGTTGATGCTACTCTACCTCCAGCCCCCAAAGAGAATTGGTGGTCTCATTTTAAAAAGAATAACAAACACAGTATAAAAATGTTTTAAGTCACTCCTTTTGTACACTTATAAATATCGCCACTGGCAAATGACCTATGTTCTCCTCTCAGATTTTACCTAACCCAATTTAACAGTGAGGTGAGGAAGGCAGGGTATGTACAGAGCTTCATTCAGTCTTCTGCTGCAGCTCAGGGCTGCCCTAAGCTAACAGGGCACTACTTATGAGCAATGCTTAGCAAACTGCCCTTGTAAATAGAAACTTTATCTTGGTATTCTGGAAGGCATACCTTAGATAAAATTGATGAGGGCAGAGGAATCCTTATTGATTAGCAGCAGAATACAAGTTGTTTCTTATCAGTAGGCTGCTGCTCCACATAAGAATATGTGGGTAAGGGGAAAGCATAGGAATGCATCATAGATATCATAAAAAAATAAAAATAAAAAAAAAACAACGAACTACCTTATATACATCTAGGATACTAAAAAAAAGTAAAGCACTGAATATATTTTGCCCCCTTTTAACCAGACTTTTATTAGATTTTCATAGAAATCTGAATCTGTAGGTGTGGTGGACTTTTTCAAAGATGGCTTCCCATTCCTCTTCAATGTGACTTTGCAACATCTCAAGGTGGAATCTATTTCTCCAGTCTTGAATCTGAGTTAACCTTGTGATGTTCTTTTACGAATAAAATGAGACCCCGGAGTTTCAATTCTCATACTCTTGGAATGTTGCCCTGAGACTACCATGTGGGGAAGCCCAGTGTAGCCTGCTGGAGGAGAGGCGTCCACATGGAGCAGAGACGAGATGACCCAGCTGAGGCTCTCCTAGCCCAACTAGCCAACAGCCAAATATGTGAGAGAGTCCATTTTAGAACATCCAGCCTTAGCATGGTTGTAAGAAGGCTGATGCTGTCGAGTAATCCACAGAATTCTGAACCACTGTTGTTTAGCCTCCATCCAAGTTTTAGGGTGGTTTGTTAAACAGTACTATATACCTGAGACAGTCCACGCACAAGGTAAAACGAAGAAATCAGTCACCCTATTGAACGCCCACTATGTATAGAGTACCAGGTCAGATATATCATCCAAAACATGAATGGAGATTAAAAATATCAGAAGACATGGATGGCCCTGTCATTCATGTGTGAAAATAAATAAAGCAGCATATAATATTCACCTGTTTAAAATATATCTAATTTATGTAATAACTTTCCATTATTTACATAGCCCAGAGCAAGGGTATTCCTGGGTATTCAAGAAAATACAATGGGGTGGGGAAAGATAATTAGAAATCCTATTTATATTTATCATTTTTTCTTTTTCTTTTTGAATATATTTTCATAAGGAACATGATATTTAATATGGTATACATGAACACTTTTTATAAATAAATAAATATAATGGGTTATTTCCCAATTATATTTCCCACACATCTCCAACCTCCCATCCCTATACAAAAATATACCTTCTATGTCTTTGCTTTTCTCAAATAAATGTACTTTCTTGGCTACATAGGGAGGAGCCAGAGACAACTACTACCACAGATCACTGTTTATCTGTACTGTATTTATTTATAAATAGCCTTCAGCAAGGCTATGAGTATTTTTCAGATGGGGTGTCTTTACCAGTATATGCATTTGTCTTAAGCAGTAAGGCATAATGGCATTATGGTATGATTTTTAAGACTATGGGTTCTGGAGCTAGGTTACCTGGATGGACTCAAATCCCAGTTTGCCACTTAGCTGTGCAACCTTCAGTAACTTACCTGTGCTGCCATTTCTTCTGTAAAGTAGAGACAATAATATTCCCTACCTCACAGGGTTGTTGTGAGACTTGAATGAGTTAATAGATGTAAAATGCTTAGAAGAATGCTTGGTATGTTGTAAGTAGTAAGTATTAACTGTCATCATGGTTACCACTACTACCACCTTTCTTCCCAATATCTAATGAAGTAAATAAATGTGTGATGGACGGAAGTGAGAGAGAGTATAAGTTGTAGAGAAAACACATTATGTGACTTGTTAGTATTTTGAAAGTAAATGTTTTAAATTTCTCCAGAAGGATACTGTAACTTTAAGGCAAGGTGTCTCACTAGTATCAGTTGACAGTTGGTTTGTTACTGACAAATAAAACAAAAAAATAATAAACATCTAAGACAATAAATATCTTCAAGTTCTGCTTTTGCAGTCTGATTAAGGTGAGGCTATAAAAGAATTCTCAGCTGAAAGTTAATACTGGGGTTATCAAAAAAAAAAAAAAGCTAATAAGTCTGTTTGGTGGTCCAACACTAGTATTATCCACTGCAGCTTCATGAAACCTGGTCAATCGATTACAGTGGATGTCTACTGCAACCACTTCGATGAAATATTGAGGATGCTTGTGATTAAGTAGTCGAGATTGGTCAATAGAGACAGCCCATTCATCTTGCAAGACAACACTCAATCACATGTCATACAAACAATGCTGCTCAAACTACAGAAGCTGGACTTGGAAACTCTCTGTTATCTGTCGTATTTACCAGACCTTGCACCAATTGATTACCACTTCTTCCAGGCTTTGGACCACTTCTTACAAGGGAAAATATTGAATCCTCAACAAGCTGTGAAAAACGCCTTTCGAGATTTCATCACTGCTTGCTTTCCAGGCTGCTGGCATAAACAAGCTACTGTTAAGATGGCAAAACTGTGTTGAAAGTTTAGGTGCATACTTTGATTAATTGTACTGCTTCTTGTTTGAAATATAATAAACTACACTTTTGATTTGAAATCAGACATTGCATATTTAATGACCTAATATAAATTAAAAGTAAGGCACTAGTGATAAAAGTTTCATGATTTGTAGTGACAGAGAGCAAAATTAATAATATGCTTGTATGTTATTAGAGTCAACTATAAGCTCAATTGATATTTTCTCTTCTAGTTAGAAACCCTGAAAGTCAAATAATTTTTCTTCCTATTATAAATTAATTTGGATAATTATATAATAAGATATGGAGTTCATGTGTCCCTAAAATATTAAGTTTATTTTATATTGTTTCCATAATGGCCAACTACTTTAGGCAATAGTGTCTCTGCTTTGAAGATGAGGGTCCTAAATATAAATCCTTAATTTATCCAAGGATAGATCTAGAGTTTTTGCAGAATGTCAGGAATACAGCCGGGACCAAGCCTTCATTCCTTTAATACTAGACTTTGCCTTCATAACAAAATAACCCAAAGTGCTCTGAAGCAGTAATTCTGACACTTCTATCCTAATGCACCAAAGGCTAAAAAATTAAAATAAAACAAAACAACTACAAAAAAATCCCAACAACTTTCAAAAGAAACACTATAATGTGAATGTGAAGAAAGAAAGAACAATTAGCAAATTTGCCATTTTATAATTATTTTAAGTGCGTCTTAATTTAAGTAAGCACTTAGGCCTTGGTTGGAGGTATGACCTGGGTCCCTGAGGTGGAATGCTTGGTGGATGAAGTTCAAACACAGTCTGTTTACCCGTGGACATAAGTGGCCTTAATCAAAGCAGAACACATTTTTTAAAATGTTGACTTTAAAAGCAGAAATGTAAATAAGACTGTGATTTATGAATCTACTAATACCCTTCTCTGCTGTAGACATCAAAAAAGATTGAGTTTTGGGCTGTGGTAAATATAACAAGAATGTAGACTTGTTAAAGTAGTAATAGGTATTCTTATTAAAACTGCACTTCCATTAAGAGTTACAAATTGTCTTCCCTTCTTCCAGGCCTTAAAGAATGCGTTCCAGAAGTAGTGAAACCGAGGGCTCAGCCCAAAAGCGATTTCCAAGACGTATGAAAGACTACAGTTTCCAAGAGTCTGAGGACATGAAGCACAGACAGAAAGACAAATACCCCACCAGCAAGTCAGATGAAATCCTTCCATGTCCCAAGTCAGAGAAGCTACACGGTGGTAACGGCCACCAAGCAGAAGACCTCTCAAGAGATGACCTGTTATTTCTCCTCAGCATTCTGGAGGGAGAACTGCAGGTCAGCTGGGTTGGGGTTATCCCCATCATGCTTCAAGGTGAAGGCTGCTTGTGAATCTGGTGTGCCTGTTGCCACAGAAATAGGTGTCTGTGGTTCGTACTTGTGTGTACATGAAAGCAAAGCATCAGTATACGTACACAGAATTCCCTTCTCCCAACTCAAAGCTCAATTAATCACATCTGCAAGGGCTGTCATTATGACATACGACTGGCATGCATGTTGTGAAAGGTCACTTCCTCTGCCATGCTGCTCAGGAGCTTCAGTGCATAGGCACATGTCAGTAGTATCAATGCCAGACGACTTTTGGATTGGTTTAAACAACAATAGGTGCTTTTGTACCTCATGTGAACTGGCTCCTAGACTTGTTCTGGTATTATTAACTTATATAAAAATCTAAAAACAGCTGCTACATATGTAGAAGAATCTTATTTCCTACCCCCTGAAAACCCAGATGCCAGTACATTGAGGGGTATCATGTTATTGGCTTGTCAAATACAGTAAAAAATGTAGTCCCCCGAGTTGTACAGCAATCACTTTTTAAAACATTATTAATGTGTAATTAGATTGTAAGAAGGGTGAAGGGACATAGCTTTAATACCTTTTCCAAAGGTGCTATAACCAAATATGATTCATTTATATTTGAAAGAGAAGAGAAAACACTGTCAACTATCTCACAAATCACTTGCTAAGACTGCTGGTAGATAAAGCAGGCTTTCTAAAATACCTTTTGTTCCTACAGGCTCGAGATGAAGTCATAGGTATTTTAAAGGCTGAAAAAATGGACTTGGCTTTGCTGGAAGCTCAGTACGGGTTTGTCACTCCAAAAAAGGTGTTAGAAGCTCTCCAGAGAGATGCTTTTCAAGTGAAATCTGCCCCTTGGCAGGAGGACATCTATGAGAAACCAATGAATGAGGTATGTACCACATCAGGAGTGTGCACCTGGGAGGCCGAAGAAGCTCACCAGCCAGCCAAGCACTAGGCCTGGCAAATGAGCATGACCTATAACTCCTTTTTGATGCTTTACAGTTTTACTTTCCAATGCATTTAAGACCTACCCAAAGTAGATAAATACTATAAGTTCTACAGGAAAGAAAAGGGGAATTAATCATAGACAGGATACTTCCACTAGGTTTATTTATTTTTTTATTTTTTGATTATTTTTCATTTCTTTCTTTTTCTTTTTTTTTGTTTTGTTTTTTGAAAGTACATATTCATAGGTTTATTTCTTGACATCAAACTGAAACCTACCAAATGCAAGAGAATCCCCCCTTCACACACAAAGAGTCTTTACTTTTGGGGACTTGAAGACTATCCAGGCTATAATAAAAAACAGATAAAGTTTACCATAGAGGTTAATGTCTTTGAAAATGCTGAGGTATTATGTCATAGAAATTTTGAGCATGAATGAAAGTGATCTGAAGAGCTGTTTAAGAAATAGAGCTTTAAAAGCATGTATTTTAGATGAGTACATACCCTCTTTTTCCTTCACAAGTTTAATGACAGCAAAGACCTTCCCCCACCAAGTGTGCCCAGCAATTACAGTGCAGAGGTGGGCAGTCCCAACATGGTCAGCACTGCACAAAGATGCAGTACTGCTTGCTGTTTTATTTGCTGACATTTCTGTAACTCTTTGGTATCCTTATTTTATTCTTCTATTTTCCTCTGAGACCTCAGTGGAAAATTTCATAATTTTTCATTTTTATAAAAAGTAAACTACTAGGCATATGAGTTAAGGATGGAGAATGAAAGCAAGTGTCACACAAATTTCTCCCACATAAGCTCTGGCAACCAATCTCAGGACTGACCTCTAATGTCCTTGCTATTCTCGACTTTGGTGCCTCATGAGAGAAGAGTACTGTCTTGCCAAATTGTGAAGTAGTTTGGTCATGTGGATCTGCTTCTCTGAGGGGTGAGGATGAGACCACCCAAAGTCTGTTGACTTGTGTTTTAATCCAAATTTTAAACAAAAAGAGCCCAAGCTGCATTCAAGTTAATAGTGTTAAAATTATATCCTGGCCCCCAACGTATCAACTGTGAAACAGCATCAAGCACAAATTCCCCAAACCCTGTGAGCTCAAATGCAAATTAATGATCACTGAACATATCCCTAACAAAACTCTCCAGATGGCGTAACCCCTTAACACTTCAGAGAGAAATGAAACAGAATGATTCCAAACTTATATTGAAATCAGTAGGAAAAATTTTAGTTAAAAAATAATTCTATTGTGCACATGCAAAATTGGAAATACCCTGACTCTTTGCAAATGCTTGTAATACTAAGTTTGCAAAGTACCCCTGAAAGTTACCCATAATCTGGCTCTACTTTACAAATCCAACTTTCTTTGATTACTCCTCCAAAAGATACTCTTATACCCTCCCAACCCCTCAAATTTCTACCTCCATGATTTGCCAATTTTCCTCTTTCCCTCTACTTTTCCCTTACAGGTTTCTTTCTTCTCAGTTGTCTATCCAGTTCCTTGAAGCCCACAGAACTTTACCTACACAACCCAGTTGTCTATCCTTTTCCTCTATCTAGGAAATAATACATGAGACGGGGACACCCAGAAAATAAACAGTAAAGGGTAATTCTGACTAGTAGTCCCTAGATTGGGCTACAGAAAAGGAAACGAGAGAGAGCAGTCAGTGTTCCCACTAAGACCAGCCTTGGCTGTACCCCTAATCACATTAGGATAAGCACCTGCATGCTAAAAAGCTATTCTTCCTTTGCCTTCCCCCATCTTGAAGTGTTAACAGCATCTCCTCCCTTTTATTTTCCTCATAATTTTTTTTTTGAAAAAGTCTAAAAAATCTCAATCATGTCTAGGTTAAACTAGAGGGAATTTATCTAATTCTTAACGCAAAATAACTTAGAAAAACAAACTGCTCTCAGTTACATGACCTGGTAGGAACACTGAATTAAGATGAAAAGCTAGTGGAGGCCTGAGAGCTGGAACAAAGGCTGGGGCTGGGGCTGGAGCTGGAGGTGTGGTCAAGAGGGAGGAAACAGGCGAGAACTCCCAGACAGTTTCAAACTCCAGTCTTTTCCAACCTAGGGTTCTAAATTAGAACTTACCGTAAAAAAAGATATTTGAGTTAATGGTCTAAGGCTGCAGTTCCCAACCCCTGGGCCATGGACGGGGTACCAGGTGTTGGCCTGTTAGGAATCAGGCCGCACAGCAAGAGATGAGTGGTGGGCTAGTGAGGGAATCTTCATCTGTATTTACAGCTGGTCTCTATCGCTCACATCACTGCCTGAGCTCTGTCTTCACCCCTTTCCTGCCAAAAACTGTCTTCTGTGAAACTGGTCTCTGGTGCCAAAAAGGTTGGGGACCACTGGTCCAAGGTATTCTTAATTCTTTCAAAAAACATATCATAGAAAATATAACAAATCAGGAAAATCAGGAAAGCCAAGATCCAGAGGACGAGTAGGGATTAGTTAGGTAGAACATAAAGGAATTCCATTTTTAGCAATATTGTGGACTATATATCATAAAATCGTATCACTAAACAATACATTAAAATATTAGATGAAATATAAAAAACATTATTCAACTGCATGGATGAGCTTATATGGAAGAAAGAGAAATCCTGAAACCAGGAACTAAAAGAGAAATTTTCATAGACTAATTAGCTTCTGGCTTCACATATTTTGAATGTTTCTTCTCTATAATGCAAATTTCCAGTGCTGGGACCCAACGGACATATTTATTTTGCAATATAACCTCTGACCTTTCACCTTTATTTGACAATGGCTGGGTGATATGGGACAGTGGCCAGTAAAGGTAATACTGTAAACCTTTTCTATACCAAGATGGCCAGAGCTATATATGGAAGTGACTGTGAACCACATAATATATTGCTCTAAAGGTTCACTGAACTTTAGTAGGACTCCCAAAATGTTCATAGCCTTTCCAAAACTACCTAACGTGAAAAGAAAGTAAAAATGGAAAAAAGACAAAAGTCAAAACTGATTATAATTAAAATATTTCACTTTTGCAAATTTTACAAAACATATGAGGAGGTGAACACATTGCTGGGGTCCTCACAAGGCTTTGGAACATGCCTATGTAAGGGAAGAACCCTGAAACTTAAGCTTTGTTAGCTTCATGGCAAATCCTCCTCCTCTCTCTTTCTGTGTGTGTGCATATGTGTGCATTCTTAGAAGGGGAAAACTTGGCGATGTTTGTAGGCACAGTCTGAAGGGACAGAGGTAGGATCAAAGACATAAGAAAGAGAGGATGATAGGCAGAATAAGGGCTTCAAGGAAACAAAAGGGGATGCAGAAAAAAAAGTATATTCAAGTGAAGAGATTAAGAATATAGAAGGATAGAGGAAAATTGTGAGTAGCAGACGTAGAAGAAAAAAGAGCATTCACATTTGACAGACTCCTCTCAGTTCAATAGGAAATAAGAATAAGAAGGTAATGATGTGTCCAGGCCTAGTACATAAGAGAATAGCGTGGGCTTCAAACAGGTACCTTGAGGAAAGAGAAGGGGTGCTGAACAGGCATAAAGAAAAGAGTCACATAGCTAAAAGGGTCTAGCAAAATCAGAAAATCACCCAGAATGCTACCAAGAATGAGTGTGGAAAGGAACATTATTGGAAGATTGCTCTGAAGCTCAGCAGATGACCAAATTAAGAATGGGAGAAGACTATCACCACTGAGAGTGAGGATCAAACAAGGAAGGGCTTTCAGAAGATCCGGCAGTGGCAGTGCAGAGCCATGAGAACCATGCCCCGGTTTCCAGAGTGTGAGGTTCTGAGGCAAGGAGAAAACAAGCAGTTTCTATTTCAGGATTCCAGTCCACCATGGAAAACCCGGTTTTTGTACAGACAAGGAAGAAGGGGCACTTTACCAATAGCATATTTGGTTACCTTTGACCTACTAAAAAGGCCAAACAATTTCTCTGCTCTCTGAATTAATTTATCCCTACCATTATATTCAGGGTAACCAAAAGAAAGACAATCAAAGAAAAAGACAATTTACAAAATGCCAATGGAAAAGAATAACCAAAGCCATAGTGCACAAAGAAGATCAAACCTAAGTCAGAGTGGTCTATGACTTGGGGTATATCAAAACAAAGGTCATTATTCTTTTCTAAACAAATATTAAGCAACCAAAAGCAAAAAGATAGAAAACTTCTTTGTTCTTCATTCCCTCTGACCATGGAAAGATTACCAAAAATCCAACCTCAGGAGGAGGTGAATCCATGACCACCTAAGTGGTTTCCCTCGGGATATCTACAAAGAGCTCCTCATTTCCTTGGCGGCCTCACTCTTCATGGGCTTTGGAGTCCTCTTCCTGCTGTTCTTGGTTGGCATCTACATATGAGCTCCAAAGGGGACCAATTAGTTAGCTTCACTGGGTCCCTACATTTGAAAATTAATTTTTTTACTATTGCTGGAAGCATGCTACCTACTGTTCACAATAAAGGCAGATATGTGACCAAAAAAACAAACAAAAAAAGATCTTGAGCCACTTTTGCTTTAATTGGTCTCCCTCTCTCCTTTTTTTTTTTTTCTTTTCCTTGCTTGCTTGGTTTTCAAATCTGGAAACACATACTGAGTACCTATCATACGTAAGGTACTCCATTAGATGTCAAGAATTTAAGAAAAATAGGAAGTGGGTAGGCCCTGCCCTCAGTGAGTTCATAGTCTAGAAGGGGAGACAAACACATAAATCAGGCACAGAGTGATTACTTTATAACAAAGGTTAAGAATGGTGCTGTGAAAACCAGAAAGGACGTGGTGCTTACATTTGGTGACATTCACTCTACATACCAACATAAAATTGACTATCTATCTATCTATCATCTATCAATTTTTTATGTTTTTTGAGAGAAGGTCTTGCTCTGTTACCCAGGCCAGAGTCAAGTGGCATGATCATAGCTCATCGCAGCCTTGAATTCTTGGGCTTAAGCAATCCTCTTGCTTCAGCCTCCCAAGTAGCTAGGATTATAGGCACACACTACCATTCCTGGCTAATTTTTCTTATTTCTTGTAGGGACAGGGTCTTGCTATGCTGCCCAGGCTGCGCTCAAACTCCTGCCCTCAAGCAATCCTCCTGCCTGGGCCTCCCAAGGTGCTGAGATTACAGGATCACCCCGCTTGCCCAGCCTATCTATTTTAATGGAAAAACCTTAATGCATAACAAAATGCAAAACAGACCAAGGGACCCAAGAGGCAGATGCTGGTAGAGAGCACTACAGGGTGGCGGGAGACAGAGGAGGTCAGCTAGGGCAGCTGTAGAACCAAATATTGTGCAAGGATCTCACTTCTTATCATTCCTTTAATACAGTTTCTCTGGAGAGAGAAGTAAGAGTGTCAGAAAGGGGATATGTAGAAATTGTTCTGATACCCCCAGGGGCACAGATTGTTCTCTCTAGAAAAATTTGATAACAATAAAAGACTACCCAAAAGTATCAATTGACAAGAGTAATGATAAACGCTAAACAAGGAGATCAAAAACCCACTGCTGAATTAATTCATCAAAAGAGGGACATTTCTTTTTTTTTTTATTTCAGCATATCACGGGGGTACAAATGTTTAGGTTATATATATTGCCTTTGCCCCACCACCACATGTACTCACCATCAAATTGGTAAAAGAGGGACATTTCTAAAAGAGTGAAAGATGGCAATATTATGAACAATTTACAGGTAACAGACTATAAATGTATTTTTTTTCTGTAGTTGGACAAAGTCGTGGAAAAACATAAAGAATCTCACAGACGGATCCTGGAACAGCTTTTAATGGCAGAAAAGTCCCATAGGCAAACCATAGTGGAGTTAGAGGAAGAAAAGAGAAAACATAAAGAATATATGGAGAAGAGTGATGAATTCATAAGTTTACTAGAACAGGAATGTGAAAGGTAAGGCTGCTCTGTGTTAAACAATGACCCATTCTGCAACCTATTACTAATCTCTCACTATGGGCTGGTTACTGTACCAGGTGTCAGGGATGCAAGAATGAATAGGACACAGCTTGTGTTCTCAAGGATCCCAAGGTCTTTGAGGTGAGGAAAAGGATATGTTTAAAGATGTTATCAATACAATGCAAGAATAACTGGATGTGATAAGGACTATTGAAACATAAATGTTGGGCACCTAACTCCGCAAGGGAGTGCCCTGTGAAAGCTGCACAGAGGAGGCAACAGGGCCCTAGTCCACAGGCAAACAAGGATGAAAACTATATTCAAGGCAAGGGGAGAAATAAGCAGAAGAGTACAGAGGTGAGGACAGAACGTGGGTACTGAGGGAAATCAAGCTTTCTATGCGGCTACAGCACAGGGTGTGACTGCAGGATGAGAAAAGGAAAGGCTTGCCAGGAGCAGTTGGACTTTACGCCATTGCCAAGAGGAGCAAATGAAAAATTATGAAAGGGGGAATGAGATGATCAGCTACGCTTTCTTAAAGTACCACTAAGGCAATATGGAGAAAAGACTGGAGAAGCTTTAGACTGGGGGCAGAAAACTCACGTAGGAGGCAAATACTCAGATGAGAAAGATGAGGGTATGTGTTCCAGTGGCCATGGGGTCAGAGAGGGGAGGTGTAAGCAGGAACAATTTATGATGTAGTCAATATGAATTAGAGACTGGTGAGACTGCAGAGGAGAGCAAGGGAAATAGGAAGTTACTGAGAAGCACTCCTGGTTATTCACCAAAATATGGAATATGGGAATGGGGCACAGCTTCTTGTTGCTGTAGGATTTTGATTGGGAAGGAGGTTTACAACTGGTGGGTGGATAGGAGATGAGTCCCGTTTTAGACATGCTGAGTATGAGGTACATTGGTGTATTCCAGTATCCAGTGAGAAGAGTGATATGTATAAAGACAATCCACAATCAGCAATACAGGTCTGGAAAAGGACGGGCTGGTGACATGGATTTGCAGAGGGTAATAGCTGAAGCTATGGGTATTGGTGTGGTGAGGAGAGAGAATGCTGAGAAGGGAACCCTAGAATACTTCAATGCTTCGTGGTTTTCCAGAGAAAAAGGAGTCAAAAAAGGAAGATGAAAAAGAATGGTGAAAGGTTAGAAGAACCAAAAGAAAAAGAAGGCAATGAAATGAAATAAGGAAAGAGTTTCAAAAAAGAGTGAACAGTCAAATAGTACCAAATAATGCAGAATGGAATGAGAAATGTCCCAGGATTTGGCAACAAGGAAGATACTGGGGAACTTAATGAGCCATTTCAAGAAAGTAGTAAGGGCAGAAGCCAAACTGCAATGCTTTGAAGAATAAATAAGAAATAATAGTGTAGAAACTTAAAATGTGAACTTGTATTTTGAGAAGGTTGGCTGCAAAAAAGGAGACTTTGTTTGGTAAATATTTATAATCTTATGTAGAGTAGGTTATTTTGTTCCACTTTGACTCTCTATTCTGAATCACCTTAGAAAGAATGAACCTCTGTATTAAATTGAAAGGACAGTTAACCCTCCCTGGTGATACTGGAAAGATAGAAAATAACCAATGTTTGCAATGTCAAATTTTTACCTGGTATTTATTCACTTTTGTTATTTCCATGTGTACTTTTATGAGTTACAGAGCTAATGATGCTAGACTCTAATAATCACACACAAATGTAGAAAAAAATAATTACCTGTGAGCTCCCCCTTTCCAAATACTGGCAATCTCAACTGCTTTATTCAACTACTTCTGATCCTTATTTTAAACTTTTTCATTTCATTTCACTTTTTAGATACTGAACACTAAGATGGAACCAATTCATATTTTAGCTAGGTAACCTAACTGAAGTTACCCCTAGGCTAATGGCAAACTTTCATTTCTTTCAGCGTACTTTATGGTAGACACTTGTTCAGAGTGCCAGAGAATCCATGGCCCTCACACCCAATCTATTTTTTCCAGGAGGTTTATTTTTTACTACATGGCGGCAGGGGTAGGGGCTAAGGTTGGCGGGGGGAGAGGTCTCGTTAACTTACCCCTCATGAACTCTGAAGTATCTACAGGAGCAGATTAAAGGAACACAAAAAATCTGGCACCAAGGAAAGATTTGACTCAGACATTACAATATAAGATGTGTTATTCCATGAGACAATGTTATATTAAATATTATTTTGAACCCCTGTGGTTTGGCACTGTGGCCTCATTTGGCCTCCATACTTATTTGGCACTAACTTGCTGAACACAGACACTTTCTTTCATCTTTTATCATTATGAACATTTACTGACCACGTTCAGAGTATTGCCTGCCATAGAACAAAGAGGTACAGGCTATCCTTGCCCAGGGGGCTTACCACATTAATGGAGAAGGCAAGGTGACAGATTTAGGGTGGGAATGTGGGGGGACGGTTGGGGGACAGTTCTAACATGAGATAGTTCTAATATTCACTGTGTATCTCTACTATCTTCTGGAGGAAGGCTGGGGAGGGCGATCCAGAAGTAACACTGCAATGCTGGGAGGCAGATGGGGAAGAATATTTAAACCAAGAAAGTAAGAAGGAACAACACTGAGAAATGGGAACAAGGGCTATGGGCTGGAGAAAAAGAAAAACTGTGGGATAAATGGAAAGTGTACACTATGCAAATGATATATTAAGAACAGTATTTCTACATGTATCAAATGAATTTAAGAGGAAGAATTTAAGACATTATACTTCTTTAGCTTTATAGATACTAAGCCTTTTGTCTTGAAGAATAATTAAACTGAATATGCCATTACCAAGAAACAGAAAAAAGTGACTAAAGAGTATCTCTCATTCCCTCTTTAGCCATTCCAGAAGATATGAGAATATTTACCTATTTCTTTTTGCCTAAGAACAGCTTCCAGATGGGTTTTTTTGGGGGGGGGGTGAGAATGTTAAACCTATTCTCGACTCATATGATGTACAGGTAATTTTTCCCTTGCTTTGCCTGTATAATAACACAACCTGGTATTGTCAGCACATTAGCATTCACCCTCCTGCTTCCCTGCCTCCTGCTGGGAGACCACAGGTCTCACGAGGCATAATTGACTTCCACCTCCTTTAAGGTCAAGTGCGTCAAAGTAGTATTAAATGAACAGCACCTAACAAAATGAGAGGTGAGGGAAACTCTAATGACTTCAGGTAAATACACTCGGAAGAGGTGCTTACACACAAGAGTGTGAAATACCAGTAATGTGTCTCATTTTTAAATGACATGGCAAAACACAGACTATCACTGAGTCCTTCAAACTTAAGTGAGAGTACCTTCTCTCAAGCACACAGCCACCACTCACAAAAGACTAACTAATCCTAACAGGTCAAAGAACAATGTTTACTTCCTTCCCCAAACAAAGTGATGTAAACTACTCCCAAATTAGTGACCCTCGGTACAATACAGTGAAACAAAGATATCATAACCCCCATAAACTGGGGGCTGGGTGAGGATAGCTACAAAGGACTATCTGAATGAAACTCTGAAAAAACACTGTGAAGGTTTAGCACTCATATTTTAAGTGTTGGTTAATATCTACTTGGAAATAAAATGAAAATTAAGAAATACATGATTGAGGTAATTAATGAGACCTCAGAGGATGTAATAATGGATTTCAAATTAAGGCTCAATTTCTGTGTTTTCTTTGGAGCATTCATTTTATGTGGAAAACCCTAAAGGAGACTGATGTCACACATTGAGTTCAGGCCAAAATGTTTGCCAAATGATGTCGCTGTCGTAATCAGTAAGCAATTGGCTTTCCCACTGCGGGTGGGTGGGGGTAGGGATCAGCTCAGGAAAGCCTGTTCCCAAGCATGTTAATGCAAAGTTTCCTTAGCTATAACCTGTGTGGTTTGGTCTGTCCATATGGCAATATTATATCCACATTTCATGACAACTTTCTGTTCACTGACCAGCTCCAAAGTGTGGATATGTGTCACCGATGACCTGAATTATGTACTTGGCTGAATTACAAGTGGAGTCTATGTGAAAGGTTTTACACAAAAGCAATGCCAGTAATTTTTGGCCTTTCTAGATGGCCTCACAGGAAAGCCAAAACAAAAATCACTTTTAGTCAGTGTAATTTTGCAAAATTTTCCCATAAGTGAAATGCCAATTTTGTCTGTACTTTCAAAAACCTTGCACATTTTTTTCTTTTTCAGTTTCAATGAAGAAAAGGGCTATGAAACAAAAAAAAAAAAAGAAGAAAAATTTTTTTTTTGAAACCATGAATTCTTTTTAGAATATTAAAACAAACCATGTATACTAACCATATGTATTACTGAATTTTTTGGCCTTGAAATAACCACTAAAGCAGGAAACACATATTGTTATGGCAACTCTGTATAAAAATGTGGCTTCAACCATGGATTTTTTAAAAGCCTTAAATTACTTTTCATAATATAATATCTTGGCCAAGTAGGTTAGCACTGATATTCCAATTTTATAAATCAGGAGGTCAAATGGTAGCTTCTCAAAAGCCACATAGTGGGAAAGGAGTGACAAGTAGAATGAATTTCTTGTTCCTGTCCTGTCCAGGTTTGACCAGATAAGACCAGTGGTGCAGGGGTCATAGGAATCTCTGGAGGAACGTTAGCAGGGGTCTAACTTCAAGAGTTGTTGCCTTGACCACACCCTGAGCAAGTTCTTCCTTTTAGGTATTTTAGAGAACAAAACGCTTCCACTTCACCCTTTGGCTGAAACAACTTTATAAACAAAGATTTCTGTCATGGATCCTTCTCTACTATGACAGGCCTATTTTCCAGATTGGCATCAGACAAGATGACTAAAACACTGCTTCAGCCATATTTGATCCTACTGTTAACTAAGTAGACTACTTTCAAAGATTTCTCTCAAAAATATCAAATCTTCTTTCTAGAGGCTTTGGATACTCCTTTGAAATACGTAAATGAATGAGTATATTAATTTATCTAACTTTTTAGTTTAACAAGTTTGCTAGCTAGTGCTGCTTGCCATTCATTAATTTTTAAAAAAACACAACCAATTAATTAAATGTCTGCTGTAAGTCAGGTCCTATGCTAGACACTGGGTGAAAGAGGTAGATATGGTCTTCATCTACGTAAAACCCTGACTAATTTGTTCATTGTGTGAAACAGGGATACCACTGCAGACTCTAAGACTTGCTACTGATTCTTCTAAGGCATTATGAGATCATGATGGGTTGAAAAAAGGCAACACTATGGTAAAATAATAACATGTAATGCTCATAAAGACAGAATACTCAGGAGAAATCAATAAGCACACTAAAGTACTTTACTAGAGAATTCACTATCATGCCATTAGGATTTTCAGTTTCTTGGGCCTTAATTCTCAACTTTTAAGAATATCTGACAAAACAATACATAGTAGGTATAATGCTTTACTTTTTTTTATAATGCTTTAAAAAATACATACATCAAGTCTATTTTTTAAAAAATAATACGTGGAAAGCCAGCAGTTTTAAATTTCATGCACACTAAACTACTGCTGTAGAATACATTGTACTCAAATGCAATCATTTCCTTTCAGTTTTTTGGCAAGGAGTTATTTGTATTACATATTCTTGAGACTATGTCTTGCAAGTAGGGAAATGGATGCCAGATCTCTATTTAACCTTTGTCATGGATATCCAGTTGTTTGCCAGAACAAAATGGAGACCTACCACAAACACATATTTTGGTATTATAATTCTATACAGAATTACAATGTGATCAGCCTTGTACTCATACATCGCAGACCTAACACAGGATCTGGGCAGGGATGCAGAGAGATTCATTACCTCACGTGGGTACCAAAAAAATATTTAGGACTGTACACCATAACTTAACAGTCAGCAGATGTCACAAAACCATACCATTATAACTGCACAATTCAGTGGTTTCCATACAACACCATTGAATTACAGAGGTCAAAATTCATACAGTGATGATGTTATTTGATTGCTTTTTCCTTCCCAGAAAGCGGAGTTATATTTTACAAATAATTTTGGGTGTGTATTTGGATGTACATGATCAGCGAGTTTACTATTTACAAAAGAATACCATAAATGTTAAAAAGCAGTCTAAAAGAAAACATAACAAGCTCAGTGAGGGATGAATCAGGAGCTTGGATATAGAGGGACTCTGGTCTGCAGATTAGATTTGCAGCTAGTGTTTAACTTTGGGCAAATTCCACTTCTAAAATCTTTAGTTTTCTTGTATATAAAACAAAGGCAGGCTATATAATTTGTGTATCTCCTTCAGATCTAAAAATATATGATTATGTAATTGTTATGAATAAGTACCTTTTACTTCAAGCCTACAATTATAAGCCACATTATTGAAAGAGGTCAATGGGAATGACAGTGCCTCTACCACCAACTTCAAAGCCAAATCTGTATTTCCATTCTTAAAGGTTTTGGTATGTCCTTCTGTTCCTCAACAGTCACATATTCAAAACTGAACCTAATATCATCTTTGTAAATCCAGGTCCACTCACAGCCTTTCTATTCCTATTAATACAAGTAATCAATCTATCAGACAACTATAAAAAATTACAGAAATCTCAGAATCCCAGAATTTAAGCTAGAAAAGACCTAGCAATCTAGACTAGCTACATAGTGGCAGAGGCAGACCAGAAGCTAGCTTTCCTGATAATATATTTGATGTTATTATCCCTAGAATCATTACTAGGTATAAAAACCTTGTGCTTGGTGTTATGGGAGCTCTGGAAGAAATTTTAGATTCAATTATAATATAGTTAATAAGATATATAAAATAATGCGTAGATAATCCAGGGAGAACTCAGGTGTTCGTTCTGTGGTACAGATACCACTTTTGCAATAGTATGGAAGGTCAGGCAAAAAGGAGATTAAGGACTATAATTATCCAACAGCCGACACAACCCTAGTGAAAATACAGGACATACAGTAAATACTCTATAAATGTATCTACTAACTGGCTCACAGCTACTAGCTTAACAGCCCTGTAAAACAGGAAGCCAAAGACTGAATGTGGAAAGGCAACCTCAAACTTCTGTTCCATCTGGACTATAAAGAGGAAGAAGAGTCATTAAATCACATCAAAATGGAAATTTTTGCCTCATAAATGGGAATCGGGGTAGAATATTAAAATTAACTGTATCCTGAATTTGCAACTCACAGGTAAACTTTTCTGGCAAGTATATTAATTCCTCATATGAGAAGATGAGGCTAAATACCTTTGGCCAGCCAGGAGGATGATGACTGGCACAAAAGTGATGAATAAATATCACTACACAGAAAGGCCTTATGGAAGGGCGGAGGGTATCAGAGTTAAAAGTATAGACTTGAGTTGGAACAACAAAAGGGTTTGCAGCATAGTCCTGTCCTCTCACTAGCTATTTGACCTTGAGCAAAGCACTTAATCTCTTTAAATCGCAGTTTCACCCTCTGTTAAAAAAAAAGACATGAATCCCATAGGTTCTTGTGATTACTAAATTATATAATACATAGAAAGTGATAACTATGGTATCTGGCATGGAGAAAGCACTCAGAAAGCATTAACACTGCATTAATCAGGACTCTCCAGAGATACAGAACATTTATATATACACATACACACACACACATATACATACACATACAAACACACACACACACACACACACACATATATATGAAAACATTTATTACAAGGTACTGGCTTACATGATTATGGAGGCTGAGCAGTTCTGTGATCTGCTGTCTACAGACTGGACACTTAAGAAAGCCAGTGGTGTAGTTCAAAGGCCGGAGAGCTGGAGAGTAGGATGGTAAAGATTCCAGTTCCAATATAAAGGCCTGAAAATAAGGAGTGCCATGGGCAGAAGATTGATGTCCTAGTTCAATCACTCAGGCACAGTTAATTCAACCTTCCTCCACATTTTTGTTCCATTCTGGCCTTCAACAGATTGGGTGATGCCCACCGACACTGGGGAGGGCCATCTGCTTTACTCAGTCTATCAATTCAAATGCTAACCTCCTCTAGAAACACCGTCATAGATACTGCCAGAAATAATGTTTAACTAGCTATCTGGGCATCCTGTGGCCCAGTCAAGTTGACATATAAAATTGACCATTACAAGTATCTTTCTTCAAATTTGTCTTTCTTCAAGGTAGTTTATGTACTCTGTGTGATACCTCTGGACATTTTTTGAATTGCCAAGAAAGCATTTAATTAGACCCTATACTGGGTGCTAAGGATGTGACAATGAATAAAATCTTTCAATCTTTCATAGTTCAGTATGGGGGAGACAGACACAAAAACAAGTAAGTGCAATGCAAAGCTGTAGGTCAGTGACAACAAAGGATACAGAGGAGGCACAAATGAGGGATTATTCTCAAAGCACGGTTATACTCTATTTCCTTTAGTGTAAGAGTATAACTGAATGTCATAATGACCTAACACTGAGCTGGGCATGATAGTGCTCAATGAGCTTTTTTCTCTTTTCTTAAACCATCAAGACCTATTTCCTCCTTTTTGGAAATCATTCTACCTAGATAAGCAGAAATGTTAGAGCAGGTATGAAGAACACAGCCTACCATATATGCAAAATCAATCATTCAATCAAAGTGATGGTTTTAAAGTACACCAAAATACTCTAATGTTTCTCTGGCCTGCCACTGTTACAAGATCCTCACACCAATTGCATCTTCTTGACTAAAGTTATTATGAACAATCAAATATTTTCACTCTTAGGTAAGTGGGCTTATTTTCTATTTGTTTTGTTATACAGCTCCTTCCACAGGGCCAAGAACATGGGAGAAGTATAATAAGTATTTTTTGAATGACTTAATGAAATGTAGTAAAAGTTGCTACATTTTAATCTATTATTTTCCATTAATCTCCCATTATATATTTGCTTCTGGATTAGTTTCCGTTGTTTAGTGTGGTCATGGGAGAATGGGATATAAGACAAGTCAATTTTGATGGATAAGCAAAATGAGCTTGAGAGCTTTGGGACTGTCCCAAAGAAGGCAGAAGAGAAGGTAGGTTCTTTATCATGGCACTGGAAGAAAGAATGATTCTAAAGGGGGAATTTAAAGGTAAACACAACAGAAACATTAACTAACAAATAACTAAAAACAACTCTCTCAATTCACACTATGTACAATTTTTATATCCTATATTTTTTTACTAACAAAAATATCATGAACATTTTCCTAAATCATCAACTATTCCTTTACACCTGAGGTCCCCAACCCCTTGCTGTGGACTGGTATCGGTCCATGGTTTGTTAGGAACCAGGATGCACAGCACGAGGTGAGCAGTGCGCTAGTGAGTGAAGCTTCATCTGTATTTACGACTGCTCCCCAGCACTCACATCACCACCTGAGCTCTGCCTCTGTCAGATCAGCAGCGACATTAGATTCTCATAGGAGTACAAACCCTACCATAAACTGTGCATTGGAGGGATCTAGATTGCATGCTCCTTATGAGAATCTAATGCCTGATGAGCTGGTGTGGAGCTGAGGCAGTGATGCTAGCGCTGGGGAGCAGCTACAAATACAGATTATCATTAGCAGAGAGTTCTGACTGCACAGAGACCATAATAAATCAATTGCTTGCAGACTTATATCAAAACTCTACTGGTGAATGGCAAGTGACAATTGCGCTACATCTGGTGGCAGGCTTATGGTATGTAATTATTAATAATAGAAATAAAGTGCACAATAAACGTAATACGCTTGAATCATCCCAAAACCATTCCCCCAACCCCAAATCCATGGAAAAACTGTCTTCCATGAAACCACTCCCTGATGCCAAAAAGGTTGGGTACCACTGCTCTATACCATAATTTTTTTTTATTTCAATAGATTTAGGGGTATAAGTGGGTTTTGGTTACATGGATGAATTGCATAGTAGTGATGTCTGGGCTTTTAGTGTACCTGTCACCCGAATAGTGTACATTGTACCCAATAGGTAATTTATTTTCCCTCACTCCCCGCCACCTTCCCACCTTCTGAGTTTCCAATGTCAATTATACAACTCTGTATGCCCACATGTACCTGCAGCTTAGCTCCCACTTGCAAGTGAGAACATGCAATATTTGGTTTTTCCATTCCTGAGTTACTTCACTTAGGATAATGGTCACTAATTCTATCCAAATTGCTGCAAAAGACATTATTTCGTTCTTTTTATGGCTAAGTAGTATTCCATGGTGTATATATACCACATTTTCTTTATCCATTCATCAGTTGATGGGCACTTAGGTTGATTCCATATCTTTGCAATTGTGAATTGTGCAGCAATAAACACAATTGTAGGAATCTTCTTGATATAATGACTTTTTTTTCCTTTGGGTAGATACCCAATAGTGGGATTGCTGGATCAAATGATAGATGTACTTGTAGTTCTTTGAGAAATCTCTATACCATTTTCCATAGAGGTTGTACTAATTTATATTCCCACCAATAATCTAAACCATAATTTTTAAGTAGATGACTACTACTGTATCATACAGATGTAGCACAATTTATTTAACAAATTTCCTATTGTGGGCATCTAGACACCTCCTGATTTTTCACTGTTATAAAGAACACTATGACAAATAGCTTCATATGCCAATTAATTATTATGCCTTCCTGATTGTTGACTTAGAATTCTTAGATGTAGAATTGCTGCATCAAAAGTTATGAATCTATTTAAGGATTTCAAAACTTATAGCTAAACTGCTCTCTGTAAAAGATATTTTTTACCATTACTCACATTGAAGGAGAGTACCCGTTTCTTACTTTATAACTTTACCTGGGACTGTTTTTGAATCTGACCTCATTTTAAATATGACATGATGTTATAAAGAGTGTAGCGTGAATGTTAATAACATGAATCAGACTTTCCCACTGACTTCAGATTTGATTTTAGAGATGTGTTACTTCTGTGGAAAAAAAAATCTAACATATCATCAAAAACACACTTAAAGATTATAACACTTTCTTAAAAGAGTATTTTGACCGTGTCAATATAAATTTCAGTATATTTCCTTTTCCTCATCAAATTCAGGTTTTCATGGCCTACCATCATTGGTTTTTCAAAACATTACTTCTGTTGCTCCTTTTCTGAAAGGTTTGATACCTCCTCCTTCCACATATCCTACACCAATCCTGAGAGTCCAAATCCAGAATCCTGGCTCACCTTTCTCACCACAAGACATATCTGGCAATAGTTCACAACACTTAGTACTGGCTTACATGGCCCTGACAAGTCTGATTTGTTTAAAATTGTGTAATCTAAGGAACTTTGCCAAATTCCCCCTCTAATAGTTTGCAGTGTATGAGAATTCCATATCAATTTCTACTCATCAACTCTCACTTCCTTACATTTCCTCTCTATTTATGATGCACATACGCTTGCCATGGTATTTTCCCATTTATTTCCATTAATTTCTCAGTAATGGCCTGAAATATCTGAGATGCCTGACAGACGGGTAACTTATGGATTCAGAAGATGTTTCAGAAGAAACATATTAGTAAGATTTATGAGGCCGAATATGTTTTTTATGGGTTTTTTCTTTTTCTTTTCTGTGACAGTCTTGTTATGTCGCCCAGGCTAGACTCAAACTCCTGGCCTCAAGTGATCCTCCCACCTGGGTAGCTGGTACTATAGGCGTAAGCTACCATGCCTGGCTTCTTTTCTTAAAAATAAGCAATTTCTACTTCACAGTTTTACCACTTTATATCTTGTATTTTTTGTTCTGATAAATATGATATTCAAGGCGTTTCATGCCATAACAAACATGAGAATATATTTAAGAAAAGGAAAAATATGGAAAAAGAGAATCATATGTGGAAAAGAAGGCTTCAAGGCATATAGGCTTCAGGGTCCTGCAAATAGCCTTCCTCTTACTTCCTGCTCCCCAAAGGTAACCCACAGTGAATGGTTTCTTGTATATTTTTCTAAAAAATTAATGTAAGCATATATCAGCAATTCATGACATGCAATACTTTTCCTATTCTTTTTTTAAGTGGTTGCATATTATTCCATTTTATAGATGCAAATCATTTAGCCAGGCCCGCTTATTAGTTTTACTTTATTTATTTTTAAAGTTTTTTTTTTTGAGACAGAGTCTTGCTCTGTTGCACAAGCTAGAATGCTGTGGCATCAGCCTAGCTCAAAGCAACCTCAAACTCCTGGGCTCAAGTGATCCTCCTATTTCAGCCTCCCGAGTAGCTGGGACTACAGGTGTGCCCACAACGCTTGGTTAATTTTTTCTATTTTTAGTAGAGACGGGGTCTTGCTCTTGCTCAGGCTGGTCTCAAACTCCTGACCTCAAGTATTCCTCCCACCTTGGCCTCCCAGAGTGACAGGATTAGAGGCATGAGCCACGGCACCCAGACTCCTTATTAGTGTTAGATTGCATCCTTTTTTTTCTATTATTGTTCAGTGAGTTGACTCTTAATAACTTCAAATGCCTCTTAATTTCAACTTTCCATTAGAAACAGGTTAATCATTGGTAATAGAGAGATACCACTTTACATAAACTAGGATAACTTTAATAAAAAAGACAGATAATAACAAGTGTTGACATGGATGTGGAGAAACCGAACTCTCATATACTGCTGGGAAATGGTGCATTGGAAAACAGTCTGGCAGTTCCTTAAACAGTTAAATGTAGAGTTACTGCCTTATTTCAGGCTGCTATAACAAAATACCATAGTGGCTTGTAAACAAGAAATTTATTTTTCATAGTTCTGGAAGCTAGAAGTCTGAGATCAGTGTGCTAGCATGGTTGGTTTCTGGTGAGGTCCCTCTTCCCAGTTGCAGACTGCTGTCTTTCTCCTTTCTCCACATATCCTCACATGGCCAAAAGTGGGAGAAAAAGTTCTTTTTCTTTTTTTCTTTTAAGAGACAAGGTCTTGCTCTGTTGTCCAGGCTAGAGTGCAGTGGTGTGATCATAGCTCACAGTAACCTCCTGCCTTGGCCTCCCAAGTAGCTAGAACTACGTGTGCATGCCACCATACCTGCCTAATTTTTTTTTTTAAATTTTTTGTAGAGACAGGGGTCTCACTATGTTGCCCAGGCTGGCCTCGAACTCCTGGCATCAAGTGTTCCTCCTGCCTTGGCCTCCCAAAGTTCCTGGCCAAGAAAAAGTTCTTATATGGCACTAATTCCATTCATGCATTACTCTACCATCACTACCTAATTATTTCCCAAAGGCTCCACTTCCTAATACCATCACATTAGGGGTTATTATTTCACCATTAGAATTTTGAGGAACATAAATATTCAGTCCACTGCAGTTACCGTAAGACTGACAATTCCACTCCTAGATATATACCTGAGAAAAATGAAAATGTGTCGATACAAAACCTTATACATAAATGTTCATAGGAGCATTATTCGTAATAGTCAAGAAGTAGAAACAACCCAAATGTCCATCAACTGATGCATGAATAAACAAAATTGTGGTACATTCAAGTGATGGAATGCTACTCGTCAATTAAAAAGAAACCCTGTGCCCATTAAGCAGTCACCATAATCCACTTGAAACCATTACTCTCCTTTCTGTCTCTATGGATTTGCCTATTCTGTACACTTTACATAAAAGGAATCATACAATACGTGACTTTTTACATCTGGCCTTTTTCACTTAACATAATGTTTTCAAAGTTCATCCATGTTGAAACATATATCAGCACTTCATTCCTTTTTGTAGCTGAATAAAACTGAAAGGCTCCTTATGGACAAAAGCTGATTGATTTAAATGATCAATATGATAGATGTGAAACTATTAATAATAATGTACATTTCTCAGGAGATACAGGTTTGCTGTTTTCTTAAAACCTTACAAATAATTGCCGGGCACGGTGGCTCATGCCTGTAATCCTAGCACTCTGGGAGGCCGAGGCGGGCGGATTGTTTGAGCTCAGGAGTTCGAGACCAGCCTGAACAAGAGCGAGACCCCGTCTCTACTAAAAGTAGAAAGAAATTAATCGGGCAGCTAAAAATACACAGAAAAAATTAGCCGGGCATGGTGGTGCATGCCTGTAGTCCCAGCTACTCGGGAGGCTGAGGTAGGAGGACTGCTTGAGCCCAGGAGTTTGAGGGTGCTGTGAGCTAGGATGATGCCACGGCACTCTAGCCCGGGCAACACAGTGAGACTCTGTCTCAAAAAAAAAAAACCTTACAAATAAGAATTTTTAATGTCATCAGGAACCAAAGGATAGGGACTTGGGAATAGGTAAATGGGGATATCCCAAAAGGAAATAACCAAAGGCAAATGATTATTTGCTGGGGGAAAAAAAAAGGAGAAAAGACATTTTGGTGATTTGTTATCCATTCATTCATTCCACATTCATGTAACTTAACACTATATATGGAAGTAGGGACTAGGGAAAAAATAATGAAGACATGGACTTGTCTTTGAGGCCCAGGTAGAAAAAACATAAGTAGCACAAGGTAATTACTTGTGAGTTGTGACAGAGACATGTACGAGAGTGCTTGAGGATGCAACTGAAAGATGGATGAGTCCTGCATGGGGGAAAGCTGAAGGCTTCCCAACAGGCAGCAATTAGCTTGAAGGCTGAGTAGACTTAGCAGGCAGAGAAATGTACCCACAGGTACGAGGGAATGAAAAAGACAAGTTTGTGGAATTAAGTGTCTGTTGAGGATATATGTGTGTGCCATGACCTTGGATTTCTCCTTTATACTGAGCCCAAAAGACATCTGTCATGCAGAAAAATATTAACCAGCCACTGGTAACTTCTCAGAGAATGTACAGTATATACATGGCATTGTGTTAGGTGTATCTAGAGTCAAATTTGGAAAGAACTTAATAATAACAACAATAATGACAACAACAACAACCAGAAAACTATTTTAAGCAAAACACCAAAGAGGGCAAGTTTCTTTAGAAATGGATTCCACATTACCCATTACCATACAACTTCCTGGTAAAGACTTACTTTACAGCAAAATGGGATTCGAGAAATATATTTCCATTTGGCTGAAATAAATGGAAAAATCTCATTTCATCCTAAATCCCAGAAAGGGAGGTATGGATGTGTAATATGTTACCTAATTCCTATTGCCTGGCCTAAAATCGGCCAATTATAGCAACATGTGAACAAATGGCAATGAGATATAACCAACTGGAAAAAAGAAGGGAACAAGAGTGTCTATTTATCTTAACTGTACCCTGAGCTCTGCCAAGAAGATGTTCCAATCTCCATCTCTTCGTCCTTGGAAAGAACTACTCAGCTAACCTTACATAGAGACTGACACTGTCTTTGGCCATCCTTTGAGTTTGGCCCCAAGTTTGTTGGGCAACATTGAGAAAAAAATAACACAAGTTTCGTGTTGATGTTTCCATCTTGCTATCTTCTTCCTTGCACTTGGGCTAACTGAGAAGAATATAGGTAACTATTTGTGCAAAGAATTTGGGATCTATGGATTTTGGATCTATAGACCAAAAGTAAAATATAAACCCAGTAAAATATTTATTTACATATGGAGATAATATTTAGAATTACAGGCTATTACTTTATCAATCTAACTACTAATATTCCCCAGATTACCTTTAAAAATGATTTCCTTGAACAGTGGCAAAGAGTACTGGATATAATAGTATACATCGGCCACCTTACCCAGCACCTGACAACTGTGAAGACATGTCTGTTTACTTTAAAAGCTCCTAGTGATAGGAAGATTTATTAGAGAAATGAAACATTTCACCTCTAAAAGCTCACAAAACCCTGTTTTTGTTACATTAGTCTTGCCAGGAGAATTCTGAATGTGTTTGCATTCTATCAGTCGACAGTGTGAGTCAGTCTGTCCCAAACCGGTTTTCTAACCAGAAAATTGAGAAGTTTGATGACACATTTAGGTAAACATACTCACTGGATGAAGTTATTTAAATTTTTATAGCCTTTTAATCCTCTCTAAGCCTTTGAAATCCATACAGGTTTTTAGACAAGATTTAACTTCTTATGAGTCAAAGAGTAGAAATTATACATATAAACCAACTTTATTAAGAATTTCATGAGTTCTGGATAACTAATATCTAATACTGTACTTGAAAGGGCAATGAGGGTGAGCTGACCCCAAACTGAAGCCTTTAAATGTTAACTAATCAGCCTTATTCTTAATTAAAATTTCAGCTCTAAATATGCTTCTTCTTGCCCCAAGAACTGAATTTCTCATAGATTCTGGTTGGATGACGACAGCTCTTGCTGACAATGATAAATGAACTCTGAATGTGAAGGGTTCACTCAAGTGAAAGAACAGGAAAGGAGTTGTAGGCCACAACTCTCATCACTTACTCTGCAGGCAATCTGAGAATTCAATAGGCAGTTGAATGCAAATGGAATAAAAATGTGGCAAAATATACATTGAATTTATCCAAATTAACTAGAACTGATAGCAACTGAAGTTATTATGAGTTAACTAAAATCTATAGTGTGATGGACTTTTTAATCTATACAGATGAAAGGCATGACACATGGATCCAAAGATTATAAATTCCTCTTGACACCCTATTATTAGCTGTATTATTACTTCTTTATGCAGAAAAACTTTTCAGGTGAATTCACTCGTTCTCTTGCCCTGGAGAGTTTCTGCTTCAACTAAAAGAAATCTGGCCCCTGCCATGAATGAGCATTTCTGTTCCAAAATTTGACTTTTCATTATTCGCTGTTACTCTTGGGAGCAAATTCATAACAAGTAACTAAGGTACAAGAGAGTGGCTCTAAAACTTATTGGTATGGTGACTCTTTGTATCCTCCAGTCCTTCTGTCCTGCCCCAAGGGTTCTGTCTTACTTCTCCATGGATATATAAAACATACATATGCTTGTGTGCATGAATGTGCACACACACATCAAAACTCAATTTATTTTGTAGGTAGCACCACCAAACCCTAGCTCAGAGTACCTCTGTTCCGTTCTCTGTTTGGTGTTGGATCAGACGGAGAATTAATCCTATGAGGAGAGACCAGAACTTGAAATAGGTGGCTTTTTCCATTTCTTTCACCCATAGTCTCAACTTCTAGCACCTAAATTATGACACTCAAACATCTACTTGTTTGAGAAATGCTGCATTAGAACGTTTGATTACTAAATTTTCCAGGTAAGGCTTTCTTTGTAATAGTCCATACACATACACATGCACAGTAATAGTTCTCCAATAATTTTTTTTTAAATTATAGAGTGGATAATTGGTAAATTATTCATGACGAGTAACTAGGGTCAGAGTAATCTCATATAGAACTTCAATTAAACCTCAAAGCTAATTAAGATTCCCATTAAGAGAAAGACCACACACATTTATGCACACAGAGGACATGAATGCTTTTTTGTAGAGATGGCAGATTCTGTTTTGTATATTCCATATAAAAATAATACAAAGAAAGGTCTCTTATAAAGAACTTGATAATTTGTGATAATAATAATAGCAATAGTTATATTTTACTAAATGTTTACTGTCAAACACTGTGCTAAGCATTTGAGATGGATTATCTCATTTACTCTTCATAACAATCTTTTAAAGTAAGTACTATAGTTGTCCACACAGTATTTGGATAATCAATGAAGAAGTTTAAAGACATTAAGTAACTTTCCCAAAGTCACACTGCTGGTAACAGTAGAGAAGAATTAGGACTCAGGGACTCCCAAATCTGAGCTCTTAACCCTTCTCTGCCAGTGGTTCCCAAACCTAAGTAAGTGATCATCATAGTTGCCAGGGGAGATATTTCAAAGTACAGAAGAATTCTGGGCTCAATCCAAACACACTGAATCAGAATCTTCAACTGTGGCGTTTGGAGATAGCAACACAATGGCATCCAAAATATGGTTCAAATGTTCTTTTAAGATGCCAAGAGAACACGAGTGAAGCCAGTTGTCACATAGTTGTCTGAGTCAAATCATCTGCCTTGAATAGAAAATAGCATCCTTTTTTCCACATAAACCTCTTCTCACTGTATAGCAGTCAGAAAGGTCTTGTTTGCTGAAAGATCAAATGAGGTCATGGTCATACCATGTCAGCAGTTAGTACCAAGATACCTAGCTACATGGGCTGTGTTATGAAAGATGAAAGTGATACAGCACAGCAAATCTGCTGATTCAGAATTGCTGAGTCAGAACTTCACTGGTAGAGAATCAATGTAGACAAACAGTTTAAAAATTATCGGCTACATTCATTGTATGATCACATTAAGGTTTGTTAATAGCCGATGTATAGTTTTAATTTCTGAAAAATCTACTTACCTTCTAGTTCATTTATTCATTCATTTCAAAATACTTAATTGAGTTTTTTCCACGTGCAAGGCATTAGAACACACACATAATCCCTGCCCTCAGGAGCCAAAAAACATTCAGGTGGTAGAAAAAGAGGTAATCACTGATTAGGGGGGTCAGGAATGGCTTCATGGAAAAGATAGCATTTAAGCTGCAATTTGAAAGATAGGTATAGATAAGACAGGCAGAAAGAGAGATGAAAAAACAGAAAGCATTATGGGCGGACTTAATAGCATAAAGAAAGGAGATTAGGGCAAAAAGTGCAAGCAAATTCAGGAAAGAGCAAGGAGCATGCTTTGGCTTAAGTACAGGTAATGTGGAAAAAAAGGAGAAGCTATGGTTGCAATGTTAGTTTCAGAGAACAAAGAGCTGTGGATGTCAAATTAAAGGGGTAATAAGTAGCTAAGATACCTTTCAGCAGCATAATGATAATATGACAAAGTAATACAAGCGCAAGAAGTCAAAAGATCTGAGTTGAAGGGCAGCTTCTGCTATAAAATGAACTACGCCTACGTATTTGTTACAGTAAAGTCTAAATGACTGTAACAGAGTCCCCAAAGTATGTTTATGTAAGTTTAAATATAGTCTAATTATTTAAATATGTTTTAAATTATTGAAACCTTAGTTAAATAATCTTAAATATTATTTAAATAAACTTAAAGGAGCTCTCCTCCATGAGATCATTCAGAGTTGTCTTCATCTACATGATCAATACTAAAACTCTATTATATCTGTTATAGTGCATGGAGGGTGCCGGGGAGGAAGGGCAAAATATATAATAAAAAATATCTTGCTTTCAAGTTAGAGATGCTCATCTCTTCTACTCACATTTTCATTGATCCTATCCAAACTCACATAGCCACTCTCAGTACAGAAAAAGCTAGAAATGTCTGGTTGAGCAGCCATATACTCAGGAGGAGAGGGACAACTGATGTTTTGAGGACAACCAAGTTTGCCACATTCTTAGTGCAAATCACTTAACCTTTCTGTGTCTCAGTTTTATCTTCATAACCTTGAAGGAGGTGAAGATTTCTTGAAAAGAACACAAAAATCACCAATCATAAAAGGTTAAAAAATCAAAATTTTATTAAAATTAATAAGTTCTCTTAATCAAAATACTACAATAAGATAAAAAGGAAAGCTACAGATCTGGAGAAGATATACGCATATGTATAAACCAACAAAAGACTCATATCCAGAATACATAAAGAACTCTAACAAAGCAATAATAATAAAAAATAAGACTGACAACCCAACATAAAAAAAGCAGCCTTGAAGAGGCACCTCACGAAAGACGATGTCCAAATAAGCATTTGAAAGGGGGTTCGAAATTACTAATCATCAGGGAAATGCAAACTAAAATTACCAAGTTGATGAGGAAGATGTATGCAACTAGAACTTGCATACATTTTTGATGGCAATGTAAATTCCATTTATATGAAGTTGCATTTCCATTAATATTAGAGTCTATTTATATGAAGTCAAAAACAGATAAAATTAATCTATAGTAATAGAGGTCAAAATGATGGTTACCTCTCAATAAGAAAGTAGATACCAGTGGGAAGGTGAAACAAAAGAGACCTGCTGCAGAGTTGGAAATATTCTATATCTTGATCTGGGTAAAGGTTACATAGGTGTATGTGTGCGTGTGCGCGCGTGTGTGTGTATATATAGGTAAAAATGAATCAATTTGTACACTTAATATTTGTGCACATTACTAAATATAAATTATACCTCCATATGAGAGAAAAATGGACAGATAATGATTATGTTATTACAAGCTGTAAAATGGAGTATGTTATGTATTCTGAAGATGCAAGACAAAATGACTGGACTCAGCAAGTGGTGTAAGCCATAGTGACAAGCAGACTGGTCCTAATAACAGGAATTGGAAGACTGGGAGAGGACAGACGAGTTTGGCTTCAGAATGTTGTGCTTTAGGAATTGGTAAGACATCTAGGAGTAGGTACACATGTGGGACTAGATAGAACTCAGGCAGGCAAGGCTAAATATAAGTATTTCAGATTTCGGCATAGAGGGGAAGTTGAAACAATGGTAGATAAAAGTACTAAGGGAATAGCGTAGAAAGCAAAGGGCTGGACCATCCTGGCAAATGTATACATCCGGAGAGTAAGAAGAAGGGGATAAGGTATCAAGGAAGGTAGAAAAGCAGATTATGATATAGAAAGAGAACTTGGAGAGCCCAGTGCCTTGGAAACCAAAGGGAGAATTTCAAGGAGTGGGCAGGCACTCAACCAGGTTAACTGCCAATGGAGAAGTAGCAGAGGATGAAGCAGAGTGAAGCCTGTTGGATCTGACTATAAAGTCACCAATGACCTCGGAGAGAAAATATCATCAGAACGGCAGGTGCTGACACAAGACCTGAAGGACCCAAAGAGGGTGGTGAGGATGTAGATGTAGAGAGTGTGGTAACACTCTTTCAAGAGGTTGCCAGGGACGGGAAGGGAAGAGAGAGGCTAGTCAGTTGTAGAAATGGTAAAATTGAGGGAAAAAAGCCAACTGAGACTGAAGAGGCTGGAACAAAAGAGGATGAATAGAACCAAGTCCCACAGCAGAGAAGTGGGTGTGAGAGGTAAGGAGGAGATAGTTGTTACAGTGATGGGGAGTTAAAATAAGCCTGAATCTAAGGTTGACTGTGGAGTAATAAGCAGTTATTAAGAAAAGAAAACTACAAGAGAAAAGTGAGAAAACCTCAAGGCTTACTTACTAGGTTTGTAATAAGAAGATGTGAAACTAACACTAATTAATGTTTGGAAGGTTCTTTGACCTCCTTTTAAATGGAATATCCAGTTCTAAAGGGGCATGTTAAATACATTTTTAAAAAGATCTATTTTAATTTGGTCATTCAACAATGCCAGTGCTACACAGACTGCCTTGATGGAAACCAAATAAATTTTCACCAGGCAGGTTCTACTACTTAAAGTGGTTACAAAATACTTGATTGGAAAGCAATGTTTTTCTCTCCCTACTACTGAAAGATCTATTCCAAGATTAGGAACAAAAATACTAGCAAATGATAGAAGTAAAATAAGCACATTCTAATGGTGAAACAATCTGGTCTATGGCCCTTACAGACCTTTGTTTATAGTAATAAAAACCACACATTTATCATTAAGAGCAATAATAACAAAAACATTCATCACCCCAGTGTTGCCAGAAATGTAAAGTGCTTGTCTGAAAACTGGGCAGCTTAAAGCAGGTAAACAGATTAAGGCCCAATCAGATTCTGAAGTAGGAGCTTGGAAAAACAAGATGCATATCTCAATAGTTACTTTTCTGGCCAAAGATCTTGCTTAACTCAATTAGCTTGGGCTTGTTTCTATTACTTGAAGCCATACTTTTCTATTAGTAAATGAACAGTTTTTCATTTTAGGACAAATTAGTACAAGTAAATGAAGCAGCAAGGAACAATAGCTTTATCATTGCTTCATCCTGGGAAATAAGAAAAGAGCAATGTGGTTTTCTGTGTGAAGCATTTTATTAAAAGCAGAAATACATTTTTTTGGGTCAGGTCACCAATCAGCCCATGGTCCATGTTTCTCCCGGTGACTGCAAAAGATGATATGAAGGGTCTTGTGAAGATGTAAGCTTAAAATATGAATTACTCATAATAGCTGATTTTGGATTTATCCATAAGTCTATCCATTACATCCTTCTAAATCTACTACTTTTTTAGTTCACCCACCCAATAAGGCAACTTCTTTAAAACATGCATATGTGTGTATATACATATATATACATACATAAACACACACAGTGCTTACTATATGCTAGCTACTGTTTTGAGTGCTTTTCACTTAACCCTTAATCCTCATAACAACCTTATGAGATAGGCACTATTATTAGCACATTTTACATAGAAAGAAACTGAGGCCTGAGCTCATAAATAAGGTACCTAGGAACACAGAGCTAGAAATGGGCAGGGAAAGGAATTGAACCCAGCAGTTTGACCATTTATTTATATCCCTAATATAAATAAAGATCACGCAATACTGATCTTTTGAGTAAAATTACTTCCTTCATGCTTCCAGTTCTAATAGTTCTAGGTTTGGGTGAACAAGACTATGTTTGCCCTGCCACATTGCTTGTGATTTTGTAGATATTAATCATACCCTTCTTTCACTTTAATCTTTCCAGTTTACAACCAAAATTTTAGACTATCTTCACATGGAAGTTACCCATTACCATTCTGTTTACACTTGTTGGAAATCTCCAAACTCTGCTAAACCTTTTTCAGGACAGGTAACTACAATAGTAGAAAATGTGACATGTAGATATGCTCCATTAATAAAAAAATAAGATCATGCTGACAGGCATTTTATTGACTAGTTAACCCTTTTGGTTGTCTGGTTGTCTGGTGTCTATTGGTAACAGCCGACTATAATCCAGGGTTTCTTCTCAGATCAAAACTATAGTTTTCAGATACAGTTTGAATTACTATTGTTCACACCACTTTCTATCTTACAGTGGGCTGACAGCTAGATATCCTTATGCATCAAGATAACGTCCTATCACCATGCTACAGTATCACTCAAAGGTATTTCATTTTCACTACCGTTTCCATGTTCTCTCATGGAACTATATCTGAGAAATGGATTCTTATAAGAAATGAGCAATGAGGATGAGTTGAACATCTGTTCAATTCAATTCAACAAATATCTATTGAGCACCTACTCTCTCCTAGGTGCTGGGTGTGATATGAACTGTCATGAGTAACCCCATACTTTTGGTTGTCAGAAGATCATGCCCCCAAATTCCTACTCAAAAAATGCCAGAGAGTACTAAGAATGTCTTGAATACTACTATTAAGAGTCAAGTATGCTGATAAGATTGTCTTTTAAAAATGCCTAATCTACCATCATAAATATCCCAATACTTAAGAGGTCAGTGAAAGCAAGCCAATCATTTAAATATTTTGCTCCTAAAAAATAAAATGTAGTTGGCTTAACACTGATTCTTGTAAGACCTCATATATATTAATAGTACTGGCCAATAGACCATAGGGAATTAATGAAAAGGCCACTCTTTGTGTTTTGTTTTGCTTATTGGTATCATTACCAGCAACACATGTATTTTGTGTACCTACTACATGCAAAACACTATGCTGAGCTCTACTGGGGATAAGACAGGTAGTACTACTTACACAGAAACAAATGCATACATTTTAAAAATATGTGTGTGTGTAAGGCTTCTTATGCTTTTTGGAATCTGTGCTATTTATCAACAAGAAAATGAAGAAAAAAAATACCTTACCAATTAGGTACATCCGTCTAGATAGAGTTTAACAAAGGAAAAGTCACTTGGCTGAGAGTAGAGTTACACAACTTGATTATGTAAAGAGACTGAGTTTTGTTTGACTATTTAGCCTTAGAATACACATCGCTGGTATTTAAGCAGCATAAATTATGTAGTATCACTGTTGGCATAAATCACAGGTCTTGATGTACAGTGAGCTTTCCTGACAAACATCTGGCTAATAGCCAAGCAAAAATACATAATTTAAAGGACTCAATCAGTTTCATTCCGAGGCATTTTGTTTAGTGTTTAATAGCTTCTCCAGGGACAGGAAAATTACAAAAGCGCATTGTTTTGACATGAGCTAAAATGAGTCATTGCTCGTCAGTACATTTTTGAGGATTTGGCATTAATCTTCCGAGACAATAAACCATAAACATTTGAAATAAATATCAATTTTCCTAACAGTTTGGTAAAGCCCAGGCTACTCTTCTTATTGAAGCAGTAAGTTGGTATCCCTAAAGGAAGGCACTATCCCATTCAACTTGTAGATATTTTATTTTTCCAAATAACACTTTCCTGAACATTTTTAATGATCATCTAAGGCCCAATCAATGCAAAACAATGCTAAAACTTACTTTTTTTTTTTTGTAACAAGTTACAAAAATACTATACACAATTTGAATACCATACACAGTTTAATCCTTCGGTAAATTCCAAACCAATGTCACTCAGTATTTCCGCCCAGTATTCTCTTCATGCTTTCACAATTATCAACAAGAAGCAAAGCAAACTGGCTTGAGTTTCAACTCCCGGATGCGCCAGAGTCCAGATCCTACTACCTTCATGCCTCACCTTCTCAGGCTTGCTCTAGGGCTTAGGCCAATTTCATTTTCCTGTAGATCAGTGATTCTAAAACTTTGCTCCATATTAGAATCACCAGAGGAGTTTTAAAAACTCCTGGTGCCCAGGGCACACCAATTAGGTCAGAGTCTCTGAGACTTAGCATCGACTGTGCTGAAAGTGCTCCAGGTAATTTCAATATGCAGCGCAGTTTGAATATCAGTGTTCAGACTTGTGTAGGAGAGCAGAAAGAGGTAGGTTAAGCAGTGGTCAGCCCATTCGGTACTTTATGAAAGTTCTGATGAATATTAAGTGTGGGAAGAAAAGGTTAGACTAAATAACTGTTTAGAAATCACAACTTATTTATGACATAGGGTTAAAAACATAGATTCTGGACCCAAACTTCCTAGGTTTGAATCCTGGTTATTTATGACCTCTCAGAGACGCCATTTCTTCATCTTTTCGATGGGGATAATAATAGTACTTACCTTATAAGGTTGCTGTAAAGATTAAATGAATTAATATATATCTACATGAAGTATCTTATGTGATAGTCCAAGCCACATTAAAACAAAACAAAGCAAAACTATTAGGATGATGTGAAAAATGAATATACATCTTAATATGTATGTGTATGTCAAAAATCTAGATGGCTATTTGTCACTACAAAAGAAAATTTTTATTTAGCTGATCTTCCTAGGTTTCTATTTATAAAGGAAGAGATTGGAAAGGATGAAATTGGACATAAAGGCAGAGCAAGCACAGCCCCTGGGCATTGTGTAATTTCATGCAGTACAATTTGTATGAAGTCTTTCATTCCATATACCAACAATACACCTCTAAAAATAATGCTACCTACGCTATAGAAATACATTTCTTTTTCCTAAAAACTTTTTGAAATGTCAAAATAGGCAACAGAATATAATGTATCATATCTAAATTCTCAAATAAGCTACATTTAAACCAACCCTGCTTTTGAATGTTTCCTTCTTTTTTTAGAGTTTGATAACTTAGATAACTTAGAAATACATTTTGATGACTAACTTGAAAAATTAAAATCCAGTATCAGAATACTAAACCTAACATCAGTATAAGGAATTAGAATTGGAGGCAAGATATCTTTTCTTAATACAGTCAGTCCTCAATTATTCACGGTGATTAGAAATAAGGAAAACATCATTTAACTATGAGCACTGGGCACTTTCATGATTGGTTGTTTTTCCACACCTACTTAACCAGAAAGCTTTGACACACTAATAGGGGGTTCTCTGTAGTGGGGTTCTCTTATAGAATCCCCCTATAATTAATGCCCACCATCCTTCCTGGACACCCCTATTCTAGCCAAGGTAAAATAAAAGACTGATATGACAGAAAAATGGGAAACTGAAGTAACCAATTCAGAACCTCTTGCTTCCCACAAATCTCAGAAACACAACTTTGGCTTTCTATTTTCACTATTCTAGATTTCCCCACAAATACACATCACTTCAATACTCCACCAAAAGGCTCAGTACTCCACCCATTGTCTTGGCAATAATGTCAACCCTTAGAGAACATAGACTACTCAAGATCTACAAAAAGAGTAAGTGCAGAAAATTCAAAAATTTGGTGTCAGACAAATGAACACAAATTAGTTGAGATACATAAAGCCAAACTTTTAGTTGTTTTTCTTTGTTTTGTTTTGAACTGTATTTATTGCCAAAGCTATAGAATAGGTCAGCACACTTTTTCTGTAAAGAGCTATATAATAAATATTTAAGGCTTTGTGGGCCAGACGGTATTTGTTGCAACTACTCAACTTTGCTGTTGTAGCAGGCAAGTAGCAACAGATAATATGGAAACAAATGGGTGTGGCTCTGTTCCAATAAAACTTTACTTATGGACACTAAAATTTGAATTTCATATAATGTTCACATAATATGAAATAATCTTTTGATTTTTTCCAACTATTTAAAAACGTAAAAGGTATTGTTAGCTTGTGGGCCACACAAAAATTGGCAGTGGGCTTGCTATAGAACTTAGTGATACCTTCTCTCCGCTATGCCTTATACAGGTAAAAATGTATATAGAAATTTGTGACTATAAATAAAAAATATCACTTAGATTACCTTCCTAAGTACTCATTTCTAAAGCATAAGATTGAACATAAAATCACACCATTACACATGGACACAGAGAAGTGCAATAACAGGCACTGGTGACTCAGAGGAGTGGGAGGGTAGTAAGGGATGAGAAAGTACTTAATGGGTACAACGTACACAATTTGGGTGATGGCTACACACTAAAAGCCCAGACTTAACAACTACACAATATATCCATTTAATAAAACTGCACTTGTACCCCTAAATCTACAAAAAAAAAAGACAAAAAACCCCACCATTTATGCCAATCATAATAAAGTAGGATATAGAAGATAGCAGAGCAGGTACAGAGCGTTTGAGTTACACAGCACTGATATGTGTATAATATTTACATATATATAAATAAATTCTTCATTCATTCTAATATTATTCACTGTCAAGGCCCTAATCGATAATACCAACTGATTTTTCCCCACAATCTGACAAGTGTTATTAAGCAGTTAATTTTAGTAAGATTAAAACTAAGTCTTATTAAATCTTAGAAACATAAACAATATTCTTTATCACAATCATATGTAAGCAAAAAGAAATTTGTTCTGAAACAAATTATGTTTCTCTCTAGATCTTTTCTCTAATAGGCTATGATTAAATTTTGAGACTTAAAGCATATTTTCTATTTATTAGCCATGTATGACAGATAACTGGAAATGGACTTCAGCACTGTTTTGTATACATTGATTTTTTTCTTTATAGTTAAAAAGATTTTTTCAAAGTAAATCATTGTGCTTTCAATTTGTTGGAAGGTGAACACTGATTAATGAATAGATTGCAGAACAAAAAAACATCAAACCCTAGTCCTTAGGAACTTTGTAGAATCTCAAACTCTACTGAGCAAGGGTTTAGATGCTATGGCAACAAATAAATCATAAATGTTGTCATTGTAAAATTATCATTTACATGAAGAGCATTCCTGAATACAGTAATTTGGGGCCCATTCCTCTGTTTTCAGGCAATCAAAATAATTGTTAAGTGTTTCCTCACTTTTTGTTTTTACTACTTTAAGGGTCCTATTTCCTAAGTCCTGTCTTTTAGGAACCTTTCTCTCAAGGACTCTACATGCTTAAGGTGTCTGTCACTCATGAAAAAAACAAAAACACAAAACCTAGAAAATACATACATTCCACACACACACAAATGCTGTACTAATGGGGCATGCAGACTGTTTAAACAGCCCCTCTACAGAAGAGTGTACCAATTATGTGGCTAACATCAGGGCAACAAAATTTCCCTTGCCTTCTTATTGACATATGCCTGTCATTTTCCCCCTACAGTTTCCATCCACTGTTTCAAACATACGTTGCCACTTATTTGCCAGGAAAGGAATCTCTGACCTACCCCCCTTTACATACGATGAAATTGCAGACTGAAAGGAGCCAGAGAGAGCACCATTAGTAATTATTCACACTTCTGTTTTCTCTTAACTTCCTTTTCTCTAAAATTTATTCTTCATATGCTAGGAGGGATGTGTAATCACAAAGACATCCATGACTCATGCTTTAGAATATGGAACCATGGCAATTCCCTGCAAAAGCAAATGTCCCCTCCTCCAGTGAGCTACATGCCTCCTCCACAGAGAGACCATATTTACAGCTTAGAGCTTTATCAAACATTGATGGGGGGCTCCTTTGTCCAACCTTCACCAAACATTAACACTATTTTCTTTTCTAGCAATCACTGCTGGAGTTTACCCCCCATTTAACCATAGTCTTTTAGCAAGGCACCTGTTCCTTGAGTTCAGGCTGCTAAGGGATTGCCCTGAGTCAAGAGGAGAAAACACAATAGAGATTAAGTAAGAGAAAAGGGTTTTCCACCAAAGATGAAGAGGATTTAAGGAGCTAAAATGTGGAAGTCTGGTGTTATACGCACAGTAACAAGAAATGAATGTTTATTTCAGTTTGCATTGATTATCCTCTTTTGGCTCACTGAAACCAATCTACAGGTCAAGAAACATCGCCATGGGTTAATAGCTATGTTATCGAACCAAGCTCCTTAAACTACACCCAGCAGACACTACGAGGAACCTGGCCTCTTCTGGAAAAAAAGATCAGCCAAAAAATAAGCACTTGCCCATTAGCAGAAAGAAAATACAGCACCTTGAATGACCCACAAATATTACCATTCATGTGTTAGGGGATATAGTAAAAAAATAAAAAACAATCCTGCTGAGTGACAGCCCACTAAATCCATGAGACCAACTACAAAGCTAGTTGAATTCATCCTTTAAAGGAGTATGCCTTCAGCTTTTCCAAGAGTGAACCTGGGTGACTGTGAGTTGCCTAAAAGAACATGCTGCCATGTGTAAACCTGGGATAGCTAAGAAGTTTTTCCATTCTTATGATACTTCACTTAGAAGAATGGGCTCCAGCTCCATTCAGGATAATACAATAGGTAGTTCACCATATTTTTTCATGGTGGAGTAGTACTCCCTGGTATACATATACCACATTTTATTAATCCACTCATGCATTGATGGACACTTGGGTTGTTTCCACATCTTTGTAATTGTGAATTGTGCTGCTATAAACATTTGAGTGCAGATGTCTTTTTTATAGAATGTCCTTTTTTCCTTTGGGTAGATGCTCAGTAGTGGGATTGCTGGATCAAATGGTAGTTCTACATTTAGCTCTTTGAGGTATCTCCATACTACTTTCCATAGAGGTATACTAGTTTGCAGTCCTACCAGCAGTGTATGAGTGTTTCTATCTCTCCGCATCCATGCCGAACACCACATGTACTTACCATTAAATTGATACTAATCGATCAACACTTATGTGCACACATGGGAAGTAATAGTCATAGGGTGTTGGGCAGATGGGAGAGTGGAGGAAGGATAGGTATATTCAAACCTAACGGGTGTGGTGTGCGCTGTCTGGGGGATGGGCACGCTTGTAGCTGACTTGGGTGATACAAAGGCAATTTATATAACCAAACTGTTTGCACCCCTGTAATACTCTGAAATAAAAATAAAAAAAGGAAAAAAGAAAAGAGAAGTTGGCCCCCTAAAAAATTTATATAGTTAAGTTTAGCTATCTTGGCCACGTAAAATATATACAAGCATTCTCTAGGTTATGAACACCTGACCTGTAAACATTCCCTCTACGTAAAGAGCCAGGCTATACCCTGCTCAAAAGGATGACACCTGGAGAGCAAGAGTATTTCCAGAGCTACTTAATTTTCTTCAGGCTAGTTGGCCTGAGGCTGCCATGGATGTGACAGGGAGGTATTCACCTAGACTCCAAAGTGGGAACTTGGAATACATTTGCTAATAAATATCATGCTTTATGTAACACACAGGTTCCCATTTAGTGTACAAAAAGCTGGCTGACCCGAAGTTTATATATGTGCAAGAATACTGTCCTTTACTCCATGCTGTAATAATCACACTATGTATAAACCTTGTGAGCTACGTTATTACTGTGCTACAAAATCACCATACTGTTGCAGTTACCTAAATAGAGGTTTTCAGCTTTATTATGGGTTTAGGAAACCTCCTTGTGCTAGTTAGGGAATCAACTCCCTGCTTAATAACATTGTTTTTATGGGGGGAAAGTCTTACAAATTACCCTCTGAAACAATTTTTGCAAGATGGGGAACTTCCCATATGTTGAAGATTAAAGTATTCACTTTCCTGCTTGTAAGAAAGGAAACTGCTCTAAGATCTAAATTCAGCGTAAAGTCAGTATTATCCCATGTTTCTTTCACGAGCAAAGGAAACCATGAACACAGTCTTTAGAAGTATCAAAAAACAACAACGAAAGATAATAATTATAAATAGAAAGAAGGGAATAGCACACCAGCACACAAAACTAATGGGCCAGTGAATCTCCCCCTCTGGCCAGATCTGGCACCAGACTAACTCCTCTTATGCATCCACAACAGATGAACAAATGGGGTGGACCTTTACCTGAACTCCTAAGTGCCACTTTCTCTCACACCTTCTCAGGTACAGAACATCTCCCCCTGCACTAAAAGAGCACTTTATTTACGTACCTTGTGTAATCCATTTAGTTTTTAACCAGTCTGTCTTCTTTTCTATTAATACCTCTCTAACCAACTCCTAGCTATAAATTTCTTAAAGTAGGGGATTTGTCTTACTTTCAACCACAATGCAAAAATCTTTGAATATAATAGCAAAGAGGAACTAAGTTTACTAACACCTATTATATGCTGGTTCTATGTTAACTGGCTCCCCCCCAAAAAATATGTCCCATATTTAACATAGTAGGTGCTTGATAAATGAATGTTGAATGTCTAGTCACCCAGCTTCAATAAGAAGAAAACTGTAAAGCAACTAATAGAAACATTTGTAGATTCAGCAAGGAGGGAGCCAGAGTTCTTACCTCCAAAATTCCTTGGGTGAGGTTGGGGATAAAACCTAATTATATTTAAAAATATCTATGTATTACTATTTGATAAAGAGATGCTAGTAAACAAAAATCATTCTCAATCAGCACAGAACTCTACTTCTATACAGAAAGATCAATTATCTATAGAGCATAAATAGTTGTGGAGATTAAAGCAATCAGAGGTTACTTTATGAGGATAGCCAACTCTGATAACTTACACTAAAGGAAATAACTATCTGCTTTCATCAAACTAATGACATAATTCATAGATGTCTACTATGACAGAAAAAAAATCCATAAAACCTCACACCTTAAAAAGCCAGGATCTCTGTCAGCATTTGTTTATGGAAAAAAAAAAAAAAAAAAAAGCCAGGATCTAGTCTTAGGTTGGGGAGAAGACTTGAAATTCTATAAAATAGGCAGTGCTAGTTTTAGCTTACTGTTAAGAAATACTTAGATGCCAGTTTTGTTATTAGATATAGAGATCCCCGAAAGGAAAATGATGTCTCCTAACAGTCCTCGGACTTTCTCCCAGGAGCACATGAGAAAACAGACATACAGAGCATCCTGCTTTCATCTAAGCAAGGCATTGCCACTCCTTGTCCACAGTCACAGACTTGATCGCTTCTAATGCAGCTCTCTTTGTGGCAATCAGTATCAACATGAGTTTCCATATTCTTAAAGAGAATTATGGGACAATAGTATACTCAGAATTTATATAAAAGAGGACTTAGAATCACTGAGCCCACATGATTCATATGAGTGTGACTATGTCCAGGTGAGGAATAAAATCTGATTGATTTATAAGTCAGTCATGTTATTCTGTTTCCCTCTTAAAGTTCCAGAAAATAAGCCATAAAGGCAAGTCTTTGGTGGTGGTTGAGTGGGGGTGGGAAGTGGGCAGAGAGATTATAAGAAAGGTTTCCTGGCTCCTAAGGAGACAAGAGAAGAGATGGTTCCTTTTCTACCTCTGGGTGTGGAGTGTTTAGATGTGATGGCTAGAACTGCAGAGGTAATTTTGCCACCAATGTGAAGCCATCTTATATTAATATTACATGGTACTCTACACAAAATTAGAGACTTTCTTAGTACTTTATGAAAAACTATCTAGTTCAAGATGCCTTCCTCAAAGTAGCATCATTCACATGAGAACAGTTTCTCTCTGAAACACCTGGAATGAGAGTTCAATGATATCCTATTTCTTACAATGATTCAGTAAAAGCATAGAGGATGCTTTCTAACCTCTCTTAAACCACCTATCTCTCTTTACACTGACTAATGTGTGCTTGCCTAAACTAAAAAGTAACAACTGTAAAAAATCAGAAAAATAATTATATTTAATAGGATTTTAACTAACAAGTGTTAGTGGATTATAGCTATTCTAGACAGCATACCAAATTTCCTGTTAATATGTGGACCTAAGAAAGACTAAAACTTAAAAAGTTGAAGTTTTGCTAATAATGGAGCTTATATTTGAGACCACTTTTATATGATTAGGCAGCTGGAAAATCACTAGTGGCCTATTAGCAGACTGAACAATGAATGGAAATGCTGAAATGTAAACCCTTAAGAGGTTAAGCTAAAATTCCATTTCTTAGCATAAAGGACCATACAATTGGCTCCAACATATTAATTTGAAACATTTCCTTTTACATATTTCTTATGTAGTTTTCAGGTTTATTTTCAGTATTAGATATTATTCTAATGTTCATTGCTGATGGTGAAATGGATTAGCTACCCTCAGCTATTCTCACTAAAATATAAAACCCAAAAAATAAAAAGAAAAAAAAATCCTAAAAACATTCAAATGCAAAATAAAATATATAAAATATTTTTTAAAAAATACATCCATGAGATGGGAAGTTATTAAGGAATATTCAAGGCCAAAGACTGAATAAAAGTGAACACCTAGCAAGGTAAGCAAAGTACCAAAAAAGGTGGCTTTTGCTTTGAGAGCATTTTTTGAACCCAGTAAACTTAAATTTTAGTTTTCATGGCATTATAGGGCACATGGACAGAGGACAAAGCCCAGGGTCCTTCCAGCCCCACATAAAGCTGAGATTGCAAAGAGAGCTAAACTGTCAAAGGAAGGGCGATTTAGAAACAGAACCAAACTCTAGGGGGACTGCAAGGAAAACTGCTTGTCTTGAACCATGGCATTTGGAGTAAGGGGAGAAATAAACTACACTGAGAATTTATAATAACGAGCTAGCCCACATGAGAATTTGCAGCCCAGAATCACACTGAGTGGTCAAAAAAATCAAACGGAAACAACAACAAAACCCCCCAAAGATCCCCCGAGCCAAAAAATTTAGTTTAAAGAGATTATAGGCTGAAAATACCCCCTGGCACCTGGCACAAACAAATGGAAATCCTCTCTGGAGGAAGCTGTCTTCAATTCAGGGCTCAAAGAATTTTCAGATATAAAATTCTAAGATATATGAGTTCATATAAAAAATCCAAAAGCATACTAGCAAATAAAATATAATGATTGAAAGTCATAAAAAGGACAGCAGAATCAGAGCTACAAAGACCTCAGAAATTTCAATGATCAGACAGCATGTAAGACATATTTAATATGTAAAAAACAAGGAGATTGATATTTCTCATTACAAAAGTAAAGAACTATGAAAAATGGCCAAACTAGAAAAATAAAGAGAAACTTTTAGAAATGAAATATGTAATAATTGCAGATCAAGCAATGAGAATTAGTGAACTGGAAGATAAATCTGAAGAAATAATATGGATTGTAGTCTGAAATGCCAAACAGATGGAACTGAAAGAGTAGTTCAGGGACATGAAGACAGAGTGAGAAAGTCTAACGTGTCTAATCTAAGTTATAAAAGATTAAGAAGAGAAAAAATAGTTCAGAAGCCATATTTGAAAAGTTGATATTTACTGAGAATTTTCTAGAACCGCAGAAAGATCAATCCATAGACTAAGGAATCTCAATTAAACCCAGTAAGGATAAAATAAAAGAAATCTGAACTTAAGTACATAATAATGAAACTGCAGAATATCAAAGACAAAGGGAAGATCATAAAAGCAGCCAGAGGAAAAAGGAATGACAATTAGATTGATGACTTTTCAATGGTAACATGGGTAACCAGAAGTCATGGAATATTTTCAATGTGCTGACAGAAAACGAGTGTTAACCTAGAGGTCTATGCCCAGGAAAAATCTTCCCAAGAACAAGGATGAAATAAAGACATATTCAAATAAATAGTGTGCACAGAGCAGACTTCCACTAAAGGAACTTCAAAAGGATGCATTTAGATTGAAGGAAAGTGATCCCAGATGGAAGTCTGGAATAAAAGATGGAATAAGAAGCAAAGAAAGTGGTAAGTATGTTGGTATATCTAAACTAACAGTGACTAAAAGAATAATAGATGATAATGTCTTGTGGAATTAAAAAAAAGATAGAACTAAAATATATGACAATAATAATGTCAAAATTGGGAGGGTATGCTCAGAGTTAAAGTGTTCTATAGTTTTTAAATATTTATGGAGGAGGCTTAACATATTGATCAGCTTTAGAGTTTGAGACTTTAACTTGTGAGGTAGAATTTATAGGGTAATTAATCCCTAACTGAAAAGGAATACAGTGTGTATTCCAAAGTAGAAAGGAAGTGAATAATTAAAATAAGCCAAGAAATGAGATAAAAACAACAAAAAGGCAGTACAAATAGAACTATCAAGTAAGATGGCAAATCCAAATATATCAATAATTACCATAAATATAGACTAAATGATCCTGTTAAAAGATTATAAAACTGAATTAAAACAATCCAACAATTATAATTTCCAGCTATATGCTGTCTATATGAGACTCATTAGAACATAAGGATATAGCAAAGCAGTAAGTAAAAGATGGGAAAAAAGACATGTCAGGTAACTACTAATCAAGAGAAAGATTATGCAGTAATGTTAATATCAAACAAAATGAACTTCAAGGTAAAAAGCATTTATAAAGAGGCATTATATAATGTAAAGAGATTCCATTTCCTAGGAATAGTTTGAATTTGCATGCATCTAAAAATACGATCTCAAATATATAAAGCAAGAATTGACAGAAACAGAGAAAGAGACTAATCCACCACCACAATAGAAGATTCCGGCACACCTCTCTTAGTCATTAACAACGGAAGCAGACAAAAATCAGTAAGGTTACAGCACATTTTCACAATACAATTAGCAACCTTTATCTGTATAGAGAACACTGTTCTTAACTCCTACAAAATATAAATTCTCTGTAAGCAGATAGGGAATTTATACAAAAAGTAAACACATAGTGGGGCCATAAAACAAATCTTAATTTCAAAGGATAGATAACATACTGATCACATTCTCTGATTATAACATAATCAGGGACAAAAAAAGATACTCTCCCCCATCTCAAAATATGTGTTTAAAAATTAAGCAGCAC